>NC_092846.1:1420605-1756105 GCF_039878825.1 Excalfactoria chinensis
GAGAGCTGTCATCTCTTCGATTCTCTCTGGGCTTTTGGAGGGAATTTCTTCTCACACTGAAATTCTCCCCAGTGCCAGAGGAGGCAATTTGGGGAAAGTCTTGAGAAACCCACATTGTGCAACCAGGAGTTTAAAGTGATTTTCAACCCACAAAGCAACTGACAACGTTTTTTTTACAGCAACTATTACTAAAACCCTCCAGCTTCGCTGTTACAGCAACCCCTGCCCTCTCTGTGCCCCTCCTCACACCATCATCTGCAGCCACCCCATGTCTGTCTCACTGGGTTTTTCAGTTGCTCCCCTGCCATTCAGGGCTGCCCACATGATTTCCAAATACCCACAGCTGGGCAGGGGTTGCACTGTAGGGCTTCACTCACTGCTCTGGGATAGCTGTGCTGAGCCAATGAGCACAAATCCCTCCAAACATAGGATCACAGAATCATTTGCTCAGGGATATGATTTAGCAGAGGGTTGTTAATAGGGTAGTACAGTTAGGTTATGTTTGGACTCAATGATCTTTAAGGTCTTTTCCAACCTGAGAAATTCTATGATTCTTTGGAGGGGAACTTTAAAGTCCATCTGGTCCAACTACCAGCAATGA
This sequence comes from Excalfactoria chinensis, assembly GCF_039878825.1. Lineage (NCBI taxonomy): Eukaryota > Metazoa > Chordata > Aves > Galliformes > Phasianidae > Excalfactoria > Excalfactoria chinensis. Next base: position 1,421,207 of record NC_092846.1, read on the forward strand.
GCACAGACACCCACAGCTCCATCAGTGCACAGAGCACCTTCAGCCTCACCTTGGGTGTCTGCAGGGATGGGGCACCACCAGCTCCCTAAGCGACCCATTCAGCATGAATCCATCCTCATGTCACTGCCATAAGGACAGATGGGAGAGGCGGCTCTGCGGCTGTGGCACATGAAGGAACAGGACCCAGGGCTGTCCAAGGGGCAGCTTGGCAAACCGTGCAGGGTGACAGCACTCATTTTCTTGCTAAAGTCAACAGCCCTGAGCCTGAATACACACAGCTGGGCACAAAGCGGCTGGAGATCACATCTGCTGAAGAAGAAGGGGTCATTGTTATGCTTTGTCACCCGTTTTAGAGCAGATAGCGCTTTAAAGCCATTTGGTTTTGCACTCTGAATAGTTAAAAAGGTCAGGCACTGAGCATGGGCAGTCGGGTGTTTTCCCAGCACTGGAGCGTGATGTGAATATTCCCAGGTGTGAATATTTGTCTGAACATCCGCTGCCTTCCCAGTCCCTCCACACGGCTTTGATCTGTCCCCAGCTGAGCCCGGTGCACGCTGTACTTTCCCTGTCCTCGTTCACCCTCCAACTTGTTGCTATGCACAGGGGTTAAAACCACAACGCCGCCAACAGCAGAGCTGGATGGGCTCGGGGAGGGCCCAAACCATAGGCTGACATTGCAAGCAACGCCTTCAGCTCACTGCTATTCTGAAGTCCAGCCAGGACACGCTGGTGAAACACTCATTACTGGTTGGCAGTGAAAGCGGCACTGCTTTCTCCTGCTGAGCTTTGTGTGTGCTGGGAGCACCCGGCTCCGCTCCCCACCACGCAGCTCCCACAGCGCGGTGACAAACCCAGACATCAATCGTGGTTAACCTTTGCTCTCTCTCATCTGTTTATCCAGAGGCTGCAGGAGCATTGCATGAGGCACGTGACAACATGGGGAAGCAACAATAACTTTTATTAGACTATCCCAGCATGGGAAGGGGGAGGGAATCTGGGGGAACTCCGTTCTTGTTGCAATAAAGGAAGGTATTGGGGAGAATAATGCAAACGAGGTATTGGTTATCAGCAGTTAGAGGGACGTGTTCAGGGCTGGAGAGGGACAGATACACACCCTGATGACTCACGTACAGTAGGGCTCTGTGCTCCGACTTTGACGTCTTGTTTGCTCTTTTCAGAACCAAAACAACTCACTTTCCCACAAGTTCAGCTCTTTCCAACCACCCCGACTTCAAAACTCTTCCATCTCTCCTCTCCCTGCTGCAAAAGGAAGATGAACAGACCCTCATTCCTTGTCATTCCTGATTGCCACGGGGACAAAAACCTCACGAAACCCCTTTTAAATTGCAACCGAGTTTAAATGACCAGGAAAACAAACACGTTGCCATGCTGAACGCAGAGCCAGTTAAGAGATGTTTGCATCGACCTGCAGATAGAGCCATCAACCAGCTGTGCGTGCAGTTGTGATGCTAAAAACTGGCGTCACAAAGGCTGATAATATTGGGAAAGAGCATTCCTGTAGCCATGAAAGGAGGAGGTGGCAGAAAAGCCCAGTGAATATCCAGGCTGAGCCTTCTGAAGACAAATCATCTATACTAAAGCATGCAAATATAGCCTCATGCATCTTTTGTATCCTCTTTGCACGAGCCTTGGACTGAATGAGTTTTAGTAGCACAAATGTTGGAGGGAAGTGAAGTTCAAAGCTGCACGCATGAGTAACCATGGAAACTGCATTTTAAATCTGCACATGCAAGTATTTGTATCCAAAGTACTTTGTACAGCCGGCCAATGCGGAAAGAGGGACACCACCATGTCACAAGTGGCCAATTGGAACTTGGGAACACAGCTTGAATTTCAAATATCACCTACTTACAGCAAACCTCCGTCCTCGGAGCAGAGAAAAAAAGGAACGTGAAAAAAAAAACCCCAACAACCTGCCTCGAATTGCCATCTGCTCGTGAATATTCCACAATTAGCGGGGATGGATTCATTGGATACATTATTCATCGTGGATTATTCGCTCCCGATCTAAACGGCAACAGAGCAGCGGGTATTTAAACATTGTAGCGAGGAACCTTTTCAGACATAGAAGGTGTATGTATGAATATGGATGTGCTGCTGTCCTGCAGGAATCTCTGGGAACAATAGCTGCGTGGCAATACCTTGTCCTCTGCAGAAAGCTCAGAGCTCCCTTATAGACTGCATTTCTGCTATCCCTTTTTCGTCTTTATTCGTCCCCTGCCCCGACCCCTCCTCCCTCATCTGGGCTGCCAGTGCACCCAGATCAGCTGCCATTTCAGCCACAAAGGCATTTGCTTTGTTCCCTTTGCTGAGGCTCAGGTAGTGGGAGAGGTGCAACGCTGTGTTTGTGAGCTCAGAGCATCGCACAGTCCCGGTTTGCAGATGGATCTGGGGGCCTTTCTGTTTGCTTTTGTTGCATAGATCCAATCTCTCCATGGCCAGACTGACCCTTGCAGTCTTGAATCCCAAAGTCATGATTAAGCAGACGGCCCAAGCTCCTTCAGTTGGAAACGACAACCAAAAGAAACAGCTCTGAGAAGTGAATGGGATTGGGGAGGATCATATTCAGGCATGAGACTGGGAGAGAGCCAACGTGTCCAGCCTGTGCTAGGGTTTCTTAAGTAGAAACAGCACAGAGAAAGAAAAGGGGAAAAATGATAAGGAAAAAAATATCCTAACAACAAAGGAAAGAGTCCAAAGTGGCACAGGATGGAGTTATGCAACTCCAATTTGTCCAGTGCTCTTCACAGACAAATACTCCCCCAAAGCAGCGTGGACTTGTGCAAGTGAGGGTTGTGCAATCCCAGCCTTGATGCCAGACATTGCCCAACTGTGCCGGAGAGCAATGCTGAGCTGCACAGAATGAGCCCTGCTCCTAACAACACTGCAGCAAGGCTCTGTGTGAGGTGCACACAGACCTGGGCCATGCTGGGCTGCAGCAAGGCAGTGCTCTGCCTTTCACTGGGGACCCAACAAAGCCAACCTGAAGTAGGGCACGGTCAAGGATGACTAGGAAAAGTTTTCTGCTCTTCTTATCCAGGGCAGCTCCCAGGTTGTTACTGATGTGGAAGATGAATGGGCTCTGCTGGGCCATCACACCCATGCAGAAAGCCTATGGATGACTTGGATGAGGGCATTGAGTGCTCCCTCAGTAAGTTCGCAGATGACACCAAATTGGCTGGGAGTGTCGATCTGCCTGAGGGTAGCGAGGCCCTACAGAGAGATCTGGACAGGCTGGAGAGCTGGGCCGAAGCCAACGGGATGAGGTTTAACAAGACCAAATGCCGGGTCCTGCACTTTGGCCACAACAACCCCAGGCAACGCTATAGGCTTGGGGCGGAGTGGCTGGAGGACTGTGTGGAGGAAACGGACCTGGGGGAACTGATTGATGCTCGGCTGAACATGAGCCGACAGTGTGCCCGGGTGGCCAAGAAGGCCAACGGCATCCTGGCTTGCATCAAAAACAGTGTTACTAGCAGGAACAGGGAGGTAATTGTCCCCCTGTACTCGGCATTGGTGCGGCCGCACCTTGAGTACTGTGTTCAGTTTTGGGCCCCTCACTGCAAGAAAGACATTGAGGTCCTGGAACATGTTCAGAGGAGGGCTACGAAGCTGGTGAGGGGTCTGGAGCACAGGCCTTGTGAGGAGAGGCTGAGGGAACTGGGATTGTTCAGCCTGGAGAAGAGGAGGCTCAGGGGAGACCTTATAGCTCTCTATAACTTCCTGAAGGCAGGTTGTGGTGAGCTGGGGGTTGGCCTCTTCTCTTGTGTAGACAGTGATAGAACTAGAGGGAATGGTTTCAAGCTGCGACAGGGGAGGTTCAGGCTGGACATTAGGAAGTATTTCTTCTCAGAAAGGGTAGTCAGGCATTGGAATGCACTGCCCAGGGAGGTGGTAGAGTCACCGACCATGGGAGTGTTCAAGAAACGTTTGGATGTTGCGTTGAGGAATATGGTTTAGCTGGGAAGTATTGGTGATGGTTGGACTAGATGATCTTCTAGGTCTTTTCCAACCTGAAAATTTCTGTGATTTTGTGATTCTGTGAAGCAGAAAGGTACAACAAATCACAGCTCATACGCTCTGAAACTCTGTGGCAGGCAAGGAGAGACTATTTAAATCCTGGATGAAGATTTGCCTGTTCTAATTGATGTGGGAAGAAAGCCTTTCCAAGCCTTGGGAAGCGCTGTCTCACTGATGGGTTCCCACCAACCCGCTTTCCTGGACGTTCCTCTTGATATTTCAAAGGTGACCTGCAGTGAACTCTGCGCTCTGTGCCTTGCTTTGTGAAGTCTTTCTTTTCCCCTGAGGATGTCTGTCAACTCACTGGTGCTCAATGGGCCCAGCAAACCCTAATGGGAATATACAAGGGAGGCCCAGCAATGCTGTCCCAGCACGGACTGAGAGCTCTGAGTGCCGACAAGCTTCTGCAGATCATTCACAGATCCTGGCTCCTTACAGAGTATTTCAGAGCTGTTCCCTATGGGTTGCATGGATGAAGGCACCCCATGTATGGATCCTGCTGCAATGCCCAGTTCTCCACTCTCAGACATAACACAGCTTGTCCTCCCAAAGCCCACACCTGGACCTGTGAGCATCCAGCACTAACCATGTGCCCTCTGGGACCAGCCTTGTCTTTTCAATTGTGTCTATACAGCACCTAGCACAACGACCTACTAATTATAACAGAGGCTAAATTACTGCTAAAATTAGGTGCTTATTAACATCGTAGCCTCTGGGCAGCACCACAACACTTAATGATTCTGCATCCTGACAGTAACTCAGGACCCATCATAATCTTCATGAAAAACTGTCCTTAGGGAGAGAGTTCTTGTACAAGGTCTTGGTTTTCCATTAGGTTGCATCTTTACACATGGAACAATAAAATCTCTTCAGATGCTCAAGGATTTCAATTCAGTTCAAGGCTTTCAGCTCCAAAATGGCGGTGTGGTTATGTTGCCATTTCTTAGCTTTACTTTTAGCACTGAGTCATAAACTTAGAAGTCATTGACACCCAGCATCTGCCTGGGGGCAAATCAACAGAGCAGAGCTTGTAGGAACAGGGATAGGGATAGGGACAGGGATAGGGATAGGGATAGGGATAGGGATGGGGATGAAGACAGGGATATGGGTGAGAAAGGAGGTGGGGATGAGGATGGGGACAGTCCAGAACATCCTGCACCAAACAGAGCAGCTCTCTCGCTCTTTGCCCCGGGTGAAGAAATCCCTTGTATGGCCCCCAATGAGCAGCCACAGGCGAGTCCCAGCAGCGTTAGAAGTCAGATAAAGCTATCGCACAGCACACCTCTGTTGCTGACTAATGGGGATGAAAAGGAAGAACTGGGTGGCTCCTCCAAGCCCTGCCCCTTATGCACACCCCCACAAGCACTCATATTATCTGTATCAAGCACATTTTTATGTAAATGCCCTAACCATCCCTTTCAGAGGTACAATGCCTCCCAGACTAAGCCCCTGAATGGCATCGGCACATTTCTCGTGCCTCAGCTGCTCACCCAGACAAACAGAAGCGTGGCTCTCCACAAAGGGCTATGGTAATGCCAAGCACTTGGAGAGCCGAGGGGCGGAGGCAAGCAGGGGCCAAGGCTATTTAAATAACAGAAGAAAAGCCGGGCTCCTGCTATCTGGATGAGTCCAGGCAGGGACAGGACCCACAGATGGAGTCACACAAGGCAGATGTGCAGACAGGAGAGGACGTTTCCCACATTCTCCATCAGGACACCTCATGGTCATCAAAGGTCCACCATACAGAATCATTGAACCATAGAATGGTTTAGGTTGGAGGGGACCTTAAAGATCATCGAGTTCCAACCCAACAATCAGGCTGCCCAGGATCCCACCCAGCACGGCTTTGAGTGCCTGGTCCAAGGCACATCTGGGACCTTCTTCCCTCATCTCTCCTAAGACAGGACTCTACAAGGCTCAGCACCATGGGCATAGAAGTTATGAACCAGGAAGGGTTTCAAGGCTTCCCAATGGCACCTTTCAAGGCTGGTGTGCCACAGAGTTGGCTGGCCAACACCACACCAGGTAGATGGGCTTTCTAGGTGTTCTCTGCAGATATTTGGCATGACAAAGTAAATGTATGTCCCTCATAGGTTGAATTTTCACAGCCAAAGATTAGAGAAACGGCCCCACAGTAGTCCCAAAGGGTTTGCCGGTGCTGTAGTTTATCCTGGCCTCATTTTTGTGCTGTCTGCCTTGTACTCAGAGGGGCAGAAGTGGGGCAAGCCAAGGTCATCCCTGGCTGTGTGTGGGATCCTGCTTCTGCTGGAGGGGTCTGGAGAGGAGGGAGGTGAGATTTGGTTTATGCAGTTGTGAGACATGGCAGGGAAAAGCCAGCAGGGCACTGAGAAAGTCTGTTTGGGGGGACAGGAAGCAGCACAGCATGGCTTCCCCAGTGTTACTGCAAGCCAGAACACTGAGCAAGCTTGACAAAAAGGTCAGAATCTATGCAGAAAGCCCAGGGCAGTATTTCCAGCTGCTCCTCACAGACAGAAATCCAGGAATCCAGGCTGCTCCAACACATGGCCATACTCTTGCTGCCAGCCAAGCCATGCACTCAGCACATTCGTCTCATGCAAAATCAGGCCAAGGGTACCCAGGCTTTCTCTCTATTAATGTTTTCACTCTGCTTTGATAATCCACCATTTAACTGCAAGTAAGTTTGCAGTGAAGGACACTAACTGCTCGGATAGTCATGGGACAAGCACTGGACTGGTTCCCTGTGTTAGGGAGGACATGCTGATGTGGCCAAGTGTCCCAGTCCCACTATATAGCAGTGCCCAGGTGAGGGTGGAGCAGAGGGAGATGGCTCTCAGAGGGGACCACGCACATGGCAAGTGACTGAGGCAGCCTGGGACACCAAGTCCAGCCAATGCCAGCTCATGGGTTGCAACGACCTTCCTGACTGCAGCTTGGCTTCTCCCTCACTCCTTCCCAATGCTGCTTTCTGGTGTTCCCATACCGAGGGCCCCATCCCACCCACCAGGCTGGGGGCTGCAAACCCAAACAAAGTACAGCTGGGGTTTGGGTCAGCTCAGCAGCTTTGTCCTGGAATGTGGGCTTTGCAACAAACAATTATGATAATTGCCAGTGACAATAACAGGCAGAACATATTTGTGTCATGGCAACATAGGAAACAAACTCCAAGCAAAGCCTGTGTCTATCAGCCATCCCTGCAGGGCAGCCCATGCTCACAAGGTTGCTGATGTCCCTGACTTCTGTAGCAGCCCAACTGCTGTGCTGAGCTCCAAAGTAAAACCAGTATAGGTTACCTGGACATGATCCCAGACCGCTCCTGACCTGGAGATGGTGGGTACAGGGACAGGTAGGACAAGTTTGTTCAGCCAGGGACCCCTGCAGCGCTCAGCCCAACAGGAGTCCCCACCCTACCTCTGCTCATCCCAAACAGGGATGCACAAGGCAGCTTCACAGTCAGTAGCTGCTTTGCAAAGGCCACTGCGGGTTGTTCACATCACAGCTCGCTCAGGCATCTCTCCAGCTCCTGGCACTGCTGCCCAGCCTGGGCGCTGCAAATGGGCTGCGTGCCATCCGCCTCAGAGCCTTGCAAAGGTCACAACATCCACAAGCAGAGGCCGTGCCTCATTATTCTGTATCTGGTTCTCCTACAATGGGCCGGTGGCAGAGCCAGCAGCCAGGGATGTCTGTGCTGACCACCCTGCTCCTGCTCGGAGCCATCACTTGGCATAACTCAGCCACGGCTAACGAGACTTCCCACCAATTTTCCAGTCAAAAGAAATAAATAAATCACGCCTGGACTCAGGCCAGTGGGAACAAAACTTTGCCTCCACAGGACAGTGACGCAGCAGTGTGTAGCTCGGGTTATAATTGAAGCTGCACTTAACATGGTTTGGATGCTGGCACAGCTCAGCCGGGAGCACCAAACCACAGCAGGTCAGGTAACAGGAAAGGGCAGGCCCAGCCCATTCCTTCCCCCTGAACTGCATCCCATTCCTTGCCAGCTCTGTGGGCTCCCCATCCTGCTCCTCATCCATCAGCAGCATCGCACTGACGTGCTCCAGGAGCTGTGGAAGGTTGGCTTTGGAGTCCCAGGCTGGGGAATGGAAAAGATGAAGTCCCAAGGTGCTGTCACCTCCAGAGTCACAAAGCCAGACATTGCTCCACTTTCTGTTTGCTTTACAGAAGGTTGGGCAAGCAGCTCTATTGCTGCTCACTGCCAGCTCTATTGCTGCTCACTGCCAGCAACTCCCGAAGCCCGGTGAAGTTTCCAAAGAGCAGCTGAAGTTCACTCTGGCCAAATGTTTATAAAGGGGAGGAATAATGACTCAGATGCCCTCACAGGCTCATCATTTGCCTGCGATCCCAGGCAGAGGAACAAGCAATGCACTGCTCTTTGCAAGGACTTAAAATAGAACAATATAATTAAGAGCAATTACAGGACTTTACAGAGATGGATTTTGCCAGACTAGTGCTCTGTTTCTTGAGATTATAAGATTGGGTGTTAATGGAGAAGCCCTCCCAGGTGAACTTCTGACAGAGGCATCTGCGTTCTTGCCATAGGACAGCTGTGGGATGATGGGCACAACCCATTCTGCACCCCACAAATGGGTGATCTCAGAACCAGGATGGAACCACTCTGCTGTTTTCCAGGCCAGGTTTCAGCTTTTCACATTTCTAAGTGATTTCCTGGAAATAATCAAATGTGGGATGTGGGAACACAGGGCTCTGCATGAAGACTTGGTGCCTGCTCTCCCCAAGTGCCTGGGCCAATAAAACAGCACTGGGTTCTTCAGTGGTGCAGGGACAAGGGGAGAAAAGCCACTCTTAGTGCTAACAGGAGGGTGAGACCTGTTAAGTTTTTATCAGGACACGAGGCTTGTTGCAGCAACTGAGCCACGAGTGGGGAGCATTTGTCATACAGGACCTGTGCAGTCACTGCGGACAATGCAGAATTCATGGTCTGGCTGCTCGGTGAAGCACACGTGTATCTGGACAGATGAGGAGCCCACAGAAACCACAAGGCACTGCTGATGTGCTGATAGGTGGGGAGCTCAGCCTTAGGCATGCTTAAAGTTTTCACTGGCAGCAGGACAAAGCAAAGCATGGAAGGAGGGTTTGGCAGAGGTTAGCAGCATTGCTTTCCTAGTGTTCATCTCCCAGCACAGAGAGCAGCACAACAAAAAGCCCAAAGCATGAAGGGCAGCTAAAGGAACCCAGTGCATGAATGACTGGCACTGGGAATGGACTCCAGCTGGTGTTAGGAAGAACCTGCAAGTAAGGCACTGCCTGGACAACAGGGGGCTAGGAGGATTTTTCACTTAGAAGGTGGTGACGCACTGGAACAGGTTGCCCAAGGAGGCTGTGGATGCCCCATCCCTGCAGGCATTCAAGGCCAGGCTGGATGTGGCTCTGGGCAGCCTGGGCTGCTGGTTGGTGACCTGCACACAGCAGGGGGTTGGAACTGGATGAGTATTGGGGTCCTTTTCAACTCAGGCCATTCTATGAGTCTATGATTGCTGGGACAATGCTGGTTCATCACAGGAAGGACTGAGGGTTGGTTCTTCTATTTCTTCTATTGCACCCAGCATCATGTGGGAGGTAATCTGAGTGCCTTGACCAAAGGAAGGAGACCTTTCCCTCATGGGACTTTCAGCAGGGCTTTGGCTTTTGCTATCTGTCCCTGTCAGCTCTGCTGGCTGCACAGCAGTGCATTTCCCAAGTCCTGCATATGTGTCATCCATTTCACCCTGTATCTGTACCCCATTGCAGTGAATCCTCACCACGTTCCTCAGATCTGGCTGCCCTAGAGAACCAGGAGCCATCAGGACTGCAGCCATCAGGTGTGTGCTTGCTTGGGTGGGCTGCAGGGATCCCCCAGGCTACACTTCCACCTGTCCTACACAGCTCAGCATCGGCCCCACACACAGCCCCACATGTAGCTCAGCTTTGCAAGGGGGGCAGCCAGAAAGCAGAGCACAAATGGCTCAGTCACAAGGAGATGGTCATCTCTGCGAGCATCAGGAGACTGTTCAAAAGGCAAGCAGCCCTTCGCCTTGTTCTCTGTCTTCCTCTCCATTTCAGCACACACACAAAGAAAAAGAAGAAGAAGAAAAGAAGGGGGAGGAAAGAAAAGAAAGGGGCGACTTCCAGCCAGGCAGTAAAATGCCATCTGTCCGCTGATGGCTCATGTGACACTGACAGACGTCCGCTGCAGCCGGAGCTGAAGGCACATGGCAGCTCTGCTCCCTGTCCCAGCAGCAGGGCAGCACTCTGTCCAGGCCTCCAATCTCACCCAGACAGGCCAAAAGTCTCCATCACACAAAGCTGTGATGCTGCTCCTCATTGCCCTTCCTGTAGGAAACGTGCCCAGGGCAGTGCTGGACTTCGGACTGCAGCCGTCCTGCAGCAGAGCTGCGTTCCCCTTCCATCCACCTGTTTCCCTTCAGCAAAACAAAGGAGCTGAACAGCAGGCTGCCCGCCTCCCCCACGCAGCCCAACTGCCTCATTGCCTCCAGGGAAGGAGCCTTGCTGACCCCAAGACCCTCCTGGACCGGAGGACCAGGCAAAAAGAGAGCTTTGTATGGGAACGAGCCAGCAGCCCGCCTGCTGCAGGCTGTCCCAACACACGGCCCACTGTGGGGCAGCCCTACAGACGCTGCCACAAAGAGGGGGTTGCAGCTCATTGCATCCCTGAAGCACAGATGTCTGCAGGTGATATAACAGCTTCCATGAAAGAACTGTGCCTGCATCTGCCCCGGAGGAGGCGGTGGGCATGTCCCTGTGTTCCCAGAGCAGGATGGTGAGACAGGTGGGATGGGAAAGGCTCTTTATGTGCTGTTTTCCCTGGGTTCCCAGCAGCAATGTCCACACTACCCAGCAGAGCAGCCCAGCACACGCCTGGACCCCATGCCAGTTACACCCCAGGGGTGGTCTGTCTGTCCTTCTGCAGCTGTTCCTCACCCCACACTCACCTCATGTGGCACCTTTGATGGCTCCTAGCCCTGCTCTGCTCCCTGCAGCGCTGCCCTAAGCTGGGGCAACAGGGAGAGCTGCAGCTACACGACGGGTCTGAGCCCAGACAGACGTCATCACAAGGTGCACAACACTCAAGAGAGACTCTGAAGGGTTTGCTACTGCAGCAGAGAGAAATGCTCTGAGTTTGTTGTGAAGTGCTGCTTCAGAATGGCTTGGATTCAGCCATGGGAGGGCTGGAAGCAAATGCTTCTGCATGTGGGGCTGGGAGCTGTTGCAGCCCTGCAGGAGCTGCCATCCAGCCCATGTAGAGAGAAACACTCTGAGGCAGCCTGGCCTTGCTGTGTTTAGCCTGGCTAATGATTATCTACATAGGACGTGGCCATTCAAGGGCACAGGGTGAAAACAGCCCTTCTGCCTTTGCTTACACAGCACACACAGCTGGGCCATTCCCACAGCCAACACCCAGACACAGCGAGAGCAACAGGAGAAATGCCAGCTCTGGAGCAGCATCCAAGGGCCTGGGCTGGGAGAGAGACCCAGTTGGTGCTGCCCAACTCAGCTCTGCTCAAAACTGACCTAAATTAAACAGCTGGGTCTCCCTGCAGAGACGTTTATGCAGCCAGAGGCTTTACCCATCATGGACCTGCAGACCTGCTGAGATGGTGCCTGGTTGGATGTGTCTGTGAGACCCATCATCAGAATGAGCTGGAAGGAGCAGTTTGCCTCTGGGGCCAGAAAAGGAAGGGATGTCCCCCATTATTTGGAGAATAACCACAGGACATGTTGTCTGTTTGGTACTCATCGCACTTAACGTGGATGTTGTAACCCCTGGGCAGGCACTCAGGGATGGGGTGGAATCTCCATCTTTGATGAATTTCAAAACCTGAGTAAATTGGCCCTGAGAAACCTGTTCCAGATTTTAGGCATATCCTGCACAGCTGTAAGTACAGTTGAGTTTAGAGTGTGGAGTTTGCTTTGTACAGCTCTGGGAAAGCCAAGGCTTTATGTGTGTCTCATATATTCCTCCCACTCAAGTTAACATTCTTCTTGTGTTGAGAGAAAACTGCTTAAAATTGCTCTCACAAGTGCTTCTCATCAGCATGAGTGAGCAGAAAGCGAATATGAACTGATCTTATTTAAATGAAGTCCACTTCAATTGTCAGCTGAAATTGTTCAAAGCCATTTAATTAATGCAGTTTGGCTTCACCTCCCCGTACAGATACGCTTCCACTGCTCAGCAATTGAACAGCACTACACAACCCAAAGGATATTTGAAGCCACACAGATCCTTGTGGACTTCACCTCAGACCAAAACCCTCCTCAGGTCCTCAAATTGCTTCCAGCATTTCCTTAGCTCTTCCCTCCACAGCCAGAAGACAGCATTAGCTGAAATGGTTCAGAAGCAGCAGGACACCCTTCCTTCCTTCCTTCCTTCCTTCCTTCCTTCCTTCCTTCCTTCCTTCCTTCCTTCCTTCCTTCCTTCCTTCCTTCCTTCCTTCCTTCCTTCCTTCCTTCCTTCCTTCCTTCCTTCCTTCCTTCCTTCCTTCCTTCCTTCCTTCCTTCCTTCCTTCCTTCCTTCCTTCCTTCCTTCCTTCCTTCCTTCCTTCCTCCCTCCCTCCCTCCCTCCCTCCCTCCCTCCCTCCCTCCCTCCCTCCCTCCCTCCCTCCCTCCCTCCCTCCCTCCCTCCCTCCCTCCCTCCCTCCCTTCCTTCCTTCCTTCCTTCCTTCCTTCCTTCCTTCCTTCCTTCCTTCCTTCCTTCCTTCCTTCCTTCCTTCCTTCCTTCCTTCCTCCCTCCCTTCCTTCCTTCCTTCCTTCCTTCCTTCCTTCCTTCCTTCCTTCCTTCCTCCCTTCCTTCCTTCCTTCCTTCCTTCCTTCCTTCCTTCCTTCCTTCCTTCCTTCCTTCCTTCCTTCCCTCTCTTTTTTCTTTCACTGTTTTCTTTATTTCTTTCCTTTTTTTCTTTCATTTTTCTTTCTTCCCTTCTTTTCTTTTCCTTCTTTCTTCCTTTCTTTTCTTCTTTCCTTCTTTCTTCCTTTCTTTTCTTCCCTCACTGCATTCATTTGAATGACAAAGGTTTCTGATTACAGTCCCTCTGGAGAGCAGAGCACCAAGGCTGCAGCTCGCTTACTGACTGGCAGATTAAGACAGATAAAGGGAGAGATTTGTATATTGACTCTGTGTTTATGTAACTCATGTGCAAGGCCTAGCCAGGAGCAAAGGGAGATCTGACCCACATAAATAATAACGAGCAGCATTTTTAAACTAAATCATCTGGAAAATTCACAGACGATTCCATCGGTTCTATTGTGTCACCGGAGGGTCATAAATAATTCAGCCTTGCTCAAATATTTATGGAAATCAATTTAGCCCTCAGTCCAACGTCACCTCCCTAAGAAAACATTTTCCCTTCGTATCTCAAGTGCAACCCAACTGCAAGGCTCCCCAGGGCTGAGGGCACCTGTAGGCTCCCAACAGCACACCTATGCCAGCTCTGGGGCCGCTGTTTCCAGTCTGTGCTGTGTTGGGAGCAGGGAAATCACCCGCAATGAGAATCCCTTGAGCATGCCATTGGCTCTGCTGGGAGCTCAGCATGGGTTATTCCAATCTCTTGATGTAAAACTTACTCCAAAGGAACTGTGAAAGTCTTCCGGCACCTTCCCAGCAAACAAAGAAGCAGGATAAATCCATGGAGGCAAAAGCTTGTCCCTTCTGCACATCACCCAGGCAGGAAGATCAAACCTCCTGCCAGCTCAGCCACCAGCACTGCTAGCTGGGGCAGCCATGTTCACCCCATGGAGAAGAAACACCTCCTATGACCTCTGTGATCCCTCACAGCTCCTATAAGGGTTACCTCTTGGTCTGGCCTCTCCCCAGATTTCTGCACCCATTTCTCTTCTCTGCCTGGAACAACACAGATGAGTTTCCAAGGGGCACGTTGGCAGGTGAGATGTTGATAGAAAAACCCCATGTAGGACCACATCTCTCCCAGCCAATGGTATAATAAGCACCCGGGATGGGAGGTGCTTTCCTGCTATGGGGAAGTTCAGGGCAGACTTTCCAGACTATGGCCACAGTTGTTGACAGCTACATGGTGGAACACGGATGTTCCCTGCAATATTCAAAGTGTTTCTGATCCCCAGTTGCCAACAGTAGGAAATTCATTGCGTTGCAGGATGAGGCAGAAGGAAGGTGTGGCTGGCAGCCTGAGCAGGTGTAGGCACTGGTATCACTGGTGGCCAATCTCTGCTTGGGCATGGGAGAGAAAGAGATAAAGACATGTGTAGCTGCTTCGAACACAAAGGAGATTCGTGGGAAATAATTAGCTCTTGTTAGGAGAAAATACAAGAGGAAAAGAATGAAAATAAAAAGGGAGATAGAGTCCTTGTTTGGTTGGTTGGTTTTATTTCCTCTTCCTGGCTGGAAGATTCTCTTGTCCCGCAGTTATGATCCGGGGCCTTTGGAAATGCACTTTTCTTTCTCTTGGCAGGTGACTCATAGAATGGCTTGGGTTGGACCTCAAGGATCACAAAGCTCCAACCCCCCTGATGCATGCAGGGCCACCAGCCTCCCCATTTAATACCAGCTCAGGCTGCCCAGGCCCCCATCCAGCCTGGCTTTGAGCACCTCCAGGGACAGGGCACCCACAACCTCTCTGGGCAGCTATTCCAGCACCTCACCACTCTCTCTGTAAAGATTCCTTCCAAACTGGGCTGAAATATGGATGTTCCTGGGCTGTGGGGTCTTGAGCTGCCCAATATTTGGGATGCCACCTAACATTGAGCCTTAATTCATAGCGCCATTGAAGAACTGCCTGGCTCCGCTCAGCACAGGTACATTGCCTGGTCTACCTGCAGAATTCCTTCCTGAATGGCTGTGCTTTTAGCTGAGTCTTATTCAGAAAGGGTTAATTTGTGCCCTCTTCTCCACTGAGCTCAGTAACACAATCAATCTCACAAGAGCGGCTTGGCTTTCCCTTCTCTTCTCCAGCCGTCACTTCTTGGCTTTTAATAAATTATTCAGCTTCCCTAAATATGCATAGGGGTCTCATTAACAACTAATTTTGCTTATTTAAAACAACTGCATAATCAGGCCGCTATAGTGTTTCGCCTTTCTTATAGCGATGAATTATTCATGCGCTGGGAATCTGCATATAAATGTATTGATTCTTAAAAGGATGCGTTATTATTCGCAGCCCGGGCAAGGAAAAAATAAATATAAAAACAAAAAAAAACATGGTTATTTTGGTTTATTCCCCATTTTAAAAAGTCATGTGGTGTTTTCCTCTGGGCAGAAAGCAGGCAATGCCATGGCATCATGGAATGCACCTGGAATTCCTGAGTGCAGCACAGTGAGGGCTTTCCATGTGGTAGTTCATCACTTGACTTACAGCCCGTCCCCAGAGTGCTGTTGCTGGACTGATGTTGCAGCATGTAATTGTGTGCTGGGTGCTGGGTGCCTTTTGGTGCTGCCAGTTGAACTCCTGAGCAAGGAAGGGACATAGAATTATTACATCTTGCAAGGGTGTGTGAAGCCATCAGTACCACTGGATTAAATCCGGGTTTATCCCACAACAAAAGCACACACAAACATGGGTTCAATAAGGAACATGCAGCAGTGCAGACAGTCGGCGTTCAGGCCTGCTCAGCTACCACCATAAAGGAACGCAGGGCATTTAGCACCCCACACACCCCCACACATGCACACCTATTGCTTCCTGTACTGGCTTGCTGCATTTTATCTCATTCCATAGATTTGCATACAGAGATCCATCCCACACCCACAGATCTCTGAGGAGCTGGTCCCATTCTGCTTAGGCTCACAGCACAGCAGAGTAATTCCAACCTGAAGGGACCTCTGGAGGTTTGTAGCTTCAGTTTGCCTTGTATCTCATCCTCTTGCCATGCACCACAACGGAGACCTCACGTCTGACTTTTTGACCAGCTCCTCTTTCCCAAAGCACTCCTGGTTGTCCTTTCTCAAGCCTCCAAGACCTGCCCCAACCTCAGGCTCTCAGGTCAGGTCTGTTCAAGGCCTGAGATCCATGGAGGTGCCAGCACACTGTGCCACAACAAGGTCACTTTGGAGCTGGCAGCGTTACACCGGTTATAATGCACTACTGTGAGTCACTTGTGGCTCTGCCAGATCTCCTCACATAGCACTTGGAGAAGGTAATTGCACTCAGGGTGACCTCCAGAGACCAAGGCACCAAGGAATGGGTTCTATCAGGCTGTTCTGGTTGTCTTCTCAGAACAGAGAGACTGCTCAGGTAGGGGCTGCAGCCCAACGGGATGGGTCACTAAGCAGAGCTCTGTCCTTGTGTGGGACAGATTGTATCTTGCTCCAGGAGTCACAGTTCTGTGTGTAAAGAGCCTCTGTGCAAAAAGGCCCCATTCACTGCCTTGCAGATTGGAATCTACCTCCCATGGCCCCGTTCCACCTTGAAAGGAAAGGACAGAGATACAAGCATGGTGGGTCCTCTTTAAGGTCAGCCTTCAGTCACAGTTTCTGTGCCTTTGCCTGTTCCTCTGTTACAGCCCCCTGCACTTTATGAGAGCTAACTGCATTCAGTGATTGCAGTGCAGAACTAGTAACCAGAGAAGGGGCCATCCTCAACTTGTTGCTGGGTGGGAATGAACCAGTCCCCTTCCTCCTTCGCACTTCCATTTTCCTTGCTGGTAAATGGAGATGGTTCTATTTACCCACGTTCATAAGTATGGCTTTATAGCCGAGGTTAGTGCTGAATTCCACGTGACTGCACTAATAACTCAGGCAGTCCTTAGCACCTGCTCAGTGCTTCCCCCTTTCCAAGTGCTTCACAGGTCAACTGCAAGCAACGCGTGCATCAAGAAGCTTACATTGAGGGTATCAAAGCTCAGCTCATTCTTGTAACAGCTGTTCATCCCCTGGGACAAACACAGCACCCAAGATGAGGTCTTTTATCCAACCTTTACCATGGAATCATAGAACCCTTCAGATTGGAAAGACCAATAAAGCCATACAGTCCATCCATCAGCCCATACCTGTGACTGCTGTAGATCACATCACTCAGTGTGACATCCACCCTGTGATGACCTGGCAGAGCCCAGCACACATGTACCCATTCCTCACCAACCCATGGCTTGGTACGACCAGATGGATGGTGCAAAGCCTGGCAATGTCATGAGAATAAATACACCAAGAGGTCGTTAATTGCTTTCATCTCTGCTGCATGTGTCTGAGCAGCTCCCTGCTGGGCCCAGCGGACCAGTACCCACCAGTACCATCTGCTCACAGCCTGCTGCCTGCCTGCATCCACCACTGCCCACCCCATGGAAACTGGGAAGGGCGGAGAACGTCTGGATTCCTTAAGAAGCTGAGATGCTCATCTAGACAGCATTAATCACAATGTTTAACATCTGATTATAGGTTCTCTGGGTTTCCGCTGTATATTTAAAGCTGAAAACCCTTGCTAATTGCATCCACGTCTCCATAGCTCAGATATGAACTCACACTCTAGTGATGGCGGAACCACTCTGCCCATTCCAGACCATCTCGTGATGTTAACAATCTACCACTCATTTACAGGCACCTAGAGAGAGCTGCAAGGAGGAGCTGGTAATTCCCCACTGACCTCAACCCCTGCTTACAACAGCATGTCCCAATAATGGCCTCAAGCAGTCAAGGACAAGGAGAATCTCCTTGAGATGATGGAAGAACAGACATCAATTGCAAAGCTGAACCTATGGGGGCCAATGGATGGAGGATGTAAGTGTCTGTGATGCAAGCAGTGTGGCTTTAGGCCTGGGAGGGCACACAGGGAGCAGCACCAAGAGAAAGGAACATCCTTGTTTCTGCATTAATCCCAACACTCTTCCAGGACCTGCAGATCCAAGCCAGCCTTTGGACTTGAAACGCCCGCCTGTGAATTAGAATCTACTATCTCTGCTGTGCAGAAAGCTGCTGCTTCCCCCAGCCAAATTAGGGATTGTGAAACCCAGGAAGAGAGCCCACAGTACGTGTTGTAAGGTTACCCATTTTCTCCTGCACATCCTCCCCCAGTGCTTGCCAAAGGGACAGGTCCAACTGGACACCAGACAACTGCTCCTTCCCAGAAGCAGGTGTGAGCAGTACCAACACACCCTCCCCAAACAGAGACAGGAGATCCCCTGCTTCCCAGCAGCCATAGTGGGGACAGGAACGTTGTGCCCATGGGAGCTCTGCTTCATCATGGCAAGGAACAATGAGCTGAGCCCAAGAACCTGAGGGCAGGGAGCAACCTAGCATTGGGCTAATGCTTGTCATCACTCATCTCACCTGGAGTAGCTCCCTGCTGTCTTTTCCCATGGATTATGCCAGTCCTGGCCATAGGGGAGCTGGAAATCTTCTGCCTTGTCACATTTTAATGGGGACAGCAGCAAAATAACCCTGGGGAAGCACAATTTGCAGACACAAAGCAATGCCTGAGAGTGTTGGTGCTCTCCGCTTGGCAGTGCAGTCCTGGCAGGTCAGAGCAGCTGTGTCACCATGAACCTTCTGCAGGCTGCCCTATAGAAGGACCCACAACAGCCCTACATCTCCTCACTCTGCAGGCAGCACCGGTGCTGCCAAATCTCTTCCAGCACCACTGGAAGGGAGGGAGGATTGTGGTGTTCATCTCAAGGAGCATTATCCCCTGGGGTTCTGGGACCTGCAATAGTTTGAAAGCCAGCACATCACAGAACCAGAGCTGCAGTGACAAATGTCTTCATTTCTGCAATGGAAGAATGAAAATATGCCCAGAATATGATAGAAATGGGACCGTTCCCTCCTGCTCTGTGCCCTGCTTGAACAAGAGAAACCTTACTGAATCCCTGCTGATTCTCCTGCTGTCCTTGTGCTCAGGCTAGCACTCTGTACACAGTGACGTCTGCATCAGCTTAATATCTGCAGCTAAACAGGGCTGGCCTCAGGAGAGCCAAGAAGGCTCTGGCTTTGCAAACTAAAATCATCCTTCCCACCACACAAGGGATTCAGCCTCTCTGAGATGCCCTGGGGATGAATCGCCACCACTGGGCTCAGCAGTGTTTGTGGGCAGGTAGGAATGCAAAGCAATGGTGGTCAATGTGGGCCCAGAGATTTTGGAAGTATGGGTTGATGGCTGGACTAGATGATCTTAGAGATCTTTTCCAACCTTATTGATTCTTCTCTTCTGTGGCCAGTAACACAGATGGTCCTGCAGTCCACCTACTGAGCTCACAGGGGACTACCTGGTCCACCTGATCACAGCACCTTTTCCCAGCCATTATCCCCCATCATAAGCATTAAACTCCTGCCTTGTGACTCAGCCTGTTCACACTCACTGTCACCACACCTTTCAAGCTGGCTTGTTACCTAACAGCACAGGAGATATTGCTTTGTATTCTAAATTGCAGGATGCTTTGCTAAGCAAGGTACCACAAGGACCTCTGTGGCCTTGGGAGGATCTGGATGAGTCCTCACCTGGCTGTTGTGTACCTACAAGCTCATTCTCTAGTTAGTCCCAAGGGTTTTCCTTCCCATTAAAGAGAATTACCACATTTTCTGTGTTTGCTACTGGCATCAGAATGAAACTTCTCAAATTCCATTTTAATGGGAAATTGCCCCTAAGGGACTAAAACCTTTCCTTCACAGCAGTCTCTATCTGAGCCACGCAAGCACTTGGAGCTCTTCCCAGTGTTTACTGGGAACCGCAAGTAGCTGCCATTCAGCTGAGCTGCAGGAATTTAAGGTAGAGGTTTCACCCTTACTAGAGATTTTGCCAGAACAGAAGCTGATCTCCTCTGGGTGGGCTCAGCCCCCTGCGTATCTCCATGCCCACCCCACCTGCCCAGTTTATGTCATAGAATCACAGAATGGTTGGGTTGGAAGTGAACTCAGAGCCCACCCAGCCCCAACCCCTGCCAACCCCACCAGGTTAGGCTGCCCAATGCCCATCCATGGCCTCAGGCACCCACAGCTCTGGGTAGCAGTATCAGTGCCTCATTGTCCCCTGAGTGAAGAATTTCCTCATCCCATCCAACCTAAATCTTCCCTTGACCAGAGAGTCCCTGCAGAGGATAAAGGATGTAGAGTCTTTGACACTATACATCTTAGACCTCTGCATTGCTTTGGCTTGAGGAAACTCCAGACCATTGAATTAGATGACACACACTACTGCAAGTGGTTTTCTAGAGTGATAAAAGGGAAAATTATGGGCACTGGTGTAATCCCAGTTGATCTGAATGCTGGAAAATGCAGGAGAGCATGTATTTCATCACTCACAGCTACAGGACAGAGTAATTGTGAATGGAGCTTACAAGATCACAGAGGAATAGGGCCAGAGCACCATGTGGTTGTGACAATGGAGAACTGTTCTTCATGGCCAACAATGCTGTCCTATAGATAGAGAAGCCCTCACAACAGTCCAGGGGCTGATGAAGCAGTGTGTGATCACTGGTCCAAGAGCAGAATCACAGGGTTGGAAGGTGTCAGGCACCTCCATCCAAGACAGAGCAAACTGGGAGTGCCCATGAAACTGGGACGGCTGGTCAAGGAGGGGCTGTAGCCTGCTCTGATCAGTGGTCCTGCTCCTGAGCAGGGGGCAATGCCACTCTTCCCCATTGCCTTGTAACCTTCCTCTGCCACAAGTCATTGCAGCATTACAGTTGGGAAAGACCTCCAAGATCACCCAGTCCAACCCCAGCTCACCCCCACTGTGCCCACTGCCCATGTTCCTCAGTGCCACATCCCCACAGTTCTGGAACACCTCCATGACCCCACCATGCCCTGGGCAGTGTGTGCCAATACATCACCACTGCTTCAGATTTTCCTAATACCCAAACTGACCATTCCCTGGTGCAACTCGAGGCCACGTGGTTTGGGTAGACCAGATCCATGCCTTGCTCTCCCCTTGCTCTCTCCCTGCTCACAGAAGGAGATTGGGCTGCAGGCAGTTGCTGAAGGAGCTGTGGTTCACTGCCACAATGCAGCACATCATCCTGATCTGGAAGGAGCCAGCACTTGTGGGAGGCTACAAGGAAAAGTCTCTTCTTGTCTCAGCCTGTGCATCCAGGGATAACACCTCTGGGGTGTGCTTGGCTGACTCAGTCTGTAATTGCAAGTTATCTCAGGGTCAGGGTGCAAGCTCCCCATGGAGCAGCAGAGAGTGGTGTAAAGGGCAGAGCAAAGGGACTGCCACTCAGTGCATCACCTCACATAGCTGCAGTTCCCTAAAGCCTGATGGAGAGACCACATTTCAAGAACGTTTTTCCATAAATAAGGGACCTGGCAACCACTGCTAGCCCTCCTCCTGCTTGTTAGAGCTGAGCCACCCCTTCCTATTCCCAATTAACACAAAGCTACAGCAGCGTCCCTTCTCTCTGGGCTGCACCGGATTGGTGCTGAGTGCTGCAGAGGAGCTTTGCTTTTGTTGATGAGCCGATTATAGTCTGTCAGCTTCCCCAACCACTTCCAGCAATTAGATGGAAGGACTTTCTTGCTAAATTTACAGAAATTGCTTCCTTCCCTCCTGTTCCTCGGAGTAGAATCAGCAAAGCTTGATCCCAGATCTACCCACTCGCATGGTCAGGACAAACAGTTCCCAACGCACCGGGGCCAAGCTGCAGATCCAGCCCTGCAAGCAGGAAGGCAGCCCCAAGGGCAGGAGCCACAGCGGGGTCACACAAACCTGAGCTCAGCCCCAGCCTGTGAGGTAGATGCATGAAAGCAGATCCTGTAATGGACAGTTCAACCTCTCTGCCTGCACTCTGTGTTCTCTCTTGTCACTCTTGTCCTTGGTATAACACAAACTGTACCTTTCAGAGGCAGGCACGTCGTTCTTTCCTCTTGTTTGGACAGCCCCGTGACACCGGGCAGGAGGCAGAATCTGCACCAGAGCCCTCATCTCCTGGGGGGGTCCATCTGAGCAGATAACCTGCAGAGCACTGCGATCCGCCAAGATGAGAGGACCTTCCAAAAGGACCCGTCACAGGGGCCCACAAAGCTGACACAAATGGCTGTGCAAGGTTTTGCATGTAGAGCTGGGCTACATCGACGTGTCATTGGGCTCAGTGGGAGAGCTGGCCAAGGAGAAGGCACTTTGTGGGGAGCAATTAGCTGACACGAAACAGCAGCTGAACAAGAGCTTGCATCTATAGCTGGCTGAGTACAGTATGCTGAGCAAGCACAGCCATTGCTTTCACAGGGATCCTGCAACTGTAACGTGTCCTAAGCTTGCAAGGACTACCATTACCTCAGCACCAATGTGAACTGTTATTTATGGAAGTAGATGGTTTGTCATTTTGCTTTCCAATGATACGAAAACATTTGCATTCATCCATGGGGCAGTACAAACTTCATCTCCAGGGGCTGCTGACCTGCACAGCTGTGAGCTCCCACATGTTCAGGCTGCTTCTCATGCATTCAACTCCATCGGGGTAGAAGATGGAGCAGAAGGAGGCACTGAGCTCTCTTGCAAGAGCCCAAACTGCTGGATTTTCCTGGGCTCATTAGCAGGGCTCTCCTGTGATTAATGTTTCAAGTTATTTCTTGACTATTGGGAAAATCGCATCCTCACATCCTCATTCCAAACAGCACAAGCCAGAAACTACAGGTTCTGCAAATACCTCATCACATCAGCATCCCCCACACAGCACGTGTCCTCATTCCCACTTTGGATTTGTCTTGCCTTTGGAAAGTCCCTCTCATCAGAGCTGACACACACAGCAGAGGTGTGAAAAGCTGCCTCTCTCTTGGCTGGCCCAGAAGTGGCTCTCAGAAGTTGGTGGCTGGTGCTGCTTCAGGTCAAAACCTGCTGTCCCATGTGGGGGTTTCCTCTGACATGTCCTGCCTCTTCTTACATCACCCAGGCAGCGCTCAGTGCTGGGGCTGCTCCCCCCAGGAAGATATCTGTGCTGCCCAATCAAGTTCTCTCTTGGCTCATCCTTTTTCTTGCACGATGATGGGGAACCCAGGGCTGAACTCCCATGGGCTGTTCTTCCAATTCTTAACCTGCAAAGAAGAGCCAGCAACTGAGCAGCCAAACAAAACTCTGCCGTATCAACAAATTGGCTTAGAGATCATTTTAATGATCACTTCAGGGCATGGTTATCAGAAATCATGAAGGGAAGCAGGTTGGTGTGCTTCTCGCTCTGAGTCTCAATGTGTTTCAGTCTGAGTGCCTCCACTCGAGACTCATTTTCCTCAGTGACAGCAAAGATTCTGCCTGGCACCTCCTGTGAATGGAGCTTCCTCTGGGACCAGAAATTGCACGAGTACCCATTTTGTTTTCAGTTTGAGCCCTGGGGCTTCCCAAATGCAAAACCTCAGGCAAGTTCCTCACAAAATGACATGCAACATCAGCTTGGTGCTTCCGTCTCATTCAGGCTCTGCCTTCCACAGCGAACCACAAACGAGAGTGCAGCAGTTGAATGATGCCCCATGGGCTGAGGGGAGTCAGACTGGAGAGTTCCTTTGCAAGGCTATACATCACCTAGTGCTCAGCACGACACAAAGCTTCCAGCCCTCCCCAAAGTGTAAGGAAGCAACACAGCCGTGTCCCTCATAGGTGCTGTCAGGTCCTGTTGGTTTCCCAACCTGCAGTGCTGCTCACTGGGGCCATATTGCAAAGGCAACAGGGAGTTTGGAAGAGTTCAAAGCCTGCACCTTTGAGCAGTGCCCACTCTTCATGCTCTGTGTTCAGCTCTTGGCAGTCACATCCTAATGCTGCAAATCATCTTTATGTGACCCAAATGCATTTCCTGGTGAATAAACCCTCCCCGGTCCCATCCAGGATCACTGGGAAGGTGTGGCCCATCCGCTGGGCGCAGCTCATTCCCTCCACTTCCCCAAAGGACGTTTATGTTCCTGCATCTCTCCCCACAGAAATAAACACAAAAAATAGCTCTGAAAAGAGAAGATATTTGGAATGGAGACTGACAAAGGAGACCCCATAGAGGGCCCAGAGGTTGGTTGGAGGTTTCATGCTTCTAGATAGCCCACAGGCCTTGCAGCAATCTTGGAGATCAGTGCATGAGGTGCTTGCAGGTGCCTCACCATCCCCTACCTGTGGGTCAGCCCCTGCACACCTCTCCTTCCACTCCAGGAGCTGGGTAGCAGAATGACAGTGGTATGAGAGGTCACCTTTTCCCCTTATCTCTCTTGAGATCCCAGTGGATGCAAACCCACCGGATCCACTCCAGAACTCCCTCTCCAGGACTGTCAGTGTCTGCATCAGCAAAAGCAGCACTTTAGAATATTCTCATGCAGCAGACCTCGTTCAGAAAGGAGCGATGGGATCTCACTCTCTTTGAATGCTTCTCACACTCCTCACCCTGCCCAGCATCCTGCCACATTCTCCCCACATCCTGCTTTCTAGAAACACCAAAGCTAAATCCAGCCTGATGCAGAGCAGCTGAGCTCCTCCTGAGCATCCCATCCCCAGCCCAGGAAGAAGGGTGCACGAGGAGGACCCCCTCCCCTATAACCCCAGCACACACAGCTGCCTGCACCCACGAGGACGCCCGCTGCCTCCTTCCCCTGCTGGGGAAGCAGCTTCCTCCTCGTAGAGCCGCACAGGAAGCACTGAGGTATTTATAGCTCTCTCTGAGAGCATCTTGCACAAACCTCGGGGAAAAAAACCTCCATTCGGTGAAAAACAACCTCAGGGCTGCACCAGGAGTGGGACATGAGCTCAGGCACATCCTGGGGGGAGGCTGTAGGACAACGTCCCCCATAGCAACGGGACTGGGATCCTTTCCCAGGATTACTGCTGTTCTGCTCCACGCTGCCTCTTCACTCGCCTCCTTCCATGTCCATCTCATGCATTCATGGGCCTCGATCCCATAATTTCTTGGTAGATATTTTGCTCAGGCTATAGAAGTCCTAGAGAAGTATTCCCAGCCAGTTCTGGCCCCAACATAAGGTCATTTCTGAGACCAGTAATGTTCACTTCCAGTTCAATTCCATCTGGCCTGGAGGCACAATCACCTGTAGCCATGTGCTGCAAGGGGAAAGGAAGGGAAGGGAAGAGAAGGGAAGGGAAGGGAAGGGAAGGGAAGGGAAGGGAAGGGAAGGGAAGGGAAGGGAAGGGAAGGGAAGGGAAGGGAAGGGAAGGGAAGGGAAGGGAAGGGAAGGGAAGGGAAGGGAAGGGAAGGGAAGGGAAGGGAAGGGAAGGGAAGGGAAGGGAAGGGAAGGGAAGGGAAGGGAAGGGAAGGGAAGGGAAGGGAAGGGAAGATCTGCCCGCAGTTATCTGCACTTCCTCCTCAGTTATTGTGAATGGTCATTGACTAAGAGTGGCCATTCATCTCTATGGGAGCACCCAGGGCTGTACACACACCTCTGGAAGCACAACCACAGGGAGCCCTGAGGGCTCAGCAGCTCCTCTTGCTTCAGGGAAAGGAGCCAATTGATGACTAAGTCCACCCGCTTGCTCTCCACTTACCTCAACCCTTCTCCCTTTCTATCTTGTGTCAGAGGCACCAATAAGGTAAGCTAGAAGAACTTACACCAAACAGCATTTTAATTTATAGGCACAACGGATGTAGTCCTTGTTAAAGCTGTGTATGTAAGACCTGTAACGAGCCAAGTCACAGCGCTCCATCAGAGAACATGGGAAAGGTTATTGCTGTGAAAGGATTCAAAGCTGGCATGGATTGGGCCATTTTGCTGGGGTCATTAAGCCTGCCATGGCCTCATTAAGCCTGCTGCCCCTCTCTCCATGCATTCCATGCTCCTTGAAGGATCCTGCCTGCATTTGGGAGCTGAAGAGGAAAGCCTGGAGCACAGGAGGCAGCTCTCTATGAGCTGGGACCATCTGCCCCTGTAAACCATTATCTCTGCATCCTCTCTGGGAAAGGCCCACACTGAGGCTGCATCTCAAAGATAGCTGCTAACATGGGAATCTTTATGCAGGTCTCTATGCTGGAGCCAGGCCAAGCTGCCTGTGGTTTGTGGCCCACAATAACAAACGTTACAGCAGAAGACAGTATTTGTTTAACTGCTTGTTCTGTCAATACTGTAGCTTGCAAAAGCCTGGAGTTTGCACAGCCAGAGCTGGTGACATTTTGGAAATCATCTGCTTTTGCACCAAGAGAAGGGTGTCCAGCCTCAGGGAGATCAGCTACCCTTGCACTGTCCTGTTTGGAAGCTGAAGGGCTGTCTCCAGACAGGAAGATCTTCCCTGGATCTAATAGGAAGCCTCCTTCCTGCAGCTGAAGCCTCTGGATCATCTGCTGGGCTCCACAGACCATTCTTAGCCAAACTTCCCCCCTCACATCTGTGGGGGTTCAGCATCACAACTCTGCTGGCCCTATTAGGCACAGCCCCATCTCCTACCACAGGGAAGGTGCAGCAGCACCAAAGTCCCAGTACAGATCTGGCCCAGTGGTCAATACCAGGAAGATATCCAGCACAGACTCCTGCATGCAGTTCAGCTCCTGATATCTTGTTGATATCTGGCCCCAGCCTGGTGACAAGAGCAGTATTGCTGCAGCCCAGGGCACTGAAAGGTCCCAAGTTGCACAGGCAGAGTCAATAATCTCCAGTGTGCATTCTGCAGCAGCAGCTCTAACAGGCAGCTGCATCTGTGGGCTTCTCCCAGGAGGGCAGGTTCCCTGGTGAAGCTCCTGATAAGCACAGCATGGAGTCAGCAGAAGCAGAGAAGGGAGGAAACCCTTCCAGGACCCACTTCCACTGCCCCTTTTACAGCCCAGCCCCACTTTCCTTTCCTGGCTGCGAAAGCGCAGCTTTCCTTCTGGAGTGCCTTGAGCTTCTTGTGAACTAGAACTGAAGTGCTGAGCTGGGAAAGCTGCTGGTTTCAGTGCTTCTCAGAATAGAAGCTCTATTTTTTTTCCTTTCTCCTTAAGCCTTATATATAAACTGCTGCTGTTGGGGGTTTTCATGACAAAGCCGGCGAGTCCAGGAAATCAGCAGTGGTTTCTGTTATCTGGAACACAACCACGTGAGAGAGGGAAAAGGGTGTCACACTCCAGGAGTCTGCTCATGGAAATTAGTATCTCACTGCTTTGCCCCTTGAGAGCTGGATATTTATAACCCCTCACATCTCCTCCTGCTCCTTCCTGACACCAGCTTCAAAACTCGCTCGTGCTGTTAACCCCGCAGCAGCAGCAAGCAGGGGACGGTCACACTTCTACCTTCCCCCATTTCCATGTGTAATGCTTTACTCAGCCAACACAAGGCCAAACACCACGGTTGCAGTAGCTCAGGGGTCTCCCACCTCCTGGCATGCTTTATCCTGCCCATATGGCTCTCAGAGAAGCAGCACTGTGCAAACTGCAATGCAAGAAAGATATGGGCTTGCTGGAGCAGGGCCATGGAAACGATGCAGGGAATGGAGCATTTTAGTTATGAGAAAGGCTGAGAGTTGGGGCCTTGGAGAAGAGAAAGCTGACACGGAGACACCTGTGTGTGTCAGAGCTGCTCTTCTTGTACCCCCACCCTCTTTTGCAGTGGACAAAGCCTTGATCTGAATGGTTTGAAGCAAGTTTCTTCTAACAGAGTGCTGTGACCAAAGCCCTGCAGCCCACTTAGGGATCAGACAGACTTCACCACTCCCCCAAGTGGAGCATCTCAATGCAGCTGCCCTGGAGGAAGCAGCAGAGTGGACACCATGCAAGAGCAGCAAAATATTCAGCTACCCCAATGGCTGCCACCACGGGGCCATTCACCTGCACTGCCTCCTCTTCTCTCATCACAAAGTAACCCGGCTGTCCTGCCACGGCCCCCTCCACACCCAAATCTCAGGGACCCAAACACTGCACAGGCAATACCTGCCACATTCCTGAGCTGTGACACTGTCTCGCCCCATCAAAGGCTTAAAAGCATTCCCCAGTGACCAAAAAAATGGAGGCTATGAAGCACACACCAAGATCTAGATGGAGCCATGGAACACGTGCATCGCTCGTGCTATCAGCAGTGAAGGGTGATCATTCCAGGAGTACCTGCAGTGTTTGCGTGCTTACTGTCACCTCCTCCTATAACTCAAGAAGCAAACAGCATTGCTCATAAAACACTGGGAAAGAAGAGCTTAACTGGGAATGCTGGGAAAATCTATGCAAAATGGATCAGCTCTTCACATGGGGGGATCAACAGCAGATTTGTGCTCCCACATGGTACTGTGAAAGCATCTTTCTAGCTGGCAATCTCCAGCTTCGGTGCCCAGAAGAGAGCCCAGGGATCACTGCCCTGGCTGCAGTTTGGCTCCTGTTGCTCATTCTCACCCTGCTCCCATCAGTGCTCCGCTCTGCTTAGTGCTCAAGGAGCTCAGCTCCTGGGCTCCCAGAGCAGGGCTCTTTGAACTTCTGCCTTGGGGTTTTGCTGGTTGAAGTATAGCTGTCACTTGGTTGTGAGTGCACTGATCCAAACTGGTCTCCAAAGCTGAGGGTGTATCTCATGCGATAGACTCATAGCCAAACTAATGCCGCATATCCACAGCAAGAAGGAAATCTTGCTTCCCATCTCAACCAATTTCCTTCCTGCTCACACAGTGCCATTTCCAGCACCCAGTGCACCCCTCCCTGAAGCAGCAGAGAACTGCCCCAGATGATTCAGCTGCCTCCAAAAATGCAGACACGGAGCACAACCCCCCTGGCCAAACAGGTCTCCCAGGCACAAGGTTTGCCACAAACTCTATCTCCCATTCTCCTTCCCTTCACCCCATTCTGTGACCCCTACTTCTGCATCCCGCATCAAAGCAGGAACCTCCTTGCACCCACCAGTACGGATTACCTGTGATACCTGTACCTATCTGCCTTTGCTGGGACCCAGATTGAGGGAACAGAGGACTCAAAGCTCCTCTCCAACGCACACAGCACAGCCTCCCTCCGCCTGGCACTCTGCTACTTTCACCAGCTTGTCCCTTACACAACAGATGCCTTCAGCAATCAGTGTTCCCAAAAAGGGCAATTGCATTTTAATCCCAACAACGGCAGCAGCGACTGTTTTCCTGACATCACATGTGCCAGCATCTCCCGTGGATTTCAATGGATTCTGGCCAAGAATCCGCATTTGAAGCTATAGCATCTTTTTCACTTATTCCCAATTAACTGATAAAACTCCCCTAAGCATCCAGCCCGCTTTCTTCATGTAAGCAAAAAATGCATCTACATGAACACCGAGCTTCCTCTGCAAACCCCCCCTGCTTGGGGTGACCTGGGGCAGCTGGCACACACCCACAGTACTGCTCAAATCTGCTGCCTCAGCCCTATTGCCGACACAGGATTGCTGAAACCCAGGTAGCAGCGCACCAGTGAGAGCTGGATAGTGGTGGTTCTTTCACCATAAATACCAATAGATGCATTCTGCTTTGTTTTTGATGGGGCTCCCTCTGAGCTCTTACCAGGACTATGAGAGAATTCTTTTCTTTCTTTCTTCAAAACAAAACAAACATGTTCATGTCCTGGCTTGGGAGGAGGCTGCTCTGAAAGCAGCTCCCCATTGCACAGCCCACAGTGCTGCTCCTGCAGTGCCATTGCTCTGCTGGTGGGCACGGCGAGGCTGGAATCCAGCTATGTAAACACGCAGCAGCTCCCACAGGACACAGCCACGCTCCGTCACCATGTGCTGCCAATCAGCTGACAACAACACCATTTGTTTTCAGGAATACTGAGCTGATGAGTAACAAAAATAGGAACCTGAGAAACAGGTCTCTGTGACCTGGATCCCAGGCAGCTCTCCCAGGACAGAACTTTCAGTGGCCCTTAGTCACGCACTCCTCCTCCCCAGCCACACCAAGCAGAGCAACCAGGCACCCAACCCACCCACAAGCTCACATCTTCCCAGGGCTTCTCCCTCCTCCCCCCAGCTTAGATTGCTTAGTAGACAAAAAGCATTCGGGCATCCTAATATCCTCCAGGGCATGAGAGGAGCAGAGGGAGGCAGGGAAGTATCATCATAGCCACGAGGGTCCAGAAATACACAGAGAAGCATCTGCTCCCAGCTCTGCTGTAGCCCACCCTGTGCCCCATGAGCACTGATTATGCCATCCTTTGCTGGGACCTGAACTGAGGGAACACAACGCAAAGGACTCAGAGCACCTCTCCAATGCACACAACACAGCGGGCGGTGGACAGGAGGCGGTTTCTCTTTCTCCCTCCAAAGCCACTTTGACCTGGGGAAAAACAGCCACTGCCTGTTGAAAAAGAGGTTGCATAACATGAAGAAAAGAGAAGGCAGATAAACAGCAACAGCTCTTTCTGGTGAGAGGGCAAGAAACTCCAGCCTAAGCCCCACAGAAAGCCACAACTATGGCCACAGCTGCCCCATGTCTCCAAATGCACAACAGCTTCAGTGGAGCAGAGAAACTACCAGCACAGTGCAGTGCCATATGGGCACCAAGAGACAATGAGAAATAACCTCCAGGTCTCTGACTGTTCCATGCAGAGTGAGGAGCACCCCAACCATTGGGAAAGGAAGCTGAGCTTCCACAGGCCAGATTCCAATAGGATGATGCTACAAGGAATGGGAAGAGGGGTCCCAAGACGTGGCCGTGCAATGGGAGCCCTTACTCAACAGGCTCAACGCCAGAGAAATTGCTGCTATGTGCTTCCAGCCCAGCCTGAGGGGGACCCCATTGACCAGGACACCCAGCAAGGTCCCGTGGCAGCACCCAGCAGCAGCCAGGTCTTGGGTTTCTTAAGCTGACATAGACCTACAGGTTCCGGGCATAAGAGGGGATCTCTCTTTTGGCTTGGCTTGTGCAGGGGAAGGGAATGCAGTTGGTAGTGGGCAGGATGATCATGGGGGGCAAAGAGGAGGCCATGCAAGAACAGCCCCATGTTATTACAGAAGGACAGTCTGTCTGTCACCAGAGCTGGCTTAGAGCACTGGGTTGCAGCCCATGGAGCAGACAGCAGGCTGAAAACCACAGGCACAGAGCAGGGAGAGAGGGGAGAGCAGGCAAGAGAAAGCAATGGGGGAAGCTCGTGTCTCAGTCGTGTGCGTCTCAACCAAAGTCCAAAGCAGGAGGCGCTTGCAAAGGACACTGGAAAGATTCCAGTGATGTTATCTGCCCCCACAGAACATGATTAGCCCAGAGGGAAGGGAAAAAAAATGTTGTTTACAAGCTGGGCCAGCAGCTCAGTGTCTGGAGCACACTGACACCAAGCTCAGCTGTTGGCCTGGCTACGTCTGCGCCTTTGGAACCTAATCCTAACCCTAACCCTAATCCTTCAGCATGTAGACACTGGGGAGAGGGAATTTGGGGTTCGTAGTATCGTAGAATCATAGATTCATAGAATGGCCTGGGTTGGAAGGGACCTCAAGGATCATCAAGCTCCAACCCCCCCACTGCAGTCAGGGGTGCCATCTCCACATTTAACACTAGACCAGGCTGCCCAGGGAGCTGCTGCAAGCCAAGAGAGTGCAAGGGGAGAGCCGTGCTGATGCCTGGCATCTTGTGCCCTTTAGGTAAAGCAGTGCTTCGGGAGTCCTTTGTGATTCAGACAAGGAGTTAAGCTGATGTCAAGGTGATTTATACACACTGCTGCCCCACATCTGCCCACAGCCACGGACCCATTGGCAGCTGTAGCTGATGAATCTCAACATAGGTCACAGCTCCGAGGACTTCCAGCCTTCCACTCCACATCTCTACTCTCAGCCTTTGTCCTTCAATGAGTGGGAAGCTGCAATGGGATTTGTGGGTGTCCATCCCTCAAAGACAAGCCTTTCCCTTAATAGGTGCTATTTCAAATGGCTTTAGTTTTAGAACTTGCAGGAGCTCTGCAGAGCCAAGCATGGAGTCAGACTCCAATCCAGGCAATTCTGAATCATGAGACTCCTCAGATCCTTCTGTTTACACCCAAATACGTGGCTCACGTGGCTACTCGAGTTGCTCTGCAGTCTCCCTGCAAAGGTGAATTACATCCCATAGCAGCTGGGTGGGTTTAAGATGAAGTGAATGGTGGGAACAGCTTGGTCAGAAGAATAACCCCTGCCTTGTCCCCATCCACCAGTACCTTTTACATCAGCTGTGTCTCTTGTCCCCATAGGTTTGGGAACATGCAGACTTTACTACAGTGATATCACTGGAGCTGTTCAGTCAGTTCATGATGGATAAAATATGAGGAGGGGAAACCTATATGCAAAAACACAAGTAACACAGTGTAAGTGTAGAGCAGGCTGCAGGCACCCTCCTAGGAGGGAAAAGGTTTGCAATGTCCTGCTGCTCAGGTTGCTGAGCTGATGAACCTACATGTGTGCCTTGACCCGGGACACAAATACAGGTGGTACTTCCAGATCCCAAAGTCATGCAGAGCCAAACCGGTGCCTCCAGAGCAGCAATCTCATTAATTCCCAGGCACGAAGCATGAAAATCCCCTCCCTCTTCACGCCAGCTAATCTCACTTCTCCTTTGGGAAGGAGAAACCAGATCAGCAACTCATCCAGCCTGAAAATAATTCAGCCAGAAACTGAGCTCTTCTGGCTGGGGTCAGCTCTCCAATCTGTCCTGTTATCTCCTGCATGTTGCAGCATTATCACCCCGCTCTTGAGAGCAGTGTTGATGGCACCAGAGCAGACAGACTGGGGAAGCCCCACATCAGGAAGCTGTGAATGACACCACATGCTCCTGGAGGTGGCCTCTGCGGTGACTTAAGGCAGAGGTGACCAACCAACAGCCCCCAGGGTCAGAGCTGATATGCAAACTGTTTATCTGCTTTCCCAGAAAGGCTCCGCTGTATCCACAGGCTGATTAATGGCTGTGTGGACCAATCTCCCTGCCCCTTACCCCTCCTTTTCCTGCATGTAATCAGTTCTCCAAACACTGCAGGTTATGCAGGTAAAACATGACAAGACGACGATCAAAGAGCTGACCCCGACCACGAGAGATCCATCCCTGGCTGGATGATGCTCAGGATGGATGAGATGCTGATCTGGCTTCTGCTTCCCAAAGGAGAAGGGAGATAAATTGGTGTGAAAAGGGAGGGGATTTTCTCTCTCATCTGCCGACTTGTTTGCAAAGTGAATGAGCCATTCACCACCCCGGGGGTCTTCTGCAGTTTAAACATGGAGAGCCCCTTCTATCTGCTGCACTCACTGAGGAGCTCCTGCCCTACACAGAACTCACACTGTGCTCTGGCACACTCTCCTCCAGGTGGTTATATGTGCAGAGCACGTGTTTGGGAGCCCTACAAAATGCATTGGGGAATATCTCCAGCGTTAAAAAAAAAACAACAATCATTATATAATTACATTAAACAATTAAACAACTGATTCATCGTTTAGAGGCTCACCAACAACACCTGAAACTCATCCAGGACACTTAACGAGGCAGAAGGTGACACAAACAAAAGCAGCTCTCAGAACATCCCGGAGGTCGATGCCCTGAGCTCTGTCCATGCCTTTCTGATGGGAAGGTGTTTTCTGCTCCTGGTTGCTCAGCCATGAGAGCAAACCTGCTGGTTTAAGGCGTTCCATAGGAGGAGCCCCTCAGGTCAGTGCTGTGTGATGAGGTGCTCCCTCGCTAAGTCTGTGCTGCCCAACTTCAGCCCCTTTGTAACAGTGGGCCTTATTTCTGAAGTAACGCAGTTAAACAACTTTAGCAACCTTTGAAACACACTGTAAAGCACTTCCTCCTCCTCAGCAGGGTCTGTGAGCACGAGGGTTATGCAGAAGACATGAATGCTGTCTAGTTCCATGCAACTGCCTGCTCTGAGTCTGCAGAAAAGAGCTGTTATTATCAGAGCCGTGATCTGTAATGCTGAAGTTAAAGGCCGCACAGGAAAGCACACATACAAAGGTGGAAAGGAGCTGGGGAAGCAAGTTTAGCTTTGCCATCACCTGCCTTCCAAGTGGGTAACCATGCAGCACTAATGCCTTCAGAAGGAAATCTCTGGGTTCCATCAGAACAAAAAAATAAAGGGGAAAAATCACCCCTGTGCTTTCACACACTGTGGGGAAGAATCAGGTCCTGCAGGGAGCACCAGTGTCTGCCCACGGTAACATTACCTGGCTAGCACAGCTCTGCAGAGAAGCAGTTGGGTTACATTGGGGCACAGTGAGCAAAACTGCATGCAGAGTAAACATGCTGCTGCAGGAAGAGTTATACCAGCAAATCTCTGCTGGGAACAGTCACCTCGCATGCACATCCTTCAGTGTGAGCAAGAAATCCAGCACAGCCACCACAGTGTGATGGGGTGCAAAGGCTTTGTCAGAGCAATAGTGGGGAAGAGGAAGACAAAGGTGGGTGACTCCTCCAGAGATCTGATGCTGTTTGCAGTATCAGGAGTGCATGACGTCCCTGCTCAGGAAGCAGGAGAGGGCTATACCAAACATAAGAGAAGATAATGTATGGAAGTGCAGTTCAAAATTAGTATTTCACATGAACGCACCACCATTCCCTGCTTGCATGGACTGGGAAATGGCCTGCCAGTATTTCTCCAGCATCCCAGGCCCACCCTTACATGAGCCCCTGAGTCCCAGGAGAGACTGCATGATGCAGGCTGCTGCAGGGCTGTTCTACCCCCCAAGCCTGCCCAAGGAGTCAGAGATCTCGGACCCGGGGGTGAACCTGGTGGGGATGTTCCAACTTCGTGCTGAAGGCAGCCGGCCCCCTTCACAGCGTAACTATGACACGTCGTGATAACAGAGAGCCCCACCAGCCGCCGCGTCGGGCCGTGCTGGGATAGAACCGCCAGGCTGGGCTTTGGGCAGGGCATTGTGCTGTCGGGGGCCGGGCAGCACCGCGCCGCGCCTCCAATGGGTGGTGGGGGGCCGGGCTGTGCATCCCGCCCCTGCCAGCTCCTCTATAAGTACAGGGAGCTGCGCGCCGTGCAAAAAGCTGTGCCGAGCAGTGAGGTGGTGTCGGTGCTCGGAGCCGGTGGAGCCCCGGATCGGTGCGTACCCGGGCGGGCACAGCCGGGCTCCCCTCTGCGGCCCCGGGGCGGTGCGGAGGGGCGCCGCGGTTCGAGTCGCGCTGGGCTTTAACCGGCTGCGGGCGGGCGGGCTGCAGCTCGGCTCCACGGCAGGGTGCAGCGCTGCGCCTTTCACCCGGGGCGAAGGTGGGGGTTGCTTCGGGAGCCTCGGTAGAAGTCGTCTCGGACGGGAGTGGGAAGCGGTGCTGTTTCCGGGAGCCTTTCGCTGAGCCGCGTGTCGCCTTGCAGGGGCCCGGAGCTATGGGTGAACACATGATGATGTCCATGAGCCACGGTGGCACCGGGCTGCAGAGCTACCGGATGGGTGTGAGTGGGCTGCAGGGACCACCGCAGCATGGGCAGCACGTGATGAGGACGCTACCTGCAGCGGGTCAGATGATGCCGTATGGAGGGGCCGGAATGGATGGTGCAATGAGGCCCAGACCCAACCTCAGCGGGCAGATGAGCCACCACCAGATGCAGAATGCCATGATGTTCAATGGCCCAAATCAGCAGCAGCAGCAGTACATGGGGCCAGTGGGCACCCAGCAGCTCATGGCTAGTATGCACCTACAAAAACTCAACACCCAGTACCAGGGGCACCCGCTGGGCATGAGCAACGGGCCCATGGGAGCTGGTGCTCAGCAGTACAGAGTGGGGCCGAGCCAGCACCCAGGCATGCAGCACATGCCCTCACCAGCTCTGACCTTGAACGTTATGGACACTGATCTCATAGACGAGGAGGTTTTGACATCCCTTGTCCTGGAACTGGGGTTGGACCGGATTCAGGAGCTGCCAGAGCTGTTCTTGGGACAGAACGAGTTCGACTTCATTTCAGACTTTGTTAGCAAACAGCAACCCAGTGCCATCAGCTGTTGAGGGGCTTTGAGCTCCTCCTTGTGTCTTAGTGGTTTTGAGTTTGTTTCTGACTTCCTTCTCCACCTGCAGTCCTCCTTCCTTCCCCTGCCTTACCCTGTCTGGATTCCTGACCTCCCTAAAGAGACAATCATCGGACACTGGCTTGCAATGGATTGCTTTTCTCTTCTGTGTGGTTTTTCACTTGGGAGTTCATGGGGTGGGGGGGGAAAGTGTGTACCCCAAACAGAGCAGATCAAGAGCTCTTGCTGTAGAGCTGCCTCTAAATAGCACTAACAGGATTTCTGGCTTAAATGGAAGTAATGGACTTACGACTTTCCACAACCAGGCTTTGAGCACAGGGAGCGGTGGGCAGCTGGCTGGATTTGCTCAAGGATTCTGCAGTGCCAGCAAAGTTAAAGGGTCCCCCGAGAGAGAGGATTGGTCTCCCCGCTGCATGGTTTGAACCAGTTTGCCCTTGCAGACATGGGTGGGGTTAGATTATTTCTTGGGACTTTCTGCTGTGACAATGAATAGGTTTCCAGCCGTGTCTGTTCAGCTCAGAAAGGGGCACTTCCCCTCCAGCAGGCTTTTTTTTTTACCCCCCCCCCCCCCTGAACTGAGTGAGCAAAATAAACTATGCCTTGGGGAAGGGTGTGCACAGGTGCCTAAATGTTCATCCCTGTGGAACTATGGGTCTCCAACATGTACAATTAGCAATCGACTGTAACAATTTACCCGCTGTTAGAGGCCGATTCAGGCACAAGGCTTAAAGCTGCAGTCTAGCTCCACTTTTTTTCCACCTCTGAAACCAAATAAAGACCGTGCAACTGTATATTCCAGAGCTAATCTTATTTATTTTTCCTATGATTATTTATTTGCAAAGGGCTCCTTTTGTTATTTGGCTTTGGGACTGCTGGGAAGGATGCGTGGAGAGCACTGCAGCTTTAAGATGCTGGTTTAAGGAAAAAAAGAAAGCCTGGGATAGTTTTCAAGCTGCGTTTCAGGTGGTCGATGCAACCCAAGGTCTTTGTGCTGAGCACACAGGGCGGTGTAAATCTAACACCCTCGGAAAGCGATAAAGATGACTCGATTCCTAATTCCCTGACTCGGGGAAGGTGAACTGTTAAAAGCCGGTGGGGTTTTGTTTCCTCCGCTGTCTCTCGTTTCCAGGCTCTATGGAAAGCTGCCGGTAACTCCTAGTTGCTGCTGCCCCCTGCTGCTGACAGCTCCTGACAACGGCCGAGAGGGAATGTAAGATGAACTTGCAAATAAAAGCTGAAACGTCTCTGGTGTTGCGTTTATGTAGTGCTGTCTCTTGCCATGGGTTGCAATGTGGAACGCTGGGAAGAAGTGCATTCGTTGCTGCTGTTAGTTGAATCCCAACACCACCAGCCTGACACCTGAATTGTAAGGGCTGTGTTTGGAGCTTAAAGATTGGAGGGAGTCGATCCTCATAGCGTGGCTGGGAAGGTGAGGTGCTCTCTGTATTGAGGTGGTGGCTGCTGCTGCCTGCTGACCCCATGGTGGTTGCACAGATGCATGGGGACTCCTTACTCTTCTTGCAGACCATGTGCAGCTCCATCAGCTGAGTTACTCGGAGGCCTCTGCTGCTTTCTATGCCATAAAGGTCCTAAAATTCAAGGTGGCCTTTGGGATTTCCTTCTCTCCCAGAGCTGAGTTTTTCCTTTCTATACAGTTCCTAACCAGTCCTCTTGCACTGCAGTTATATTCCCAAGTGTCTCCCTGCAGCAGTGGGGCTGTGGATGCTGCTGTTCAAGTGGCTGAATAACTTTGGCCACGATTTGAATCAGCTCTTGCTGTCCCCTGGTCTTGTTCCTTGTGCAGCTTTAGGGAAAGTGTGCAAGTGCTGTCCTTGCAGAAAGCCTTTGGTGCCTTTGCAATCCAGAGACCTGATCAAAAAGTGCACAGCATGGCTGGTGTTACAGAGGTGAGAGCTCCATTTGGGCTGTCTGCTTAGGGGCAGTGGGTTGTTAAAGACCTGCAAGATCATTGCTTCCACTGCAGAGGTTGTAGTTAAACAGCTAGAAGTTGACAGCTGGATTTGTTCCTCAGATTAGAAGAGCTGAACCTAAAATAAACAGGCATATTATAGGTTGTTGGTTGTGGCTGCGGGGGGAGCAGGCGGTGTGATGCTCCACTGTGGCCTGTAGTGTCACAGCTACAAAGCAGGGAACCACGTCCACCCTGCAGCTGAATGACAGTGCAATAACAGTTGGGGAGCCCCGAGGACAAAAGTAGCCTCTATGCAGGATGTGCTCTTCAAGCCTGGAGCGTGCTCCTCGCATGGTGCATCAAATGATGCTGGGAGGCACCTCTGCAGGAGTCCCTTGTCTTTGCTGGGGAGGAAGGAAGATTCTCCCATCCCACTGCCTGCTGCTGATGGGATGGCTGGGGCACTCCTGTCCTCTGTTATAATCCAAATAGGCTTTGTAATTACACTCATGAAGACCAGGCCTCGAGGCAGGGAGTGTGTGTGTGTGTAAGTACAGAAAGAAAAGGCCTTTCTTTACATCTCTGTCTCAGCCCACGTGTCTGCAGGACGATGAAGTTTGCAGATAACACTCAGTGATTCAGAGTAGCAGAGAACTGGGGAAGGATTTGTGAATAGTGAGTGATGGAATGAGCAACGACTGGGACATATCAGCTGGTAGCAATAGATTTGACCTTTCTGACTTCAGCTCTGCGCTGCCCTCTTCAAACCAGCTGCAGCCGCTCAGCAGAGATCCTCGTGTCATAATGAATATTTGCATGAGGAATCTGAGCTTGTTGTTCAGCAGATGACAGAAATAATACTTAGAGAAACTGCAGGAAAAGGGCAACGTGTGTGAAGCTGAGAAATGTTTATCAGAAGCAACCATAAACTAGATGGTGGCCCTCCAGTTGGGAGGACTCACTTTGTTTGGTGTCCCCTCATTCCCAATCACTGCATACTCATCTTCTCCACACCAGTAATGGTTTTATAGCTTCTGTGACGTCCCTCTGAGAGCTGCTCCCCATTCAAGAATCATTTCATCTTCTAGATTATCACCTTTTTCTGTCCTGTTTCTAGTTTTACAGGATGGGGGAAGAAGCAGCAGTACTTTAAGCCATGGATGTGTCATGTATTTCTCCAGTGCTATAATTAGGACTGGCTGTTCTATTTTCCACTTATTCATCACTGAACTATAGGAAGATTTTAACTGAAAGGGACCTTTGGAGGTCACTGTTCAATCTGCTCCAACCAGGACTGGCTTCAGAGATAGGGCAGATTGCTCAGGGCCTCATCCAGCCAAATTCTGAAAGCCTCACAGAATGGCATTAAAGCCTCACAGAATGCCATTACTCCACATCCTTGTTTCAGTGCTGCGCTGCCCTCGTTTCTTTCCCAGTTTCTCCCCTTTCAGTTGCTTGCTGGTTGACACAAGCACTGACATTCCAACCAGGACTTGGGATAAAGTAGGGTGCCTGCCATAGCTCATCTTCATGTCCATCTGGATCCGCAGGAGCCAGCCAGCACAGGTCAGCACATATGTACATGGAAACAGGTCTGAAAGCACCAGCTGCTGGCTTACTGACTCAGTGTATTCTCTCTCCTCTGGATCAGCAGCTTTGTGTACTCTCTGGATCGTGGGGAAGGGCATCACAGTCAAGAAGAGCAGCACAGAGAGGCTGTGCTGTGCAGCATGCATGGGGAATAGATCCACTTTTCTTTCACCAATTGAATCTTGGATTCCCAGGAGCTTCCACATGACTGGGAGTTAGGGAAAGCAGCTCTGCCAAATCCAAGTGATATTTCAGATCCAACAGACTAAGCCCATAGCCTTGCTAGCAGCTGCTTTTGCAAGCATCTAATCTCAGTCCGGCTCCTAATTCAGCCAATGTTCTGAAGGAGGGGGAGAGAAGAGGGTTTCTGCACTCAGGTCTCTGATCAAACACACTGGGTTACTCTGTGGTCCACCTCTCTGCAGCACTTGTAAGATGGAGGTCCCTTCTGGGGTACATAGTAGGTTATGGCACATTACAACACTCATAACTTTCAGATGCTGGTTTCAGACTGCCGTTAGGTTGCTTCATAATTGCTACACCAAGGTATGGACCAAGTCCTGCTTTTCCTGTTTCAACTGTAAATGCAAAAGACGGTTACGGGGCATTGTAGCAAACTGAGAGAAGTTATGGCAAGCCAGCCAAGTCCCATTGCTAGTTGTGTGTGTGTGTGTAGCTCAGAAGCACTGGGACCTTTCATTGCAAAGAGGGCCACGTTGCATCCTGCAGCCTCCGGATGGAAGATAATTTCCTTTCCACATTTGCCAGAAATATCCCTGAGTTCACATTTCCAGGGAATTCTACAAGTTCAGCCTGCTCTGAAAGCCTGTCTCTTATTCATGACCTGTGAAGCACAGCGTGGGTGAGGAGACCTCAGTTCAACAGCTTTCTTGTCTTCTCCCACTCCGTTCTGTGAGCAGTGCCAAGAGCAAGCTGTGTTTGCAAAGGGGTCACGGTTAGATCGGGGAAGGAGCATTAGTTTTAATAATTAAGCACAGTCTTCCTCAGTGTTTCTGATGCAAAGAAGAGGTTTGTGGTGTCCCCGAGGAAGAGGAGCTCAGCAGTGCCTCATAGAGCTGCTGGTCTGCTGGAGGGGCACAGGGAAAGGTAGGCAGTGTTTCCCTATTGGGTGAAATTAAGTTAAATCCTCAAAAAGGCATCTCACAGAGGTGAGATTTGAAGGTGCCTATTTGCCTCCTTTGATAGGAAAGCAAAGCAAGCTAAGCCTTGGGGGCAGACAAAAGCCACTCCATGTGTGCTGTGTGCATGCAGAGAATGCTGCATGCTGTTCAGTGGCCTGAAAAGAAACTGCTAAAAACCACTGCTGAATCCTGCCTGTACACCCTGGGGAGCGTGCCCTTGTGCAAACACAACTGTTGCACGCATTAGAGGCACGACTGCCACAAGTGCCTGATTTCTCCTGCAACGATCCAGGGCTGTGAACATCAACCGCACAGCTGATGTGTTTAAGGCTGCTTCAGATTGCAGGGTTGTATTTCCAAAGTGTTTTTAAAAGCTGGCGGTGCTGCAGGGTGTCCCAGCAGATGGGCTGCATGATCTGCTCTATTCACTTCTGTCTGAAGGACCTGGAGGTGAATTCAAGGCAAGGAAAGTCGAGCTGCCAGAGTCCCTGCCCCCTGGCTGTTTATAAATAGCACATCTCAGGAAAAGGCACTTTCCGTTACAAAGAATAAAGAACATTCAGAGCTGAAAAGGCCTTCCTCATCTTTTCAGCATGTAAACCTCTGCATCTGCTTCAGTATGCTCAGCTCCCATGGCCCAGCAGGATTGCAGGCAGGGGACACAGCTTCCTATCCTGCAGTTTGGCATGGCCAGCAGGCAGAGGGGAGGCTTCTTGACACACGATGCTCCTTGCAGGATGATGCTCCTTGCAGCACGATGCTCCATCAGCTCCTTCATTTCTTCACTGCTGATCAGGGTTACATGAGAACTCTGAAGAACTTGCGCATGCTGGAGGAGTGCTGTTGTGCAAGGGGATGGCCTTGCATTAAAAGACCTTCCCATGCTTTCACGGATCACTGGAGTGCAGGCTAAAATACACAGCATTGCAGGAGTAAGACAAAAGAAAGGAGAGGTAAATCCTCTGTCATGGTGTGAGAGTGGCAACAAGACAGCAACGAGAAAAGGGATGGACTCTGCAGCTCTTGCTCCAAGCAGAAAGCTCAGCCCAAGGGAACCACATGGGAACTTTAAGGATCCAATGTAAGCCCAGGCACCTTGCAGGCTTCTCTGTTAAAGAGGCAGTTTCTGAAGACCTTTCCCTTCCTGAAGGGCAGATCTGACACCCGGGGTCCCTCAGAACACCCACGGGGTGCTGCTGCCTCCCGGTGGCCCTGAGAGAGCAGCACAGCCCAGCAGCAGCTGCTGGTCCTTTCAGACAGACAAAGCGATGTGTAAATTATCAGGTTGACAGACACAGCTTTGTTAACTAAACAAACTGCAGGGCAGGGCTATCCATTGATGAGCACGAATAAGCTCAACGATGTTGTTACAACTGGTATCACTTCCATAGGAAAGATATATAATACAAGCTTTGCCAGTGTTGGTTCTTCCCTTTTGACCATATTTTCACACCCTGGCAGCAGTTTGCCCAGTTGGTGTATCTATCAGACACCCCATCAGTACAGATTACTGCAATTCAACAGCAATTCGGTGTCCCCATCCAGCGCCTGTGCTTTGTGAGGGGCCCCATCTGTCTTAATGTTGGGTCCATTGTGGATCCCCTTTATAGTGTTTATGGTAAAGCAACAGACATGCCAACATACCAACCCCATCTGTCCATGGTCTTAATGTTGGGTCCATTGTGGATCCCCTTTATAGTGCTTATGGTAAAGCAACGGACATGCCAACAGCTACACGCAGACGGCCCACATAAAGCACCGACCTGTACCGAATCAAAACTGAACAGCTTTATCGGAGTGCTGAAAGCCCCCGAATTGCTTCGAATTGTCCCCAAAATACCCTCCAAACCACCCGCAATCACAGCGCTTGTTGCGTCTACTGACAGCCTGGAAAACCAATAGCCGACAAGCTTTCGCTTTTAGCCTGCCGAGTGGCCAATGGGGAGAGCCAAACAGCGGCGAACCCGGCGTGAGGATCATTCCCCTTTTGAGCGGATTGTGTGAATCGAAACAGAAAGTGTCAGAGATGCTGCGGCGCCCCATGGAGCAGCCGCTGCTGCTGGCGGCTCCGGACGGGCCGGGGGGGGACATACGGCTCTCCCCCTGGGGTCTGGAGGCTCTGCGGGCTCTGTCCGCTCCATTGCACGTGGTGGCGGCGCTGGGGCCGCCCGACGGGGGCTCTGTGTTCCTCATGAACCAATTGGCAGGACCGGGCTGCAGTAAGGGAGCTGGGAGGAGGGGAGAGTGGGCACAGCGAGGCCGGCGGAGCTCTGACCACTCTTTCCCTGTCCCCCACTCTGCCCTACAGGCTTCTCCGGCAGCCCTGGGCTGTGGATGAGGAGATGCCCGCACCCGAAGTGGCCCGACCGTGAGCTGCTGCTGCTGCACGCCGGAGGATTCCTCGGGGGAGAGGATCCGGAGGTAACAAACGGGGTCCGAGGGGGGGGGAGGCTGTCCCGATCCCCCACTGAGCACCCCCCAATTCTCCCCCTTCCCTCCACCCTCAGGATGGCGCCGGGCTGCGGCTCTTCTTGCTGCAGCTACTGCTGGGCAGCGTGCTGGTGTATAGCAGTGGAGATGGCGGTGGTGACGCACAGGAGCAGCTGGAGCTTCTCGCGTATCCTCTGTGTTCAGGGTGTGGTCCTTCTTTCCCGTTTCGCTCTTGTTTGTTTGTTTTGCTCTTTTCCTTCACTGCGTAGCTATGCCCAGGAGCTGCCACGTCGTCTGCGCCTACTGGAGGAGAACGAGGGCGAGGATGAAGAAGATGAACGTCTGCTGAGCTTCGTGCTGCCGCCCTTCATCTGGAGCCTGCACAGCACAGCCCTGGCACCCGAGGAAGAGGATGTGTTGGAGGCTGAGGACCACAAGCTGGAGCCAGCACTGGGTGACCCCCAAGGTGCACTGCATCCCCAGTCATCATGTCCCCAGCCCCCCATGTCTCTGTATCCCTAGATTCTCACAGCCACCTGTTCCATTCCTGTCCCCGTGTCACCCAGCTGTGCCTCTGTCCCTACAGGCCCCGTAGCACGCTGTATCCTCACGCTGTTCCCTGAGCAGAAGCTGTTCCGTGTGGCTGACAGCAATGCTGAGGGCCTATCCCAGCTCTGCACCCACCTGCTGGACTGCAAACCCAAAACAGAACCTGAAGGGTCGCAGGTGGACGGTGTCTGTAAGTGGGGGGTCCTGAGGGTTGATGGGGGTGATGCTGTGGGGACCCCCTCTAAGGATGCTGTGTCCCCAGACCTGGCTGCGCTAGCAAAGCGAGTGGTGGATGCAATGCAAGGGGATGCAGTGCTGCGGATTGGGCGGCTCTGCCAGGAGGCCAAGGAGATGGCACAGCAGGTACGTGGGGGGCACACTGCGGTGTCCTCATATCCCCACACAGCATTGTCTCCATGTTCCCGTGTCCTGACACCATGCTGTCTCTGTGTTCCCACACTGTGCTGTCCCCACACAGGAAACTGGCAACAAGTGGCCCAAGAGGGGCACCAACTTTTGGCAAGATGGCACTTTCCTGGGGAGCAATGACACCAGTGATGCTATCCCACAATATGATGACATCCCCCAGGCCAGCACCTCCCCATGGCACACTGACACCGACGGTGACACCACCCTACAACAGGAGGATGTGGCACCATCCCCCTACCCACTGTTCCCGATGCCAGCCCCACTTTGCCTTGTGTACAACAGTGGCAGCAACCAACTGTCACTCAACCCCAAAGCACTGGCAGTGCTGCGTGGTATCACCCAGCCCATAGTGGTGGTGGCCATTGCTGGGCTCTGCCGCACCGGCAAGTCCTTCTTGATGAACCGGCTGGCAGAGCAGCGTACTGGTGAGCTGATGGGGGGGAACCACATCCATTTGGGGCATGTTTTGAGGAGTTTGGGGGATTTCTGATGGTTCTCTGCCCACAGGTTTCCCACTAGGCCCCACAGTGCGGGCAGTGACCAAGGGTATCTGGATGTGGTGCTTGCCACACCCACGCCAGGCTGGTGTGGCACTGGTGCTGCTGGACACCGAGGGGCTGGCAGACCCCAACAAGGTAGGTGCCAGAGGTAAGCAACCCCAGGCCCCCTCAGAGCTCCCTGGATC
The DNA here is from genome assembly GCF_039878825.1 of Excalfactoria chinensis. Lineage (NCBI taxonomy): Eukaryota > Metazoa > Chordata > Aves > Galliformes > Phasianidae > Excalfactoria > Excalfactoria chinensis. The sequence continues at coordinate 1,465,679 of NC_092846.1, forward strand.
CTTGTAAACCCAACTGTATGTGCAGGGCGACAACAACAACGATGCCTGGATCTTCACACTGACACTGCTGTTCTCCAGCACTCTGGTGTACAACAGCATGCACACCATCAACCAGAAGGCGCTAGAAGATCTGCGGTATGGGGATGAGTGGGAGGGCGGTGACACAGTGACGTGTTCCCATGGTGGTGACAGCATTCACATGGTGACAATGCTGACGTGGGTCCTGCAGGCTGGTGTCAGAGCTGACGAAACACATACGTGTGCGGGTGGAGGATGCAGATCCAGCAGCTGAGTTCAGCCGCGTCTTCCCCAGCTTTGTCTGGACTGTGCGTGACTTCACACTGCAGCTAAAGGATGGTGAGCGACCGCTGACTGAGGATGAGTACCTGGAGGATGCGCTGCGCTTAAAGCCCGGTACGGCCATCACCGTGTGTCACCAAATGTCCCTATGGGTGGTGGCACCTTGCTGATGTTGGCATTGCAGGGCTCGGGCACAAGGTGCAGGAGTACAATGAGTTGCGGCGCTGCCTGCGTGATTTCTTCACGCACCGCAAGCTGTTTGTGCTGGAGAGGCCGACGTCTGAAGCAAACCTGGCACGGCTGGATGAGGTGCGGGAGGATGAACTGCAGCCACGCTTCCGACAACAGGCGGATGCCTTCTGCCAATACATCTGGGAGAAGGCGCCGGTGAAGGAGTTGCCAGGCGGGCGCCAGGTGACGGGCACCAGTGAGTGGTGGTGGAATGAGGATGGGGTGGCACGCGGGGTTGTGTGGGTGTGATGTGTCTCAGTGATGGTGTCTCCCACAGTGCTGGCTTCCTTGGCAGAGAAATACGTGGCTACCATTGCGAGAGGTGAAGTGCCTTGTGTGGAGAGCGCGGTGACAGCGCTGGCAAGGGCTGAAAACAATGCGGCAGTGGCAGCAGCAGTGGCTGAATACAAGAAGGGCATGGAGCAGGACCTGGTGCTGCCCACGGACTCGCGTGCCACACTGATGGATGTGCACCAGCGCTGGGAGCGCCATGCCATCACCCTCTTCTTGTCCCGTGCCTTTGCTGACAACGAGCGCACCTACCAGTGTCAGCTGATGGTGAGTCACTGTCACGCTGTGGGGTTCTGGGTGTGATTTCGGTTCGATTCAGACCTGTTTTGGTGGTGCAGCGAGACCTGGAGGCAGCCAAGGAGGAGTTCTGCTGGCGCAATGAGGAGGCATCAGAGAAGCGTTGCCAGGAGGCGCTGAGGAACCTGTGGCAGGACGTGGAGCTCCACCTGCAGACCGGGGACTACGCAGCACCGGGTGGTGCACAGCGGTTCCAGGATGATCTGTGCTGCGTGCTGGATGAGTACCGGCAGTGGCCTGAAAAAGGTGTTAAGGTGAGTGGGGTGTGATGGAGCCTGGTGTGGTGGTGCAGGCGGTGCCTTATAGCTGTACCATCAGGCAGATGCAGTGCTGGAGGTGTTCCTGCGGGAGAAGGAGCCGCTGGCACAGGCGCTGCATGCTACCGACGCGCGGCTGGTGATGATGGAGCAGCAGCGGGAGGCAGCTGCAGCCAAGGAGGCAGCAGCCAGGGAGGCAGAGATGGCGTGCCTGAAGGAGCAGCAGCGCAGCCTGGAGGAGCACTGCAGGCAGCTGGAGCAGCGACTGCTGGAGGATCAGCGCCTGCGGCTGAAGGAGCAGGACCGCATGCTGCAGCACCGCCTGAACGTGAGCACTGTGACAGTACTGCGTGGTGGAACCAGCACACTGTGGCTGTACGGTGTCGTGCAGTGGTACCAGCACTCTGTGGCTGCACTGTGGCATTGTGCAGCGGTACTAAAAGCACTCTCTGTCCCACAGGAACATCAGAGGCTGATGCAGGAGGGTTATGAGCGTGAGGCAAAGGCAGCACAGATGCAGATTGAGCGGCTGAAGGAGGAGAAGAATAGAATTGAGAAGCGCTCATGGGTCAGCTCGGCTGTGGGCCTCCTGGGCAATGTGGCTTCACTTTTCCTGCCTGGTGTGGCTGGCAAAGTAGTGGGCTTTGTCAGCAATGCGGTGCAGCGCCTGTTCTAGCCCAGCCGCCCGTCCCTGTGTCCTGGTTTCAGCTGTGATGGCATTGAATTTTCCTTCATTGCATTTGGTTTGATGTTATGCTTTGGCTTTAGGAGAAAAACAGTATTGATAACAAAGTGACATTTTTAGTTGCTGCCAAGCAGTTCTGTACAGAGCCAAGGACATTTCAGTTTCTCAGCTTCTCCTTCTGCCCTGCCAATGAGGAGGGCTGAGGGAGATGCAAGGAGAGGGGACAGAACTGAAATACCTAACCAACACTGGCCAAAGGAATATGCCATACCATGTGTTATGAGCTTGATAATTGCTAGTTATTGTGGTATTTTTTTGCACAGATATTGCAGTGTTTTTTTGGAACTACATCATTTAGCACTTTACTTGCTACTTATGTGTCTGTCGCATTGTTTACCATCTCTAGGAGTCAGATTGAAGATGTCATTTTGCTGTGCCTTATGATCTTGGCTTTCAATATGTTAAAAATGCTGATTGAGAAACTAACTTGGTGTCTGTGCTCGACATAGTAGTGATCTTTGTACTTTGAGACCTGTACCTTGGATGATATGAGTAATTACACTTTGCTCTGTCTCCTCGTGGCACCACCTTGTGGCACTTTCCACCCAGGAACCTAAGCTGACCAAAGGGATATTCCATACCATAGGACATCATACAGAAGGGCAGCTTGAAAAAGTGTGGGGTGTTTTGTCTCTACCCCACAGCACTACAGGAGGTGGTCCAGCCCCTGGTGGTGGTGGCCATTAGGAGCCCTATCACAGTGGCAAATCCTTCCTGATGAACCACCTGGCCAACCTCAACCAGGGCTCCCTATCCATTTTGGGAACCTGTGGGGGGCATTCTGGTGCAATTCTAATGGCAACAGCCACAAAAATGCCTGGATCTTCATGCTGGCACTTCTGCTCTCCAGCACCTGGTGTACCAAAGCCTGGGCATCATTGACCAGCAGGGGCAGGAGCAGCTGCAGTATCCTACAGGGGGTGGAGTGGAACTGGGGGAACTGTGGTGAAACTGGGAGATTTCTGGCAAAAGGGGGTTGAGTCAAAGCTGGGGGATTTGGGATGAAACGGGGATTTGGGGTGACAGGAAACTGGGCGCAAAGGTGGAGGATTCAGAGCAAGACTGGGATTTGGGCAATGCAGTTCTTGAGGTGAAGCTGTGGGATTTGGGCCTTGCAGGACTTGGGATGAAACTGGAAGAGTTGGGATAAAACTGAAGGATTGGGGCAATGTGAGACTTGGGGCGAAGCCATGGGATTTGGGTAATGCAGGACTCACAGCAAAGCTGTAGGATTTAGAACAACGTGGGACTTGAGTTGAAGCTGTGGGGTCTGGGGTGAAAGGGGGGTTTGAGGAAATGCTAGATTTGGGGTGAAGCTGCGGGATTTGAGCAAAATGGGATTTGGGGAATCTTGTATTTAAAGGTAACGCAGACTTGATGATGGGGTGATAGGGAATTTAGGGTGAAGCTGTGGGATCTGGGAGATGTTGAATTTGGGGGCAGGATGCAGAAAACTGGGGATGAAAGTGCGAAAGTGTGGGACAGTGTGAGACTTCACCCCAATCCCAAATGGAGCTGTCCCAATCTCACCCTGGGTTGATCTTATAATGACAGAAGGACAGGGCTGGGTCAGATTAGGCCCATGTTCTGGGCCTTTGACACAGTTTGAGGCCTCCATGCCTCCATCCCACTAGGCCGGGCGGGGCGGGCTCCCGTCACCATGGCAACCAGAGGCCTCGACCGCGCATGCGCAGGCATCGTCCCCTCGGTTTAGGGCGGGCGCTCTGTCAGCAGCGGTGGCGCATGCGCGGAGAGCGGCGGGGTGCTGGCAGCTGGGCCCGGAGGAGCCGTCACTCAGCCGGTCATGTCGTACGGACCGCTGGATCCCTACCGGGCCGGACCGACGGCCCCGCCGAGGGATTTTAGTGGTATCATTCAAACATGCAGCGCCAACGTGCAGCGTATCGCTCAATACAGTGAGTACCGGCGGGCTGGGCCTCCACGGTGGGAGCTGCTCTCAGGGCCCGGGGCGGGGCGGAGCTCCGTTGCCGCCTGTGACAGCGGCCGGGTCGTTGGAGGGATGGCTGCTGGGGAACCGGCATCTGTGCTGCTGAGAGGAGTTAATGGCATAAAGCAGTCGTTGGAGTCCTGCTATTGATCCCTGCTCTGCTGCTCGCTGAGGAAAGCGTTTCCAAGAGAGTGGTTGATCCCTTGGCAGAGATATTGCCTTTTGCTTGCCTTAGCCGCTTTCTCTTCCGTGTGTTTTCCGAGCTTCCTCCTCTAATTAGTTCAGCTCCTCTTCCTCTTAGGATAAGATTGCCTGGTCTCGTGACCAGCAGCTGCCCTTCCTCGGTGTGCTGCCAATTTCAGATGAAACAAATGTCTTACAGCTTCAATCAGGGTGGGTGGGAGCACGCAGAACAGCTGACTTACCATTACAGTAATTAACTGTACTCTGTATTTGATAAAGGGCCTGAGGAGAAGAGAAACTCAAGCACTTCCTTATTTCTTTTTCCCTGTAGAGACAAACAGCAAGCAAGCAGTAGAGATAGATGGGTTGTATTCATTTCTCTTAGAGAACTCTGCAGAACAAGCACTTCTCACAAGTGCCCAGAAGGCTGCTGGAGTGAGCTGGTAAAAGCTATTGCTTGCAAGGCCATTGTTTTACCTCAGCACCTACAGGGAGGTTATGATGTTGTTAGCAATCTGAAGTGCATAACTGTATGTGTGGAGTGCTTTACAGCCTGAAATTGAAAGGGTTTGTAGACTGAAAGCTGCTAGCTGAAGGGGCTGTCTATATTAATGTGTGTACACAATGTACAGCAATTACAGGTGAAGAGCTCCATCCTGTGTTGCTTTGTTGTCATTCTCTGTAGGTTCTGGGCATTACTGTGGGCTGAAATAAGCTAAGCATCAAAAACTGTGGGAACTGGCAAAGGCAAGAACAGAAAACACATTGCCTGGCATGGAAATAGGGCTTGTACTAGAATGTACCCTCAAAGGAGGGTAAAATATCTAGATGCATTACAAGCACCACTCGCTTGGTCCTTGATGTTCACACAGTGTATGATTGGTGTGTTGTCAGTTTAACTTGGCTGTCAACAATTTGGACCTGGATGTGGCTGATAGAGCTGTGAAATTAGTGCAGTCTTGCTCTCTAAAAGCAGCGTTCAGCTTGTTGTATTGGAAGTTGTTTAACAGCTCCTCACTGAATGAGCTAATAGAAGCCAAAAATGCCGAATTCTTGCCTCATTACTGTTTGAATCATACTGTAGCTGAACTGCTGTTACTGTAAGCAGTTACCCTTCACTTTAGAAGAGAGGTCTGTCATTGGAATCTGATGTTTCTTTAGCATCACATTTCATCAACTGAAGTGTCTTGCTCCGGGCTAAAAGCAGAAATTGCACCAGTAGGATCTCGCTGAACTGGTAGTATCTCTTGTTAAACTCACTGACACTCAGCTGCCTTTAGAACAATGTTAAGTGATCCTTCTTGGTCTTGCCTTGCTGCTTGAGGGAGCAGGTTTTGATTTCACATTTGCTAGGAGCCCACCAGGTGGACTTTTGTCCTACATGATGCTCTCAGCATCTCTTACTAATGCTGAGGAGCATGAAGCTGCAGAATACAGTAAGTCAGCTGGCTGATCTGTTCATACATACCCTTCTGAGGCTGAGAAGGGGTGGTTGCTTTGCAGGTATATTAACAGTTTGGTGGCTGTATGACAAGCAGTGCCTGCACTGTGGACATTCATAGGGGATGGGAGAGGAAGAAGGCTAGAACTTCTCTTTGGCTGATTCAGATTGATGTAAGCTAACACTGCCCTATCTGCTGTGCCTGAAAGACTTTGCCAGTACTGCAACAACTTCTGTCTACCAAGAGTAACAAAACATAGATTATTTAAAAACTAAACCAAATGAAGTAGCTCTGGCAGTGATGATCTAAGATGCAGAAATAGTGAGGTTAGTAGGAACAAACATTATTGTTGGTTTAGGAAAACTGAGGAAGAGGAGCATGCAAGCTTTTAGGTACAGAGAGTAGCCTACACATCCCAAGGCAAATCTGACATCTTCTTGTCTAAAAGTTAATCTGGTGAGCTAGAACATGGCTAAATGGGAATGTTTAAATGCAGAGCCTAAGTGTTGTGTTACCAGCTTGAGTTAAGCAAAATGCTGAGAGAGTTCCTTCACTGGAGAAACTTCGTAGCTTAAAGAAGGAATAAAATACACTAGAACTCCTCTTACTAATCTTGTGGTCTCTTTATCTTCAGCTGCTCAGATAAAGAATTTGATGAGCCAGCTGGGAACCAAGCAGGACTCCAGCAAGCTGCAGGAAAACTTGTACGTATTAACTGGATAAACATTGTTTAGACTCTTTTATTTTCACCTTTATTCTTAGAAGAAAGGAGTTACTTTGGAGAGATGCTTTACTGCATAAACTTAATATAAACTTAATTGTATGTAAATGGCTTCCTGTGTTGTGATGCTAATGAAAGTGCTGCTTCAGTAGATCCTTTGCACCAGCAGCTTTGAATCACAACCTTGTTGGAAGACATAAGAGCTGAAAGACTGGGAAATGCCTTGCATTTCCCAGAGCTGAATCTATATCATTCTTCTCTGTGAAATTTCATGGATCTGCAATAATTCAGTATCCGAGTTCTTAAAGATGTCTGAGCTCAGAAACCTTACTTGGTCTTTATTGCAAATATTGAAATGCTTGGGTTGCTTTTTGGAAGAAACCTGTGTAACTGTTTCTGAACTATTGTTTTAGACAACAGCTACAGCATTCTGCAAACAGCTTGGCCAAAGCGACCAATGAGTATCTCAAAGAACTGGGGTCTCTACCGCTTCCTCTGTCTGCTTCTGAACAGGTATGCAGGTAGAATTTTCTAGAGCTTTTTTTAGTTGCTTACTTGATAAGCTGGCTTAGAGTGCAATTTCACAGAGCTTAAATTGGCACAGCTGAAGAGACGGCAGCTTTCTGCAATGAAAGCAGTTGTTGAAGTGGGAAGACAAACTCAGCCAGCTACATCCTGACTGTATGACGCTGGGGGGGAACATTTTTCAGCAGCAAATAGCTTTAAAACTTGGGGAGAGCTGAGTATGTAGTTCTATTTCTGAAAAAATAATCTTGTTTACAGAGCAATCTGGTGATGCGAGACCATGTTTCAGGATAAAAACTCAGTGCAGGCTGAATGTTGAAGTGTAATTGCACCAAAAAACTTTTCCCTTCATGGGATTTATGGCCTGAACTGAAGCTGGGGGAGGGAAGGAGCTGACTCAGCTTGCTCACATTTAAAGAAATCTGCTGAGGCAATGCTTATGACTTTGTCTCTGACAAAACAGTCTTTCAGGGCATCCCTTCCTGTGGGGAAGGGAAGGGATGGTCCTCTGCTGTTGGAGTCTTCTTTCTCCACTTTAAATCACTGCCACAATACTGATTTATCTGCTCCTGTGATGCTGTTATGGGATGATCTGTGGATATGGGTCAGCAGATGTTGTCTTAGTAGATTCAATTCTCTATCTAAAGGTTTAAAAACCGGTTGTAAGTATGGCAGTGTTTTGTGTGTTTGTTCAGAAAGTGTTTTCAGATTATCTCGCTCTGGTAAGCAAAGTCCATGTTGCTGAATGTGGCAGTGACTTCTGTGAGTGAGTGAAGCTCACTGAAGCAGTCCAGTTGAAATCTGTAGGAGCAAAATCTCCCTGAAATTGTATATAGGATTTTTCTTCAACATATCTGTTGAATTGATACAGACTTCTTGAAAGTACTAGGGAACCTACGATTTGAGAGGGCTATTGGTAATTTCTGTAGTGAAAAATGTAAGAACCAGCTGTAGTACTGACTGTCCTTGGGTCAAGTCTTCTTCTCAGCTTCTTGTTTCCCATGCACTGGATGTCACAACCTTCAAAGGGGACATGCCAGGGAAACATGCACAGGACAGTTCCACAGTAGGTAGAGCATAGAGCATTTGGTATTGTCATGGTTTTGTATGTTATGATGTGGAATATTGACAGCAACATTACAAAACCATGACAGGTATAACGTGAAAGTATGATGGGCTTTTCGTTCTCCAGTTTCTGCCTCAGAATGTTAGGAAGTCCACTTGTATGTTTGCATTTACTTTTCATTTTATGATGTTTTGAAGAGTCTGATGGTTACAGTAACACAAATGGCAATATCTGAATATTTGTTTTTGTTTCTTTAGCGTCAACAGAGGCTTCAGAAAGAACGTTTAATGAATGATTTCTCCGCAGCCTTAAATAATTTCCAGGCAGTACAGAGGCAAGTGTCAGAGAAGGAAAAAGAGACTGTAGCAAGGGCAAGAGCTGGCTCCCGTATCTCTGTAAGTATCTGTAGGCATTCTGTTGTGATTTAGTGGACTACAAATCATTTCAGAGATCTTGTCTTTGCCCACTGACTTCATGGTTCTCTACTGATACATCACTGATCACAAATGAGGCTTCAATAGGTTGTTTTGCTGTTCCAGATGTTGTAACTAGCAGGCACACATATTGATATGCTGATGATACATCAGTGATCTGAGTAAAAAGACTCTCGTCTTTGCCTTTCAGTTGCCTTTGATTTGCTGAGACAGTCTGAATTTAAATCTGAAGATGAATCTGGTCTAAATTCCTTTAGGTTAAATCTGAAAGTTGAGGAGACAGTGCTGTCTCTGAACAGCATATGCCTTTTTCTTCATGACATTCCTGTTGATTTTGCTTGTTGGTAGTTTTGTTTATCTGAAATATTAACACCTCATTTATCTATTCCAGGCTGATGAACGGTTCAGAGAAGAACAGCTTGTTTCATTTGATAGGTAATGAATTGCATTCTTGCATTCTCGGGGCACACTCTTAGCTATGTGTAATTAAAATTGTTGTAGATATACTGTAGCTTGGACAACGCTTCTTTAGCTGAATGAAAAGCAGAAGGATGCTATGCAGTTATTACAGTGCTTCTAATACACAGCGTTTAGGAAAAAAAATGCATGACAGTATTTGACCCTTTTGAAATGTAGGCTGTTGATTACTGTCCCACTGGGAATAGTTCAGTCTCTGTTATATGATAATTGGCCCTCCTGCTGTTCTGGACTGTGAGCACAAGATTACCAGACGTGTTTTCTGTCACATAACTCTTTCCACAAGAAAAACTCTTTACTTCTTTTATGAGTTTGGGTGTTATCTATGAGCCCAGATGGAGCCATTGTAAAATAGTGGATGAGGCTGCTCTAAACTTGGAAGCCTTGGAGGTAATAACAAATTGATACCAGAACATGCATAGTCAACATCACTATAAAATATCAGACATGTGTATAGATTCTGCAGTAACTTTGTGTCTGCATAGCAGATGAGTTTGCAGAATGTTGCCTCAGCTCTATAGTGTGAGTCAAGTGAACTCAAGACACTGCGGAAGCATTTGTGATTACTGTGTCAGTTTCCACTATGCATGCCTGAGAAATAGAGGATGAATTATGTAGGCCCTATCTGTATAAACCCTGCCATGTTCTAACTCGAGGCACCTATCTTAAATGTCTCATCCATCCTCCCCTGATCAGCTGTTTGGTGTGTGTCCCCTTTTGTTAGGCCTGTGGTTGGTTCCATGTGCTGAGTCAGAAGTGAAAGCCCCATGTTGTTCAGTCGTACAGATGCTGTGATGAGTTTGAAGTCTTGCTCACTAATGCATGGGGTACCACATAAATACCTGTTCATGCAGAGACCCTCATCTCAGTGAGATGCAGTATCATGCAGCAACTACTCTGCATTTAAAATTGTTCTTATGTGCTATGCATCAAAATCTTTTGCCCTAAACACCTGAAGATTCTACTGTCGGCTCAGCTGAATTCCTGAATGTCTCTGCTGTATCCCATCTAGTCAAGTAGTTTACTGTCATTTCTTTTTGCACTTGGAGCCTTTGGAACTTACTACATAGAGTTATGTCACAACATGCCTGTTGGGTATATTACAGTGCTTTCAGATACGTTTGCCTCCGAGAAGAAGAGGGAGATATTACCCTAGAAGAACTCTTTTGTGCTGGACACATAGATGACTTTGTACTATTGGTACTGCCTTCACTGTAATCAGTGTGTGTAACTTACGTGGCAGTTGTGAAGTACTGTCATCAGGGTAGGTGTGCAGAGATTTTTCTAAACATCTCTCTTGATGTGTGACTTAATTTGTAGTTCTTGCTAAATTATTGAATTAACATACTAAACCCTTTCTTCGTATCCCCAAATGGCAGATAGCAAGTGAGAATCTTAGAACCAGGATGCTTGTCAGGTGTTCTTTTGATCTGATAATGTTGTGCTTGCAGGCTGCTCTCCATCAAGACTTTCACCCTGATTGATTCCCCCCTTTTTGTGGGGGATGGTGAGAGGAAAGGAAGGTACAGATATTTTTAAAAAACAAACTTAAAAAAAAAGCAACCTGAAATAAGGTCTGTTCTGTAATGCTATAGGTAATGGTCACATCCTAGCACAAACTATCCTATGCATGTACTGCTTTTCAGTTTCTTCACTTCTCTTGGTCTGTCCCCATTGCTGTTCTCATTTGTAATTGTTGTCATAAGCCTGTAGCTGCAAGACTGGTGTTCTGTAGGAATCTTTTCAGCTTTAACACGCTGGTGATTCAGTGTAATTATAGTGAGAAAATATGCCTGTGCTGAAAGAAACAGTGTTTTACTTTCCTTCCTTCTCTTCACAGTGGTGAAGACTGGAATCAAATGCAGTCTCAAGAAGAAGATGTGGCAATAACTGAACAGGATCTTGAACTTATTAAAGAAAGAGAAACGGCAATCAGGCAATTAGAGGTGAAGAGTAGATCCTGCGCTTATGTTAACATATAGTTAACAATATTAGGATAGAAACAAAAGAATTCATGCAGTGCTATCTAATGGGATGGGCTGAGGAGACTTGAAGGTGAAGGAACAGTTCCTCATAGAGAGGATTGATTCCAAGATAAATCTCCCTGCTCCAGTTTAAGGAGGCTAGGTATATTTTCCTTCAGTGTTCACTGGTGGTCCTTCAGAGATGGTAGGAGCAACTCGTGACAGTGTTCATCTCAGTTCCCTGCTCTGTTAATTGCTAGTGGCATGGAAAAAATAATGAGCAGTGAGAATATTGCAAGCTCTTATGTTAATCCCAAGTTCCATCAATAGCAACATCAAGTCACCTGAGTCAGTGAGTGATGGCATCTATTCAGTTATTTCTAGTGGTGTGTTCTGAAGAGGCACTAAGAATTAGGCTGCAGAAAAACTGTAACCAGTGTTTTGTATAACTTGTCAAACTTGTCTTCAGGCCGACATTTTGGATGTCAATCAGATATTTAAGGATTTAGCCATGATGATTCATGACCAAGGAGATATGATTGGTAAGTGTGTTTGGATAATAAGAAGCTTCTTTTCTACTTCAGCTGCACGTTCTGCCTGCGTAGTTCAATTTTTCTGATATTTTGTACAAAAAGGGTTGTATTCATTTTATTTTAAGCACCAGAATTCTGAATTCTTTTACAAGTTCTCTTGTTTTTCCACAGATAGCATAGAGGCAAATGTGGAAAGTGCAGAAGTTCATGTGGAAAGAGCCAGTGAGCAGTTACAGCGAGCTGCCTATTATCAGGTAAATTATGTATGCTTGCATTATTGTCAGTGTACAGGTGAGTACCAATAATGGTACAGGCATAACAAGACACTAAGGACTGCAGCACACTAAACAGGCCATCGAAAACAGATGGTGCAAGTTGTCACTCCCACAGTATTGTTCTGAAATGAATAGATAAAGCACTTGACTCAAGACCACTCTGTTGAAATTAGCCTTCTAATTTAGAGGTTATGTAGTCAGTCTGTTCCTCCATCTAGGTATTCTCAGTAGGTTTAAATGTTGCCTGGATGTGGTCCTTGGCTGTGTGCTCTGGGTGTCCCTCCTTGAGCAGTGCTTGGACTAGAGAGACCCAGAGGTGCCTTCCAACCTCATCCACCCTGTGGTTGTTGTGATTATTGCTTTAGGTTCTGTGTGGGAACAAAGGCCTTTTCCTTCACAAGATAAAAAATCAAGCACTGTTAAGGTTTTTCAGCATCTCAACACTTACGCTCCAGTGCTGTTTCTCTGCAAGGAGAAGAAAGTAGCTTTTGCCACCTGGCAGCAGGTAGTATTTATAGATGCTTTGAGTTGGCAGTAAATCCAAGTCAGGTATACTAGGTTTGTACTAGATGTGTCCCTACTGGACAGAGGAGGAAGTGGTTATATATAACTAACTTCAGAGCATTGTATGAAGTTAAAAATACTCAGTGTATGTGGACAGACTGTAGTTTCCTATGATGAAGAAAGCGATCAAGGCTGCAAAATCAAGTACAGTAACTGTGTGCTACATCATTTAAGCTGTAGAAATGCAGTACTATCTCTGCATCAATCTACGGGGGGATTGTATCACAGGAATGGCATTTTTGTTTGTTTTACCTGGAAAATCCAGATAGCTGGAGAGGTTTAGCTTTCCTTTGCAGCCTTGGTGGCAGACCTTAGTATGAAATGTATATTAGGTGTTGTCGACTTCCCTGTTTGTAGTTATCTTGACGTAAAGCTTTGAATTTGCTTTAAAGCTAACAGAATTTGTTATGTTTTGCCTTAATTGCATTTCTTAGACCCAAAGCTAAACGTTCAGTTGTGGCATGTGCTGTTTAAAGAACTTGTGAAACTGTGTACTTCGTAATTCCCTTGAATAATGACGGGCATTGAGTGCTCTGGTTCACCAAACTTAGTAACACAAGCTGGCAAACTTGCTTTTTCTTCCTCATCTGCTCATAGTATCAGTGGCTTTTTTTTCCTTCTTTCTTTAGAAGAAATCCCGTAAGAAGATCTGCATCCTGATTCTTGGTCTTGCTGTGGCTTCTATACTCGTAGGATTAATTATCTGGTGGGCAAGAGAGTGAAATCTTCACGTGGAACCTTGTCTCATTGCTGAGAATATTTTCCCCCAGCACGAAAAGGCAGACTAGTTTTGGAAATGAAACCACCCTGAGAGAGCACAAGCTGGAACTACTTCTAGTAATAGTTATTAGCAACTAATGTGCAGACAACTAGTATTTGGAATTAGTGAACCATGGAGACAGTATTTATCAGTTTATATACAAATAATATTGTTTTATGTAACTAACATCTTGTGGTTTTGCTTTCTGTAATGTATTATTCCCTGTCCCGACTGTATGCTGAAGTGTGATCGATAATTGGAGATGTCTTGTTTCACTTGACAAGTGGCAGACATTGAACTTTTTATATGTACAGGTAACTTTGTTGGACTGGAATAAGAACGACATTCAAAGAGGGCACAACACTAACTTTCATTACCTTAATCCAGCAGTTTCTCAAGTCTCTGGTATCTGCCCCATGGTTTTATTAGCCTCTGGGTGGTTCTGGTTCTAAATTCAATTGAAGAGAAAGATGCCACTGCAGATCTGAGAAGCAAGAAGTACGCATGGATGATAGTTGGAACAAGTGTGCTTAGGAACCGGTCAGTTTAGCCTTGAGACTCATTGCTTTTATTAATTTTTGTGCATGGTTGGGGGTTGTTTTGGTTTATTTTAATGCACCGGTTGAGTACTGTAAGTCTAAGGACACCCAATCTAGCAGTGCAATGTCATTGAAGAAACGAGCTGATGGTTCATCACTGGACAAATAAATCTCTTCCAATGCTGATTCTCAAAGCACTAAAACACAAAGCTGAGCTTCTGGCTCCTAATTGATTTGTTTTCAGGGAGAAAATAGTGCAAAAATGAGGAAGCAGGCAGCTGAGCTCACAGGCAAACAAGATAGATGGCTATTAGGAGAAATCCTGCTTCGAAGGACTCTAAGCTTATTGTAATGTATTAGTAAATTTCGCGTGGCTTCTGAATGTCTGTTATTCTCCATTCTGGAAACTGCTGGCCAGGACATGGCAGCCACTCTCCACTTTGTAGCCCTGAACTGACGTGCACTGAGGGATCAGTAATCTGTCCTAAGCCCAACGTTGTGATAAATGCATCATACTGACCCGTTTTGTATTTAACCCTTATTCCACGTCTCCTGTGTAATAAAGTACACGTGAAAGCTGGGAAGGGGGAGGGTGTTCTCCCAATAATTGCACATTGGTTTGCACTACTGCGCCATCATTCCATCTAATAACTATCAATAAACACTTTTAAAAGCCTTTCTCGGAGCTGCTTTCTCTTGCAAGCTTCCACCTGTGGCTGCAGGTTCCTCTGTGGGGCTCTCTCTGTGGAGCAGCGCGGCTCTGCTCGGCCCCGCCCCCTCTCGGCGCGGAGCACGCCGGGACCGCCTCCCGCCGCCCCTCCCGCTCCCGGCTGCCCCCGGCCCGCCTGAATGGGGCAGATGCAAGATGGCGGCGAACGCGAACTCGGCCGGAGGCGGAGGCGGCCTCTCGCTCTTCGAGTGTCCCAGCTGGTGAGCGGGACGCGGCCTCGCGGCTCTGCGGTGCTGCGGGCTCGCAGCGGGCCGCGACGGAGAGCGGCTGCACGGCCGGGTCGGGCCGGGCCCGGGGGAGTGGCGCTGGGGCGGGACGAACCGCGGGGCTGCGGCGCCTCACGGCCGGGGAGACGGAGCCGCACGGCCGAGCCAGAGCGGGCCGCGGGGAGCGGAGCGGCGTCGGGGTCGGGGGTCTGGGCCGGAGGGCGCCCGGCTCGGCGCCGCGGGGCCCGCTGGGGGCGGCTCGGGCCGGAGCAGCTGCGTGGGGCCGAGCTGCGGCGGGGCTGCGCCTCTTCCGAGCGGCGCTGGGGCGGCTGTGTCGGGATGGAGGCAGAGCGGGAAGCCGGAGCGGAGCGGTGTGATGTGCTGCAGGGGATGGGACGGGGGGTTGGCCGAGCCGGGCGTCTGCACAGCGCCGTGTCCGCAGCAGGGCCGGAGTGCGGCCTCCCCCGCTGCCCGGCCGGGCCTTGCTGCGCTGCTCGGGGGATGGAGCGGAGCTGAAAGGCGATGGCAGCGCGTTGGTTTGCAGGCCCTAATTGCACAGTCATCCGGCTGCAGGTGCGGGCTGTTGGTGCTGGATGGCAGTACTCAATGAGCGGGTGCGTGGCCAACGTGCTTTTCAGTTTTCGTTTGTTCTCTAAGCACCTGCTTTAAATTGTAAACCCACCTAAGCCTTAAATCCAAATAGCGTTTGAGCTGGGTATGGGCGATTTCAAACATTTCTGTGAGACAAGATGGTGATCTGCAGAACAGCGATGTGAGTTAGATCAAACCAGCAAACAGAAACACAGCGTGGTTGGGTTGGAAGGGACTTCCCAGATCATCCGGTTCTGCCATGGCAGGGCTGCCCATCCAGCACCAGGTCATGCTGCCCCATGTCCATCTATGGCCCTGAGCACCTCCAGGGATGGGGTACCTGCAGCTCTGGGCAGCAGTGCCAGCCCTACTGGAAGGCCTTAATGAGGTGTCCCTGGAGCATTCTCTTCTCCAGGCTGATCACCCCCAGCTCCATCAGCCTGTCTTTGCAGGAGGGGTGCTCCAGCCCTTTGAGCATCCTGGTGGCTCCGTGCTCGGCACCTTCTGGATATCCAACTTGAAATTTGGAAGCTGGATTGTTTTTCTTAGCATTTTTATACGACAGTGTTGAACAACTTGAGTTACATTTGGTGATAAATGCAAATGATTTCTGCCACTGAAAGCTGTAGATGGAACAGCTGGGAGAAGCATGGCTTACTCAGTGCTCAGTTTCAGTTGCTTAAATGCTGTTGCAGAACAGTTCCTAAAGAAATACCATATAGAGAGGAGGACTGTGCCTGTGAAGGGCCTCTTCAGCTCTATTGCTTTCTGGCTCTGCTGCAGGCAGGGCAGGGGCTCACAGCCAGGCAGCTTTCTGCACCGTGCTGCAGCTGACCTGACCCAGGTTTGAAGCACAATCCATTGCACTGGGATACGGTCCAAGCTGGGGTTTTCACACCCAGCAGTAAGAGGTCACCTCGGGAGACTGGGGCCCTGTTTCAGCCTAACAATTCCAGTCTTTTTTTCTTTCTTTCTTTCCCCTTCTGTCTGAATGATCTTTTACTATAATTTCCTGAAGCACTTCACAAGTAAACCAAGGCACTCCTTTTTGTGGGGGCTAACATGAAGTTCTTGGTTAGCACTTATTTTAAAGCAGGTGAGTAGTCTCATTATCCAAAGGAGTATAATTTGAAGCAGGAAGCCATTATAGATAGCTGCCAGCCACAGTGTTTGTGTCCTACAAAGAACTGAAAATGGAAACTTGGGCACTTAATTTGGTGCTGTTCCACTGCCTCATCCAGCAGGAGGGAGGATCTCTCCTTCCGTGCTGTCTTTATTTACTTCTGGTTTATTTTTCTAGTCTGGAAGGAGCAGAATGTATTTCCTGTTAAAGATTTCCATGACCTCCCTTAGGATCTACTGAATTACAGATTGTAGCTCACGATTTGAAAGTGCTTACTGTTTTGGGGCAAAGCAAAGAGCACACGGTTATGATATTCACTAAGTGATGAGTTCTTCGTGATCAGGGTTCTGTAGAGTGGGAATGGCTTGCAGTGGCAGAGTTGGACCAGTCTGAGGCTCTGAATTCCAGAGAATCTCAGTGTGTACGTAACCCAAACTTTGGTCTGGACAGCCAGGAAGATCTTGGCAGGGAGAGCTCTGGGTGTTGAGAAGTCATCACGTTCTGGGGAGTCTTCATGGTGAGTAGCAGCTTCTTCTGCAGGGAGTACCTCCCAATCTCATTAACTTGTGTTGGAACCAAAGCCACAGTCTTAACTTACCTGTTGGTTTCATTTCTGCCTCCACATGGAGCTGCTGTAAGGGCTACAAACACCTATCATATAAGAAATCTATCTTAACTGTCCAATATTGCTGGGTTTTTCCTTGTCTTTAAACTGTTGGTCATGCTTTTGAGCTCTGTTGCTGTGTCTATTCTTCCTTAACATGGATAATATTGTAGTATTCCATTTCCAGAAAAGAAGTTCAAGGGTTTCAGTGGCTTAAAGTCTGGGCTTTGGTTTAGTTCTCATGCTGGTATGGGTCACGTCTTCTGGCAGTGATTTTACACAGATCTCTGGAGATGGTGAGCTCTAGAGCTCTGCAAATTGTGCCTTGTCCTTGAAGTTCAGCATGAGGATGTGCATAGCAGTCACCTACACTGAGATTTTAGGAAGTGGCTAAATTAGTTTTCTGAGCCCACAATTAAAAACCTCAATAATTGACCTGATTTTAAACGAACACAGTAGAACTGAATGTGGCCTGTCTGCATCCTGAACAGCTAAAGCTCGAGATAACTCTTTGGGCTGGATAGGGCTTGCTTCAGTGAGGCTCTCCTTGTCAGCTGGTTGCAGCTTTGGTAACCCTGCTGTTATGTCAACACTGAATGTTGGTGCTGTCAAAAAGGTTCCATTATTTGATACTTTCCAGCTAACATCACATCCCAAAGCATTGGTGGCTTTATACTCTTTTGTTCTGAAACGTTTCCAGTTTATTGCCCCATGCAGGATTAAGCTCAGCTCTTCTACCTCTTCTTGTCCACTATCTGTGCCTATCATTTCCCATTACTGTATAGTTCTGCAATAAAAGGTTCGCCATCAAGGGTAGAAATCATCTATATAGATTCCTCACAGAATCTGGGTTGAAAAGGGACATAATGATCACCTAGTTTCATCTCAGCACAGCACAGAGAACGGTGTGATTCTGCCTTTGGAGCACGAGGTGAAAGAAACTGAAGAAACACATTTATTAGTTTCTAATACAGAAGAATCGAATCTTTGCCTCCTGTTGTTGAAGTGTTTCAAAAACCCAGTCTGGGTGTTGCTTCAGTTTGATGATGTCCCTCTGAAATACATCATTGCTAATCATTATTAAGCAGTTTTCCATTGGAATTGCTGTGGGAAGGCCTGGATTTCTCCATGTCCAACTGCCAGGCTGTATTTTGAGGGAATTAATTGAATCAGGGAGCAGATGCCATAGAACCTTTAGTTCTCTCTAATGGGGTATTTATGGCCCTTCTTTCAGAGGTTCTATATGCAGTTCTGTATGCAGTATGGAGACCTCATTCCCAAGTAGGTAACCAAGGGAACCTGAGTGAAGCAGTGCAGTCTGCGTGGAACTGTGCATTGTAACGAGGCAACAAACAGCGCTAAGGTGAAGTTCTACAATTGCTTTAATCCAAATGGAATGTTTTGTTCAGTTACAGCAGCCACAGTTCTCCTCAGAAGTCATCCAGAAAATAGAGCTCGTGGGGACCTGCTGTGGAGGGCAATTAAGAACGTGCTGATTGAAAGGCTTTTCCCAAAGGAATGAAGCTGCCTGGTGAATCTGCTTCATAGGATAAACAGGAGTGCAGCCATAGGGCAGGGGGAACTGAGCTGTTGGGAGGGTTTGGTAGAGGAGGACTGTACCGCTGTAGGGTCATGGTCCCCTTCCCATTGAATGCTGTCATTTCTTCCATGCTCTCTGTGTTGGCAGGGAAGTTTGATTAAATGGAAGAACGCTGGCTATTATTAATGTTTTTATATTACTCAGATATGCTTGGAATCCTTCAGATGTTTTTGACTATCATCAGTTCTGGGGGGGGGAGGATGGTAGAAGATCCTGTTCCTCTCAAGAGCTCAGAGTCTGGCTGTTCTTAAGGCAATGCGACAACAGAGCCCTGAGGAGGCCCTTACACTGACAGGTCCAATCTGTCCCTTTCTCTCCTTGTGGGCTTCCTGTTGGGAACTGCTCTGTTTGGTTTGTGAAGTCGCTGTCTTTTGGTTGGAACAATGAAGTTTGAAATGCCTTGTGTTCTGTTAGCTCAACTCATCGTAAACGTGTGGTTTATGTGTAGGCAAAAGGAATCTGCATGGAGCAAAAGGACAGTTTTTGGCTGTTTAATCTTTGTTTTCACCAAATAAATTTACTTCCATTTGTGTTGCGTTGGCCTGTAGACCTAATAGAGTATTAGCTCTACTACTAATGAACTTTTCACTAAATACTTTCATACTAGACTTAATTTTTCTTTGTTTTCCAGGGCAGGAAAACCTCCACCTGGCTTACATTTGGATGTAGTCAAAGGAGACAAACTCATTGAGGTACGAGAGCCGATTTTGTGTGTGCTGAGCGTCTCACATATATAAACACCAGTGGTAGAAAATCACATAGCACTTTCCGCACATACTCAGAAGTATTTCCCTTCTCTCTGATGTTTGTTATTTTCAGATCACTTTCTTTTACTCTGAAACTGCTGAATTAAGTGCAAGTTTTCCTTCACCTGTACTGTCTCATTCTGGGCAATGCTTCCATTTCTAGGTGCTGTGTTTGAAAGGATGCAAAACTGCAGTGATCAGTTTGCAAACAATGATACTTTGGTTCCTGAATACTGGACCTGTCCTGGTGTGAGAGAGAAAATGAGATGTTTGTAAGGGAAAGTCAGTGCTTGGCAGAGTCTTACTGCTTCCAAACGTGGTTTTGGACTAAGGCTGCAATTTTATTTCTTAGAATATAATTATACAGGAGGTATCAAACTGCAGCCAGAAAGCGCTGTGTCTTAGGGACTTCAGGAGCAGGAACTCAGATCACATGGGGAAAGCAACCAACACAACAAACCAGATGCTCTTAATGTTTTTGACAGAGAAGACTTAAGTCAGTGACCCTGTTTTAGCCAGAGGGAGACTCCTAACCTGCAATTGACTCAGACATGGATAGAAGTTTCCAGACAACAAAGTCAAGCTGACTTCTCTGAGCAGACATTTGGAAAACTAAGAACTCAAGTGTTAGATGAAGAAGGACTTAAGGAGTTTAGTCTTTGCTGACTTGTACTGTATGCTACCGCAAGCGCATCAGACATTAAGTGTTATTTCTGATGTCTTGCAGGAGATATTAACTGTTTAAAAACTGATTAAGATACCAGAATATGCTTTGCAAAGGAAAGAAAACAGATAATTTACAAATGAGCTTATATTTTCCCAGGCCAGAAGCCAGCAAAATGAGGCTTTATAGGGACAGTCCATAACTTGTTGATTTTCCAGGTTGTTCTAAGAGATTGCTCTTAGTCCACATTTGAAAGCACAGGTAGCTGGCAATGCCAGCATTGACTTGTGTGAGATCTTTGCTCGGCCTTTTGAAAGGAACTAGGTGTAATCATATGTTTAATCACATCTTCACTGTACTTCATTGCATCATGTAAGGTGTAGATGAGTTGGCTCTACCAGCTACTTGGGCTATATTCAGTGCAGCATCCTTCACTGGCTCTCCCTAGCCCACAATAGCTTTCAATCCCATTGCATTTTTTTGTCTTCAAACCATGATCCGTGTCTTTTTTTCAGTGTTGTTGTATGTTAGGAACTGCTTTAGATGTTTCAGAGGTCAGAGCTGAATTAGGACTGCTTGTCAGCTCAGCCATCCCACTGCCATCCTATCAGTAGCATCTGTGGTAAGGATTGTACGTGGCATCAGGCTTTCAAGTATTTCTTTCAGGCCATGTAAAGAGATGGTGAGCAAAGCCAGCTGGCAGTGCCTTTGTTTTTTTTCTGGATCTCTGGCAGGTGGCCTCACTGCAGCCCTCCCATCTGGGAGACTTATTCTACAAGACAAGGTTTTTCTTGTCATATTTCTTTTGGATTTTGGAGAATGAAAGAGCCTATATGGAGCTCTCTGCTAATTTAATCCACAGAGGCTATCAAGGGAGATCTGATCCAGACTGCAGGCAGCAGAATGCACTGCAGAAGCTGAGAATGCACCATGGCTTTAGACAATACAGAAGCAAATTCAGTGTTGGTAAACTGTCATGTAGGAATATCATCCTGGTCCTGTCAGATTCCAAGGATGGATGGTAAGGCTGTGCTACCCAAAGCTTTTGGGTCTGCAGAAGGCCAAGTTTGACTTTGTAAACCTGAGACCTGTGTCTGAATTGGAAAAGCAGATGGTGCAAGCATCCACATTCCCTTTTCCTACTATCACATGGTAATCCAGCAGTTCTTTTTGCTTACTCTTCACAGCCATTGCTAGCCTACTGTCCAAGTACTCAGAGGCTCAGTAGAAAATGTGATCATAGAGAGGTTAGGGAGTGACCATAGAATCCTACTTCATCTCTGGAGCATCTGATGTTGGTCATCAGCGTCAAAGCATCCCAGTGAGGGGCACTTTGCCATGCAGTGTATAATGTGCCAAGTGCTGCAGCACATGGTGACTGCTGGGTACAGGCATGTGTAGCCTGGAGGTCCTGCTTGCTGTAGTGGCTCCTTGAGCACTTGATACTAACCGAGCCATCTGTATCCCAGGTCTCTTCCAGAGGTCTGAGGAATACTTTGTGATTGCTGGGTCTGAAAAGTGCAACATGAAAACAAGCCCTGCAGTGTTTAAGCTCAGTGTGTAAAGGAAGACACTGGGTTATAGCTCAGAGGCACAGAAGATCTTAGAAACATTACAGTGAAGTGAAGGCAACAGTGATTTACTGCAGGACTTTCAGTCTTCACAAAACCTCTTGAAACACCATTTAATGAGTGTGAATGAAGACCTATTGGACCTTTGTTTTGGAGTAGATTTTGGACAAGAATGAGATATAACTGGGTCGATTTTTGTGGTCCTTGAAGTCATAAAACAGCCAAATTGTGAAATATGGAGTAAGAAGCAAGCTTTTAAAGATCCATTTATTTGTATGCCAGTTTTGTTTCGGTAACTTGTTTGAATATGCACAAATAGAATTTAGGGCTCACCTTTCTCACAAACTGAAACCACAGATTTCATGGGTACGGATGTATTGAACTTGCGGAGAGCATTCAGTGCTGTACTGAATGGGGACAATACTGTGTACTGCTCATCATAGAGCTGTTGGTGTGAAGTTGGATCCCCACAAAGGCCAGCTCACCTTTCTCAAAAGGTGCCTTATAACAAATGCTATTCGCAGTTCAATAGCTGGGTGAAACAACTATAATATTAAGGGGCAATAACTGTGGCAAGGGAGAACATGGGAATGTTAAATGTTGATTAGGGCTTGCAGGGGAAAAGGGGTGGTCTTGTGAAAACCAGTATTTGCAAAGAGACAGTGATAATGAAGTACCCAGATGATACAAGAATCTGGGAGACTCAGTGTATCAGTGTACTGTTCTAGTTTGAATTATAGTGAGTCTTCAAGGTATGCAGTTCTCCACCAGGCACAAGTAAGTTCAAAGAGACCTGCATGTGTCAGGTGTTCCAACAGGAAGAATGTAACTGTTCTCATTTTATTTGCACGTGGACCTCATTTGTCAACAGATACTCTGTTTGAAGGCGGATTTCTGATTAAACAGTGATTTTTGATGCATCAGGTGAGATGTTAGAGACAGGAATAACTGGGCATCTCCCATATTCAGCTGTTCTGAATTTAAAAAGAAAAAATGGAAATTTCTGTGTTAAATGGTGTCAAACACTGCTGACATATCAGTCAGTTTATGATGCTTTGTTTTGCATTTACTCTGTTTATTCACATTCTGGACTTATTACAGGAAGCTCCAAAAGATTCTAGGGGTCTAATATCCTCTTCTGTTTGATATTCTACCTCAGAAACTCATCATTGATGAGAAGAAATACTATCTCTTTGGGAGAAATCCTGATCTGTGTGATTTTACCATTGACCACCAGTCTTGCTCTCGGGTCCATGCTGCCTTGGTCTATCACAAACATCTCAAGAGGGTTTTCCTCATAGATCTAAACAGCAGTAAGTAGCAGAACATTTAATCCAACAGTGTTACTGTTTCGGTGCTTCAGTGCTTTTGAATGAGAGATGCTTTCCTTTTCTTTTTTGTTATTGTTTGCACTGTGTGGCCAGATGGCCATAATCTAAAATAGCATCTTAGTGAAAGATTGGCAGTGGTTAAGAGCAAGTGGGTGCTTGTTCCAGGCAGCTTACCTCTGCTTCCCCTCATGTTTAAAGTGGCATTTCTAGACTCTTAAGAGACGAAGAGAGTGAAAGAAAATCACTCAACCTTCAGCAATTGTAATGAAACTTCCTATTCTGGGGGTGAATTTCTAAGATCTGAAAGCTGAAATACTGTGTTTTCCACCAAGAGAATGATTCCAGACACGGTACATTGGGGCGTACAGGATCTTCTGCAGTCTGTCTTAGTTTGTGTGATGGTAGGTAAAATACACACAGCTAATGTTTTCAGCAGTGCTTCATTGGTTTGTATCTCTGGAAACCATGTACAGGTTTTGAACACACTGTGAGCTCAAGCAGATGACTTAACATTGTTTTCCATTGTGATGTTCTTCTCAGCACACGGCACGTTCTTGGGTCATATCCGTCTGGAAGCTCACAAACCCCAGCAGATACCCATTGATTCCACAGTTTCATTTGGTGCTTCTACGCGGGCATATACTCTGCGAGAGAAGCCTCAGACGCTGCCATCAGCAGTTAAAGGAGATGAGAAGATGAGTGGTGAAGATGAAGAGCTCAAGGGTTTACTGGGCCTGCCAGAAGAGGAGACAGAGCTTGACGTGAGTATGATGGTCCACTGTTCTTAGGTGGTGTGCCCATCTGCAACAGGTGGCGTTTTCTACTTGTTTGCTCGGTTCAGGTTCTTCATTTCTTGTTCATGAAGATGGTCTGAGGTGTCTTCTGCTGGCAGAAATGTACAGATCATCTAATTCTGCCATGATGGGGCATCTTCGTGCTTTTTCACAGAATCAGTACTCCAGTAATCCCACTATTCAAGTAGTCTTTTCGCAGTGGGATTGCAGGCCTTGCAAAGAGTTGTCTCTTGCCAACTAGGTCACCGGTGATTTCCCATGTTGTTCCCCATTGCCAAATAACAATGAATGGAGAGCTGGTGGAGAGTGGCAAAGCAGTTTGCATGGTATTCGCGGGATCATTGAGTTTGGAAAGGAGCTCTCAGGATCATTTGGTCCTACCCCTCTGTTTTTAGCATCCACAAAAACACTCAACAGCATTTCTAGATAATTTGTTCCAGCATCAAAACATTTTTTCTTCCTAGGGGTCTAGAGCTGAAGCTGTGACAATCTTTTGACATGCACAGCTGCTGATAAAAGCAGACTTCACACCTTTGTTGCTTAAAGTGTTTCTTCTCTAAATCTTTATTTTTAGAACCTGACAGAGTTTAATACAGCCCACAACAAAAGAATTTCCACACTAACCATAGAGGAAGGGAACTTGGATATTCAGAGACCAAAGAGAAAACGGAAGAATTCCAGAGTGACATTCAGTGATGATGATGAAATCATCAATCCAGGTAAGCAGTTCACTCTCTAGTTGATAATATTCAAGGCCCTTTTTCCAGTGTTCTCATAGAGATTCCTCATGGCTATATGTAGGTAAGAGAGCAGAAATTTGACAGGGAATATTTGAGATCTGCTGTTTCAGAGAAGCTGTCCTGTCTCACTTAAGTCTGTGATTTCTGCTTTTCTTCTCTCTGTAAAATTTCTGCGTGATTTTATGCAGGATGGAGATGTCACATTCAGCTTAATGGTTCCGTTTTAATCAGATGTTGGAAAGACCTCAACAGGTCCAAAAGAATGAAAGGTTTTGAATTCTTTGCCTTCTCTAGAATCCAAACGAAAATTGAACTTATTGTTTGTTTTTTTTTAATCAGAGCTTTAATGCTTTCCCTTCCTGTTACCTCATGGATTCAGTATCTATCTTAGCACAGCATTTTGCTACTTGTCTACTATCTAATTCAAAATGACACTTCTAGAGATGTATCTAATTCCTCTTTAGTCATTTGTCTTCCACAGCTGTTTTATGTTAATGACATCAATGGTATCTTATATGGCTAATGTTCGTAACGCAGCTTATTCATAAGTCTTGCCTTACTTTGGTGATGTATAACACCCAGAATAACCATTCTTATTCATAATGTAGCTCTCAGAACATCTTCATGTTTGATTTTTTTAGAGGCTGCATTGAGCTCTTCTGACTCCTTCAAGGCCTCCCAAGGCCTTTCAGGACCAGCTCTTGTGCCTTTGAGCATGCACAGTCCAGCAGCACCTTTCAGCCCACAATTCCTTTCTGTCTGAGCAATGTAAACTTGACTGTCCATTTCTCCCTCCTCCTAGATCACTTCCCCGTTTTCTATTTGAATGGAAGTTTTCCCTGCCAGAATAACTCATGAACCCTCCTTGAGACAAAACCACTAGGTGTCCCCACCTGCCACTTATCTCTTCTTTATTAAAGCATGCTTCTGCTTTCTGAAGGCTTCTAGAGTGCTGGCTTTTAGGAAAGCAGATGCATGTACCAATTCTTCATGTAGGTTCCTTCCTTGACAGATGTTCTGTTTTGTCTTCTGTTGATTCTGAAAGCTGCACTGTTCTTCCCTTTGCAGAGGATGTGGACCCTTCTGTTGGGCGTTTCAGGAACATGGTACAGACAGCAGTAGTCCCTGTTAAGGTACACAGTGACTTTCAACTCTCTAATCAATCCGCTATTACAGTGATTGACTCACCATGTGGGTTACACCTTAGAAATATAATGTGCTGTGGTGGAAGGGATTTTGTATCAAAAATTGTATAGCCATTTAGTTTAAGTAGCTTTCATGTTTCTTGTGTTTTGAACAACTGTTAAAATGCTTTCCTCTACAGAAAAAACGGTTGGACAATCCGGGCTCACTGACCACGGATGACTCCGCAACACGGCGTATGCAAAACTTTCCCTACAGTGGAGGATTATATGGTGGTTTGCCTCCAACTCACAATGAGGCAGGTTCCCAATCACACGGCATCCATGGGACAGCACTCATTGGTGGTCTGCCAATGCCCTACCCCAACCTTGCCCCGGATGTGGACTTGACTCCTGTTGTACCCTCAACAGTTAACATGAACCCAGCTCCAAATCCTGCTGTCTTTAATCCTGAAGCTGTGAATGAACCCAAGAAGAAGAAATATGCGAAGGAGGCATGGCCGGGCAAGAAGCCAACCCCTTCCCTACTGATCTGAGTTAGGTTTTGTTGAGGGAGGGTGGGAGTGATGAACTCCAGAAACTGTTCATGTGTGGTATTGTCCTTTTGAAATTTAATGTCCTAACCAGATGTAATACGGAGATTGGAGAAGTGAAATAATCCTTTAAAGATCTGTCTTCAAACATTTTTATAACTGTTTAAAAAAAAGACAACGACAATATAGCTACCATCTCCCTTTGAACCAAAATATATGGCAGCCTTTTCTTAGCCTCTATCCCCAGAGGTCTTTACTATGAATTTTGATCATATAAATTGAAGGGGCAGAATCACACAGTTTAGTTATCATTAATGGCATGACCCTGCAAATGTGTGTATTTAGGTGTTGTGCTTACTATGAGTAACGTCGTTCCTGCCAGGCTTGCTCATAGCAGGTCAGCTGTATCAGAAGTCGATATTCTCGGGGCCAGGCCTTCAGAAATCCCACTTTCCCGAGTTCTAAAACTTGCAAAACGCAGCTTTTATATTTTATCTTTTCAAAGCCTCACACACGTGGGGCATTTCTTTTTTATTTTTTTCCTACTTTGGCTACAACTTGTTTTAATTTCCACCTAAAACACTGCAGCATCACATGAGTTCGTGAGAACTTGGAGTTGAGATGGGTGAGGAATCTCTGGGCTTCTTGAGCCGTGGTCCAGTGTTGTACCACAGACTGTTATGTGGGTAGATAAAGGGGCACCCATGGATGGATCTGAGCTTGTGTCGGTGTTTGTGGCAGCAAACAAGCATGGCAAGCCTGGGAGCATTTGACTGGTGGCTGGAAACTACAGTGTACAAAGAATCAACAACAACACAGTAATAACTCAAGGTGGAGTTAACACAGAGGAAGGTACTTCTTTAAACTCGGAGGCCCTTTTAGCTTAAACAGTTTCATTTTTACTTGCAAACAGCATTTCTGAGCTTAGAATGTGCAGCAAGGCACAGGTAAACGTAAGCAGCCATCAGCAGGACTCATGTTTAACAGCTAAGACTGCAATCTACGCAGTATTTTGGCTGCTGCTAACAGAGCATAGGAATTACATGCAACCTAAAGCTAGAATACGAATTCTCAGTAGAGATTCTGCCTCACCCTGGATAAAGCAGTGCGCCAAGTTCAAGTTGCATTCACGACGTGAGCATTTCTCCTTTTGTTTTCTTAACTATTTCATCATTTTTTCCCCATTGAGTAAAGTGAGAGACGTGATTTGGGCTGTTGTCTGTAGCCCATGAGATCCTCCATTTTAGATTTGAAAATCTGATACAGATTTATTCGGATCGTTTGCCTTTATACAAGGTGAGGCCAGAGCCCTTTTGGGGTATTATTTTTTCCTTCTTAGGTTTATTTTTGATGTTAACACTATATATTGCAGTTCAGCTACATAGTCACATTCCTTTATTTGGGGGATTCCTCCAGGAAATGTGCACTAAAATGACAGTGGTACCCAGCTGTCCATTAGTGTGTTCAGTACTGTAGCTACCAGGCTAAGAATTCCTGTGAACATATGATGGCTTCTGAAGCAGTGCTATATTCTAGTGCCTCTCCTGTGCTGTAGGCAGACTTGATTTGGACAGATGCTTCAAAATCAGTGTGACTTCTGCATCTGCAGAGTGATTGCATCTATCATGGCGTCGAGGCAAATAGAGCTAGTGGCTACCCCACCCATAGGAGTGATGCCTTTAGAGACTGGTTTGTTCCCCCCTTCCCCCCCATGCCTTCGTATCTAGCTCAAACTATTACTCTGATGAACCTGGTAACTTCTCCATGATATAGCTGTGCCACTCTGTGCTTAGTTGCTATTGAAAATGAGACATCCTTCTTTCAGACACTCCGTATTCTCCCTATAAATCTCACACTTGATTTTCTTTTATTTCCAGGATGTAGAGTTTTCTGTTTCCAGCCAGTCTGTTTTCTGAAGGCAACTCTTGACAGTAAGACTAGTTAGAGCAAGTCAGCATTGAACAGGTCATCTTATTTTTATTTTTAATCTTTTTTTTTTAATTATTATTATTATTTTTCATGGTTCGTTTGGTTTTGCCAGTGGCTCTTTGCAAGATCTTTCTTGAAAAGGGAAGCTTTAACGCTTATTGGTTTTTAAAGCTCTTCTCCTCCCTGGGTTTGTACAAGCTCTCATTATTTCAGAGCTTAGCGGCCATAGCTGGCCAGTACAGGAGGGGACAGTATAACATCCAGGGGCTTTGTACAGAAGTTTGTACACTTGTGTAATATGTAATAGGCCTTTTCACACTTTCTGTTGAGCTTTTTACCTGTAACCTTTACTATGTTGTAAATTAAATGCAGATTTTGCCAGTTTGGAGAGCGTAGTGTGTTCGTTCCCAATCTACACTTCTTCTGCAGCGGAGATTGTACATTTGTTGTGGCCTATTAAAGGAGTTGTGCCACTGCAGCCTATTGCTGCAGGCTTGTTCTTAGTGGCTGGCTCAGGCTGCAGCTTTTAAAGCAGCTTCTTTACTTGTGGCTTGATGCTTTGTTGCCTTGTGCTGCAGCACGTCGCACTTGTGCACAAAATAGTGCCACTTAATGTTGGGTTTGTTGCTAAGTGGAGGTTCTGACAGGATCACCTCTACCAAAATTGAGCTTCAGAGCCCAGCTTAGCTCTGCTCATTGCCTTAGCTTGCTGGCTCTGGCCTGCAGACTCACCTTGGTTAGCCCAGATGTGCTGTCCTTTGTCACACTGTGTCTCTGCAGCTTGCCCTGGACTTTGGGGAGAGCTGTAATAAAGAGCAGTAAACTGAGGCTTGCTTAAAGATAACCTGCTGCGTACTGCTGGGGGGATCCTTAAGCTTTGTTGGATTTAGTGAGATTTAGGCTGAAAATCAGTAGTTCTTCTCAATGCAGGAATATTTAAGCATCTGAGACACTTGTGTCTTCATTCATCGAGGGAATGAAGGTCCTTGTTCATGCAAGCTCTGCAATGCTATTGGGCCTTGCCTGCATGGTGTCCAGCAATGTTAATGTGAGGTGGAGAGGGCGAACTAGGATTGTGCCCAGCTGAGAGCAGCCAGACCTGGTTTGGGTCATTTACTTAGAAATGAGCCTTTCCTGGCAGTCTTGTAACCCATAAGTGACACCTGACTCACTGGCATCAGGACAGTGCATATGACTGTAACTGTCCCTGTCTTCTTTTTGCTTCCTTCCTCAAAGCAGCCTGCACTTTCACACTGACCATCCAGCAGTTCTGATGGTTGCCTTGGTGTTGTGTTTTACTTCCTATGGATCTCCGAGAAACGCCGTCCTTTCCAGGAAACCTTTAAGCAGAGGAGAAGCTGCTGAAGAGCCCACATCCACATCACCACCTTCTCATGTATAACTGGATGCCATCTGGTACCATCCGGCACATCTTGGTCAATTCAGTTACGTTTGCAGAACATGTTTGAGGAGGCCTTAAATACCAAATACACTCTCCTTTATATGCAGCACTGCAGCTGATAGACCTTGGCCAGCTGGCTGGTGCCCACCAAACTGCTCTTTCACTTCTCTTCGTCAGCAGGAGAGAATACACAGGTGGAGATAAGGACAAGCTGTCATGAGGTAAATGGACCCAGCTTGGGTCAGTTCTTATATGAGTCTCGTAGTCATGAAGAGGAACACCCAGTATTGTTTATCACAGACAAGTGGGGTATCTGGAATTTAAAGCAGAACTTCGGCCTCGAGCAAATACCTCAACCAGACCGAAATATCAGAGTCATTTATGGACATCACTTTCCCCCTTTGGAAGTTTCAAATCCTTTATCTGAGGCTCCCATAACCTTCAGGCAGCATTTATTCCACTGCTGTCCGCTGGTTCTCTCAGCTCCCTGCTTCCATCAGCTCTGTTAGCCATACAATTAATACAGAAGTATTTCACTATTGGCCTGGACTTGAATGCGACGGTTCTGCTGAGGGTTAAAATTCCACCCAGAACTGGCTCTTTGCTCCATTTTGGTCTTGGTAAGCAAGTGGAGATGCTGATAAGATGCTGCAACTTCCTGAATCCTCGCATGCATTGCTCCCTCATTGGCACAGCAGCATTTCCCATCACGGTCAGGTGGAACTTCCTTCACCATTGCTTATAAAAGGGCTCCTTCTGCCCACTCTGACAGCAGCTGTGTGGGGCTGATGGGAACCCTCTGGCTGCTGCCAGTGTTAGCCAACAGCTTTTCCTGGGCTGATATTGCTGGGCCCATCTATCTGATAGGTGCTACGTCTTCCTCTTTTGATCACCCTGTGTTGGCTGCCCCACACGCAGATGACATGAAGGTGCTGCTGTCAGCTGCTTCTTGCTGAATGAAATCCTAGTCGAGAGCAACACTCATACCCAATTCAGCACCCGAATTCGTATAAACCATTTCCAGCATCCTTTTTTTTAGCCTCGTTCTATCAGTGATGACAACAAAAGGTGTTTTTTCTGTTCTGGAGGAAAAGAGCAATTGCATTCACCTTCCTGTCAGCAAGCTGAGCCTGGAGGATTGTGGCAACTTCCTCTGATGCAAGTGCTCTGCTCTGCCTGATGTCCATTTGCACCTTTAGAGCTTCAGGGGGATAGAAACCAAAAGGTGGCTGACCGTGCTCTGTGCCACGCTCCATGCATGGTGAGGAGCTCGTCTCCATGCTGCCATAGCTGACCTGTCTGCACACTGCTGGGCAGGACCCCTCCGTGCTGGGACTCAGGCTGAGATCAGAGGGGACACCCAGTGAGGGCTGCGTGCCTCAGGGCCCCGGGGGTGTCACATCCTTCAGCTGCAATGGGGAAGTGAGGGCTGAGCACGGATGGGAATAAGGCAGTTTCAGTGTGTGTGGAACCAGTGGTTGTTGGCCTCGTCCTCCTACAGACAGTGCTGGCAGGAGGAAGTGAAAACACTGGGAGTGATTCATTCCACTCATTTTCTCAGCCCAGGGCTTTGGCTTTTGGGCTGACGCAGCCCTGACAGCTGCTTGTTTCCTCCTGCAGCAGCTCTGTGGTTTCCTATGGGCATCCCAGCCCTCCTGGGTCCACCACCAAGTGCCCACGAGCAGAGCTGTGTAGTGCTGGGTTTCCTCTCTGCTGACTCTGCTTTATTGTTTGCATTTCACATCTGTGAATGGCAGCCTGAGCCAGAAGAGCAAGAACAGTCCTCAGAATCTCCTCCAACTGTGTTTGCTGCTCCTGAGCTTGGAAGCAGCCCCGTGGTGTTGGTTTAGCTGGCTTTACTAACGATCACTGTTCCCTTTAGGCCACTGTAGGTTTCTGACCATTGAATTTTCCTGTATAATCTTTTATATTTAAACACATTTTCCTCCCTTCTGACTCGTGACCTAATCCTTTCTGTTTCCAGCCCCCTTCCCCCTGGCTGCGCTGAACCCAGCATTGAACCCTGAGTTCAAGAGGGTTCATAGAGTTCATAGAGAAGATCCAACAAAGGGCAACTAATACGGCAGGGGGGCTGGGATTGCAACACAACAACGGCCGCATTGACAGCTTGGGATATGCAAGGCTGAGCAGTAGGGAAGCGTTCTGTTGGCTGGGGCTGCTGCACCCATGCATAGCATGGACCCACTGACCAGCAGTGCTGCGGTGGGTGCCAGGGTTGGGGTGTCAGCAGGACATCAGCCCTCACAGAGCAGAGAGCTGCGGGCAGAGAGGGGCTGTGGCCAGAGAGGGAACTACTGCAGTGAGAAGTGGAAGTGAAAACCATGCGGAAGTCAAAGCAGAGCCCAGAGCTGTTTCCTACATCATTCACTCCCTGCAGTGTCCCGCAGCACCCAGCAGTGCAGGCATGGAGCCCGTCTCCTTCCAGGAATACATCTGCTCCCTGGATCCCAGCACCCTTCCCCGCATCCTCAGGATCTGCTCTGGTGTCTACTTCCAAGGTGAGTACGGGGTGCCCCCATCCTCCAAGGCTCTGCCACCTCCCCACATCCCCTCTCAGTCTCCCTGCAGCCTGGGCTCTCCTGTCCTGCCCTGTAAAGAGTTCAGGTGTTCTAACACTGCTTCTCAGTAGCTCAGTTGGAGGCATGTTTAACCTTCCCAAAGGCTTCCCTTGTTAGGAGCTTTGCTTTTCCAATCTTCTTGATTCACCCAGGATCTCTCTAAGGTAACTGAGAACCTTCTCACTTTGCACTCATGAGTGCAGCCCAGGTGATGCTGGCTGCCCACCCCATAGAGCTGCCCTGAGCTCCACCATATTCAGCCCCCACTCATCCAGGTCAGCAGCAGATTGTGTAGCCTTGTGTGACCAATAACAATCTCTAATCAAAGCATCAGGGCTCAGAATGAGTCAGTTGGGCAGAAATAACCCCATTTCCAACCAGCCTGCAAACAGCTGTGGCTGGGATTGGTGCTGGCAGCTTCCTGTGCCTCTTCTGGGGTTCCCACACTGCTGGCTGAGAGCTCCCCATCCCCGTGCTCTGCTGGTAGCAGTGGAGCTCATGAATGGGCAGCACGGGGTGCAGATCCAGTTGATGTGACCAGGTCCAGTTAGTGACAGGTCCCTGCTCACCCCTCAGGGTCCGTATATGAGATCTCTGGCATCGAGTGCTGCCTGTCAACCGGTGACCTGCTGAAGGTGACGGCTGTGACGCTGCAGAAGGTTATTTGTGAGGATGTGCAGACGGGGCAGAAGTCAGACCTGCCGCCCACGTTTCAGGGTAAGCAGGGCTGTTCTGGTCTGTCCCACCACCATCACGCCCCACTTCTGCCCACGGGGCCTCCTCCCCAGGAGCCCTTTGTGGCTGCAGCTTTGCCGTCCCACAGGTCTTTTCCAGCCCTCTCCAGCTCCATCGTTGCATCCTACATCACAGGGACCCCCCGTGCAGGGCAATAGGCAGAAGGGCCTGACCCTGCACCAGGCTCTGGGACAGAGCGGAGGGCAGACGCAGCCCCTGCTGTGCCCCAGCATCAGCCCCCACACCTTGCTGCTGAGCCCCGTGTACGAGGTGCAGGCCATCATGCACTGTGAGTCCTGGGCTGGAGGTGCCAGGGGACGGTTCGGTGCTGGGATACAGGCAGCACAGGAGGCTGCGGGATGTGGGAAGGGCTTCTCTGCGTGTGGGGTGAGCACAAAATCAGGGCGGCTCCGCTCCCGCAGTGCGCAGGGAACAAGTGAAGATCCCCTCCACGCTGGAGGTGGACGTGGAGGACGTGACAGAGGAGTGTCAAGACGTGCACTTCGCGCGGCCGCTGCTGCTGAGCGAGCTGCTGGGGATGGAGGAGCTGCTGCCGGCCCAGGCCGAGATCCTGGAGGGTCCCCACGGCGCCGCCATCTTCCAGAGCTCCTGGGCCTCCCGCCTGCAGAAGGGGCAGCGGCTGCAGATCCACGGCTGCTCCCACACGTGGCGGGTCCTGGCCTCGGCCCGCAGCAGCACCCGCCGCTTCCTCCTCTCCGGCTCCTACCAGGGCCGGTTCCGCCTGAAGCCTCGGCAGTTTGCAGGGGTGCAGGAGCTGGCGGCCGGCCTGCAGCCAGGACAGCGGCTGCACGTGGTGGTGACGCAGGACTGCGAGGGCCGCGGGGACGACGTGCCTCCGCTCAGCGTGGGAGACCGGCTGGAGGCCCAGCGGCTGCTGCAGAACGCCGGCAGCACCAGGTTACTGTGCCGCCGCCACAGCGAGAGGGAGGATGGAGAGGATGAGGAGGGTGAGGAGCTGCTGTTGCCGCTGGACCTCGGGGGCGGCTTCGTGGAGGAGGTGGGCGACAGCAAGAAGTACAGGCTGGAGGAGCTGCTGGAGCAGCTGGCGCTGCCGTGCGATGTGCGGGTGGTGGCCACGGACCCGGCGCTGGAGCGGGACGTGTTGGGCTCCTTCTCTTCCCTGCGGCTGGAGGCGCGCATCTCCCAGCCCTTCCTGCTCAGCAGCTTCTGCGAGGAGCCGGATGAGGGCTTTGAGATCCCGCCACAGTGGTTGGATCTCTCCCTCGTCCTCACCGAGGAGCCCGTCGGCACACAGAGCCCGTCCACGCACCGCTCCCACGTGGAGGAGCTGACCGAGGCCTTCTACTACCAACTGCTGGCGCAGCTGCCGGGCGGTTCGGCCCCACCACCCCCACGGCCCCCCAAGCCGAAGGCACAGACACACACGGGCAGAAAGAACCAGGCACACCACAAAGGAAGGCGCCCTGCCGCCCCCCAGCACCCCGACAGCCCCCAGGCCCACCCGGCTCCTTCGTTGCCCCTGAAGGCAAAACAGCTCCCCCCCATCCAGCAGAGCACCCCCAACAAGTACAGCCCGTGTCCCCGCAGGCTGCCAGCCCCACAGACCCACGACGCTCCTGGAAACACAGGTGAGGGGAAGGGGAGCAGGTTGGGGCACCTGCGTGTAGGATTCCTGCCATGGTCCTGCTCCAGTTACACGCACTGTCTGTGCTATTCTCTTCCAGATGTGAAGAGCAGCAGTGATGAACACAATTACGAAGCCATCGAGAGCAGCATTCAGAAGACGATTCGCAAAGTGCAGACTATTCTTCCTTTTTAACCCCTCCGTTTTTGAAGCTGCCCAGACTCTGACTATTCTTAAACCTTGTATTAAATTAAAGCTATTAAACAAAGGCTGAATACAACCTTGGGGATCCACAGCATGACTTCTATCTGCCTCAATATGTGCTCGCTTTCCACAAATGCAAGCAGCTCACGTGCCTGAGGAACAGCCACACGTGCAGAATTAATCCTCCCTGCTGGGCTGTGGTGGGACATCATGTGGGTCGTGTCCTCAGCTGTTGCCTATGGGACTCTCCAGTTGCACCAGAGCAGCATACAGTGGGGCAGCCATCCTAGGAACTTCATAGAAGGCACCACCAGGAGCACCAACACAGGGTAATTTCCAGTCCCAGCTGCTTTAGGCCACGAGTAGGTACAAATCAGAGCTGGAAAATAAACTTTTGAGTTCCATTTATTAGCAAACTGCTCTTTGGGCTTTTACTTTCTCTCTCAGTGTGTGGTTTTCTGCTCTTGCCCAGTTTCTACCCTGGGATTTACACTCAGCATCTCTCGCAGAATGGCCAGGCAATTTTGGATGCTATAAAGAAACAGCAAAAGATGGAGCACAAAGAACTAAACTCCTCCCCAAGTTGAAGATGTTTTAACTCACTTGTCAGATCGTGTTCCTGTAGTCCTATGGCTCCTCCTGCTACACCCCACAGCATAGAAGCTCACCTGTTACACATCCATCCCACAACACAAGGACACCAAGGGCTACAACTGTGCCACTGCCTGAGCTTCAGCAGGATACAGAGCTTTTTTGCATGTCTGTTGCAGCCACGGTGTGCAGCTCTTGTGGAAGGTCACTCACCCAGCTGATAAGCAGGAGGCACAACCTTCCTCCAGTAGGTCCTGTGCTAAGGAGAAAATAGGACGCAGCTCTTAAGGAGCAGACCAGCACAGTGCAGCAAACAGGGCTCCCATCCCTGCCTCTTAGCAATGCTAAACACTCTTGCCACAGAAACCACACTATGGAGAACAGCTCGGCTCCTTACAGGGTCGTTAAGTGATTCTGACTATTTATGAAGCACACAAACGCTGTGGTTGACGATTCCCAGCAGGCAGCTTTCAGTTCTGCATTCTCTACTTCTTATCCTTTTGACCCCTTGAAACAACTCATCTCAAAAGCTTAAGAAAACATTAAGTACAGGTAACCCAACCTGCGACAGCACGGGCTGTGTTTGTACCCACACAGCTGAGTTCTAATGGCCAACGCTTTCCTTCCTTAGCAAGGAACAAAAGCCTCCAGAGCCACAGAAGCTTTAAACCACCCTAGTTTACATTTTATTGAAAATAGTATTCAAAAGCCTTAGTAACAAGACCACCCCATAGTACAAATATAGACTTAAATGCACAAACTAATTACAAATCTAGTCATGATTACTGTACATTAATAGAACATTTCTCTTGGCTACACTGTCCTTGAATTCCAGGGTGTGGGGAATCACTGAATAAGTGGGACTTGCACAGAAAGCAAAGATCACCTTCCAAGTTGCAAAGCTCAGCAGGTTAATGAGAGACACCGACAAGCACTTGGCTGGGAGCAAATCCAGGTGGAAAGAACTTCAGTCAGCATCCGTAGACTTATAGTGATCATCATCCACAGTAGAGTAGATGTGTCCCTCGCTGCTGAGGAATTCAACTGCTTGCCTTTGAAGTAAAGAAGTCCATTAATACCTGGCTCACATCAATGCCCTCCTCTCAACCCTCAACCATTTCCCACCTACAACCTGATGTCCCCAGAAACACCAGCTTCTACACACTTACTTGATTGTTGGTATGCTGACATTGTGGAGCTGAAGTTTCAGCTCTTGAAGACTCATCCCTTCTGGAGAATGGCAGTTTTTAATCAGGTTCAGCACCTGGAAGGACATGAACAACCATCAGCACACAGCTAAGCTCTATCAACAGCGAACAGTGGGGCCAAAAAAGGATTATCAGCCTTCCAAGAATAACTAAGCTTGTACTTCTTGGTCCTACATCACACCACAGCAGCACCCACAACAGCTGTGCTCCTGGAGAAGATGCTGGCACCCACCTGACTCTGATGTGCTGTGAGTCCATTGACAGGCAGGCTGCCTCCACCATAGCCCCCCATGTCACTCATTCCAGCAGAGGTAAATGACTGAGGTGCTCTTGATGCTAACTGCAATCACAAGAGTAAAAGAGCTGTGCTGCACAGGCTGCTGCAAGCACAAGGCGTGAAGGACTCGGCCTTCTTTCTGAGGTACAGTAATTAAAGACAGAAATCGAGTAAAACTGGCCACAATGAGAATGTCTCTCAATGGAAGTCAAGACTCTCATCACACCCCCACTGCAGCCCTTCAGCCCCACAACTTGCATAGGGTTTCCCACCGAACCCAGAGGTCCCTCCCTTTAGGAGATCACCAGTAATACCCAGTAACAGCTGTGATGGAACCACGACCTTCAACTACCCACCGTAAGGTTTTTCCTGAGGATCATATGTGCATTAACAGTCTCAAGTATGTGCGTGGTGAACTCGTTCATGTTTTCCAGAGGCATGATCTTAAACGCCACCAAACTTTTCTTGTTCTTCCAGAGAAAAAGACAACCAATACAATTAACAGGGTAGCAACAGGAGCACGCTTGCCATACAACTTAAGCACTCTAGTTAGGAACAGAAGCAGCAGCAGGTGGGGAGTCTGTCTGCCTTTAGTTAGCAAAGGTTTTGAACTTTAATGCCCCTGTCTGGGCAAGTTCTCTTTCGATCCAGCTGGCAATTGCTCTTTGCTTTAACACATATAGAATAATCTGAAGGATGGCTGCTATGAGGCGACTCCTATACAACACGCTGTGATTATTCTTCCTGCTTTGCCACATCACCAACAAACATCACCAACAAACCCCAGCCTTGTTTCTTGTGGAGTCACACACAACCTCACCTGAAAAGACCGAAGATGACCAGCGACTTTGACGTAAGTTCCTGGGGGTACCACGATATTCTCACTGCCCGCCTCCTTACAGAGAAGGAAAGGAGAAAGCAAGGAGCTGCTGATCCATCTCTCAATCATCACACTAAACAACTTTAGGACTCCTATCTCCAGCAAACACAAACGGCACGCACTCAATCAGTAAGAGCAGTTAGGTAAACGTAGCTACAAATGGGAAACGTTTATTTCAACGCACTGTGGGCTTGACAGCCATCAATGCCAG
Organism: Excalfactoria chinensis; assembly: GCF_039878825.1. Classification (NCBI taxonomy): domain Eukaryota; kingdom Metazoa; phylum Chordata; class Aves; order Galliformes; family Phasianidae; genus Excalfactoria; species Excalfactoria chinensis. Next base: position 1,503,228 of record NC_092846.1, read on the forward strand.
CTCTGTGAGCAGCCACGGAATCTTATGGCAAACCTGTAGATGAGCCAACGGAGAATCTCTTTAATTACTGCCAGGCTTGTTCAGCTGAATGCAGCCGTTCATCTCCAGCCATTTACCAGCAGCTGATCCCTGTTAGCACAGCACCCAGCCTGGCTCTCCCAGTCCCAGCTCTCACACTGCTCTATCCCCACAGCAGCACCTCAGAACGGTTCCATTGCTTACATCGGTGTCCACCCACTGCCGCACATCCATGGGTGCTGCCGTCATATCATCCACCTTGTACAGGATGTTGGTGGGCGCCTTCTCCGCATGCCGGACGATGCCCACCACGGTGACCTGCGGCGGGGGGGGGGGGCCATAATGGGGGGGGGTTGAGACATGGCGGCCCATCAGAGCCGGCCGTTTAACGGAGGCAGAGGGCGCCCACCTGCGAGATCTCCACGTCGTGGATCCGGAAGGCCTCGTCCACCTGCTCGGCCGCCAGCAGCTGCGACACGGTGCAGGGCACGATGCTCTGCGAGCGGCTGCGCTGCGGGGGGGGGGTGGGAGGTGAAGGGGGGCGCTATAGGCCCAGCCCGGCCCCACAGTCCGGCCTCACAGCCCGGCCCAGCCCGGCCCTACCTGCTTCTTCTCGGCCTGCCCGCCCATAGGGGAACTGAAGCCTCCCGGGGACTGCGTGTATCCGCCCGCAGGGCCGTAGCCGCCATCAAAGTTACCTGCGAAGGGAAAATTAGAGCCGTGAGGTGGGAAGACGCGCCCAACATCCCCCCACACCCCCCGACCACCCCGCTCCGCCCGCACCGTGTCCGCCCCACATGGCGGCTCAGCTCAACTGCGGCGCTGCCCGCTACTCCGGCACCGCGTCCCGCGCCCCGGCAGCGGGAGCCAATCACAGCCCTCCTTCTTCCAGCGGTAAGAGCCAGTCACATCCCTCCTTCTTCCTCCAGCTTCCGGCGGTGGTGATGCCGACGCCGCCATGTTGGCTGCTGGCGCTGCCCGGCCGCTCTGACGCGCTGGGGGCGGGGCGGGCAGGTGAAGGTGCCGTGATGGAGGAGGTGACGATGCGGGCGGCCGCGCTGCTCGTGCTGCTGTGCCCGGTCATGGCGGGGCGATTCTGGCACCTGACGGACCTGCACTGGGATCCCGGTTACGAGGCGGCGGCGGCTGCCGGGCAGCGCTGCCCGTCGGGGGGCTCGGGGCCGGCGGGGGCCGCGGGGCCGTGGGGCAGCTACGCGTGCGATGCGCCGTGGGGGCTGCTGAGCTCCGCCGTGTCCGCCATGCGCCGCCTGCTGCCGCGGCCCGACTTCGTGCTCTGGACCGGGTGAGAACAGCGGGGCTCCATCTCTGCTTTGCGTTGGTTTCGTGCTGCGCCCAAAGGCGATGTCTCCTTCTATTGCTGCGGGCTCGGCTGTAGCTGTGTTAAACCTTGCTGGGAGGCACGTACACACATTGAGTCCTTTTCACGTTATCCCGCTGTTCGCTTGGATGCAGACAACTTTTGCTTCCCTGCTGCTGTGTCCGCTTCCCACCCGAGGTTGCGATCTACTCTCTTGCACGGCGCCCCGTTCAGCTGCAGCAGCTCTTAAACCTGCTGCAATGGGATAAACGTGCTGCAATGGGATAAACGTGCTGCAATGGGACAAACCTGCGCCTTGTAGTGTTGTTATAGAGCCCAACGGAGCAGCTTTTCACCAGGAGCCATTTCCTCGTGCTTCTCAGCCAGTGATAGCAGTGCCAGCTCCTACCCCAACGCCTTTGACTTTATCCCCTATGAGATAAGAAGGAAAGCAGAGGGCTCAGCTTGCCTTGCTTTGATCGTGTGCCCTGCTATCGCCACCTGCAACGTCTGTGCTGTGTCTGCTTTGCCAGGGATGATACTCCTCACGTCCCCGATGAGCAGCTTGGAGAAGAAAAGGTTCTGCACATCATTGAAAACCTGACGTCTCTGATTAAACAGGTATTTCCAGGTAGGACGTGAGGGAGTGAGAATAAGAAGCAGCTGTTCTCAGCTGCTGTATGGGGTGAGGTGTGTCTGCATGGCGGTGTCTGACACACTGCTGTTATTCCTGCAGTCGTTGTGGCTGATACACCTTTACAAAGCTGCTGAACCACTGATGATGAGCAACCCCGAAACAAGTCCAGGCTTCTCCCTTCTGCCTTTTCTCTCTTCTTAGATACTAAAGTCTATGCAGCAATGGGGAATCACGACTTCCACCCCAAGAATCAGTTTCCAGGGAAGGAGAACAGGATCTACAACCAAACAGCAGAACTGTGGCGCTCCTGGTTGAATGAAGCTTCAGTTCCTCTGTTCAGAGCAGGTGTGGCACTGCTGGTGCACATTAGCAGCACGCCGGAGAGCTGGGGTTGGTCAGAAGAGTAACCACAAATAGTTTTCTGTGCTCTTATGCTCATTGCAACAGTATTTGCAGAGGAAATTTAATGCTAATTTACTGTGTTTTCCTGCATGCGAGAAATTCCTTGATGCTTTAGTCTCTCCTGCTTTCCCTGCTTGCCTTTTGCAGGAGCTTTCTACAGTGAGAAGCTGCCCAGTCCAAATACCAGGGGGAGAATGATTGTTCTCAATACCAACCTGTACTATGACCAGAACAGCCAGACAACGGGTGAGGAAGATCCTGGAGGGCAATTCCAATGGCTGGAGGAAACATTGACCAATGCTTCTAAAGCAGAAGAAATGGTATTAAAATAAGACTTAAAGTAGAAACTAAACGACTTTGTAGGGGGTTCAGTCCAAGTTTGGAAGCTCTTCTTGCTGTCGCTGCCAGCCAGTGCTCTATAGAAAGCACGGGCAGTGCATTCAGTGCAGCTCCTCGTCCTTGCAGGTCTATATTGTGGGTCACGTCCCTCCTGGTTTCTTTGAGAAGAAACGAGGCAAGCCGTGGTTCAGGAGGGATTTCAACGAACGATACTTGAAAATAGTGCAGAAGCACCACGGAGTGATCGCTGCCCAGTTCTTTGGGCACCATCACACAGACAGCTTCCGCATGTTCTACAGCGATACAGGTCTGACAGCGATACAGGTAGCAGGTCTGACTGCCCTCGTGTTTGCATGATATCTCTACCAGCCCCCAGAACATCACTGTCTATGAGAACATTCAGTGACTGAGAAAGCCCAAAGGGGCTTATTCTTATCTTGCTTTCTAAACTGGCTTGTAAAATACACAGCAGCAATCCCTGAGCCCAGCCTGTAGCTGCTGCCCTCCCTCCCTTCTTCCCCTCACATCATTTCCAGCCGTGCTGCTGCTCCTGCTCTGCACTGGTTGGCTTTGGACATGAGCTGAGCTGAAAGGGAACGATGACAAACCTTTCCCCTGGGGTTCTGTGTCGTGCCCTGGCTGTGCTTTGAGCACACGAGCCTTCTATAGCTCTAGAAAATCCCTTTTAAGCCACAGTCCGATGTTCAGTCCCTCGTGCTGGTCAACGTGATGATCTTTATAGCTGTACAGTTGGAATTAGAGCTGGCTGTTCGCAGTGATTTGCTTTTGAGACGCTCGCTGAAAGCTGCCATTCATGGTCGGTTTTGCCTTTTATTTCAGGTGCCCCAATCAATGTCATGTTCTTGGCCCCCAGAGTGACCCCCTGGAAAACAACGTTACCTGGAGTGACCAACGGAGCCAACAACCCCGGGATCCGAGTGGTTGATTACGATGCAGACACCCTGCAGGTGCAGGTGGGGGATCCCCTCGTGCTTTGCACTGCGGTTCTGTGGGAGTATTTTATTCCTCCATGGGCAGAGCTATGGGACACAGGAGGATGTGCAGGCATTGACCTGTGTCAGTCTCATAGTTAGCACAGGGATGTAGTAAGAGCATCCTGAAGGCACCAATCCCGAACAGACATTCCTCTCTAAGGGCCGATCCTTTCCTCATCTGGCTTTGCTTCCATTTCTCTCACCCTGCAGGACGTGGTGACTTATTACCTGAACTTAACTCATGCCAATCTGCTGGTCCCAACGTGGGAGGAGGAATACCGGCTGACCAGCGCCTTTCAGGTGTCTGATGGCTCCGCACGTTCCATGCAGACAGTGTTGGAAAGGATATCCAAGGATGCAAAGTACCTGCAGCAATACTATGAGTTTAACTCGGTCAGATACGATCTCACCCCGTGTGAGGAGACCTGCCGCGTCGACCACGTTTGTGCCATCAGGGAAATTGATTTCAGCAGATACGAGGAGTGCCTGGAAGCCAACGGCTCCGCTCCTGCCATCGTCAGCGTTTGCCTTTTCTTCCTCTCTTTGCTCTTAGGGATCTCTGGTCCCCAGCAAACACTGTAAGGACTGAGAGCACAGAGAGGAGGGCGGCTTTGTAGTGCGTGTGAATTGGCAGCTGTGAATGCTTTTGGAATCGGGAACTTATTGAGAACCGAGAAGTAATCAGTGCTTTGTAGTAAAAGCTCCGTGACGTTGATCTGAGCTCTTTTAGGGCAGCTCGATGCCTCAGAGGTGCTTGCAAAGTCTCGTGCCACACTGACCCACAGCAGGGAGCTTGTCTTCCTTCTGCTGCAGCTCCCGAGATGAAGATCTCGCTGTAGGTTGTAACTTACCCGTAGTTAAAAGCCAGCACAGCAGGTGACCCGCTCATACAAGACCGTGAACCGAACCCAAGTGACACCGTGGTGGACGAGGCAGCACAGAAAGCCTCGTGTTGAACCAGCGGGTTTGGAGGCAGCTCCGGAGCAGCGCAGCGTTGTGCGGGAGGAGGAGCGTTGTGTCTTCCGACGGGGGAACCCGAAGCCGGGGCGGGGAGCGGAGCTGCGGGGCGGGGCGGCGCTCGGGGCCGGGCGGGGCGCCCCGGGGATGGCGGCGCGGGGCCCGGCGCGGTTCGGGCCGTGGCAGTGGCTGCTGGCGGCGGCGGGCGCTGCGGCGGCGGCGTGGGATGCGGGAGCGGACGTGTGGGTGGCGGCGGGATACGCGCGGGGGGGGCGGCCGGGCAGCGCGGCGCTGTGTCTGGGGCTGTGGGCCGCGGGCTGCGCCGCCCGGCAGGCCTGCAGCTGGTTGTGGTTCCGCTCCGATCCGGCCCAGCTGCGGCCCGAGCTGCCGCATCGCCTCCTGGCCGCGTTGCACCTCCTGCAGCTCGGCTTCTTCTACAGGTAACGGCTCTCCCGAACTTCGGCGTTTCACCCCCCCCCCGTTCCCCAGCCGGGCTGCGGTTTCGGTCCCGCTCTTCCGCCGCATCCCCGTCGCTGGGCGCGGCGGTCCCGGGGCGCTGCCGTGTCCGCCCCGCTGAGCGCTCCGTGCTCCGGTAGGTGCTTCCGAGCGCTGCGGCTGGGCTGGAGGCTGTGCCGGACCGAGGCGACGGAGGAGGAGAGGAGCCACATGGCGTTCGTGATGCACGACATCAGCATGCTGCGCCTCTTCCAGACCTTCCTGGAGAACGCCCCGCAACTCGCGCTGCTCCTCTACAGCGTCCTGAGAACCAACAAGGCTGAGCCTTCCCAGGGTGCGGGGCCGGGGGTGGCTGCTGGGGTTGGGGGGGTCGGGGCTGCGCTGTGCTGCTGTGCTGTGCTGCGCTGTGCTGCGCTGTGCTGCGCTGTGCTGCGCTGTGCTGCGCTGTGCTGCGCTGTGCTGCGCTGTGCTGCGCTGTGCTGCGCTGTGCTGCTGTGCTGTGCTGCTGTGCTGCTGTGCTGTGATGCTGTGCTGTGCTGTGCTGTGCTGTGCTGTGCTGCTGTGCTGTGCTGTGCTGCTGTGCTGTGCTGTGCTGTGCTGTGCTGTGCTGCTGTGCTGTGCTGTGCTGCTGTGCTGTGCTGTGCTGCTGTGCTGTGCTGTGCTGCTGTGCTGTGCTGCTGTGCTGTGCTGCTGTGCTGTGTTGGAGCGGGACCGGCCCCATCCCGCTCTGTGTTCTCCATGGCTGCTGCTCTGTTTGCAGGGATGGGGATCTGCACGGCGTTCCTGTGTGTGACCTGGTCCCTGCTGGACTATCACCAGTCCCTGCGCTCCTTCCTGCAGGACAAGTACGAGATGGGCTGGGGCTCCTCCGTCATCTACTTCCTATGGAACCTCTTGCTCCTCTGTCCCCGCATCCTGGCGCTCGCCCTCTTTGCCCTGCTGTCGCCCTACGGTGTTGCCGTGCACTTCGCACTGGTGTGGCTGGCGATGTTCATCTGGGTCAGATGGCAGGGCACCGACTTCATGGAGTCGCCGGGCCCCGAGCAGCTGTACCGCGCCATGGTGGCCGTCATCCTCTACTTCAGCTGGTTCAACGTGGCCCAGGGGAGGACCCTGCACCGCAGCATCATCTATCACAGCTTCATGCTGGTGGACAGCACGCTGCTGAGCCTGGCCTGGCTCTGGGGCTGCCCCCCTGAGGAGCAGCACCCACACCTCATTCCGGCGCTGTACGCTGCGCTGTCCTGCTACCTCCTGGGGCTGCTGCTGCGTGTCTCCTATTACTGGTGGCTGCACCCCAATGTGAGAGCGCAGCCACAGAGCGGCGGCGACGAGGTGGATGCAGATGGAAGGGCTGATGGGGCGGTGGAGTTCCGCAGCATTTCAGAGCCTCGTGAGCTCCGTGGTGTCTCACAGCCGGACCTGGTGAACTCACGGCTGCGGTACCTCGCGAGGACACACTTCTCATTGTCTGCATTGGCAGAGCCACGTCTGCTGAATGGGGCGGCTGCTGTCTGAGGCTGCATCACTGCACTCCTTGGGATGGAATCGTGCCTTATCCGACTGGTTGGAGTTGGTGGGAGGTTCTGTTTGCTTCTTCCTGTGTGTGTTATGGAGTTTTGGCAGTTCATTGCCACAGCAGGGATGCAGGCAGGAAGGCTCAGTGCTGTGCCTTCTGTGTTAGGCCTGCACACTGTGAGTGCACTGTTGGTTCTTGTTATTTATTACTCACCTTTTCTATAACAAAAAGAAGTACCTGGTTGTCCGTGCTTTCCTGGTGCTGCTGCCGAGGTCACTCCTGGTGTGACATGGTGTGTGACAGCTCCCTGTCAGGTGTCTGTTTGCAGTCAGACTTTTCTGCCTCTGCTGTTTTAATGTTAAGACTTGAAGGCTGCACAGTGCTGAGATGTGGGGCAGGGAGGGGTGGGACTGGGGGGGTCCTGGTATGGACCTGAACAGCAGCCCAGGCACTGCAGGGTGACCTCCCCAGTGGGGATCCCCTATGGTTAAGCTGCACATCAGCTGCTCTGGGGCTGAAGGGGCAGCAGCTGTAGCATGGGCACCCAGTGCTGGGACTGTGTTGGTGCAGCAGCACCCAGTGCCACAGCACAGCAGTGGGGTGGTGGAGGATGTGCACAGTGCAAAGGGACGGCAGCACTGCAGGGTGGAGCTGTGCTGGAAGGAGGGGTAGCAGAAGAACACACCACTGCAGGCTCTGAAGGACCATGGGGCTGATGGTGGACAACAGGCAGAAACGGTGACTATAGAAAATAAAAGACTTTATTTTTCTTTCCAGTTCATAGGACAGTTCCCATTACACAGAGCACACGCGGCAGCACTGCAGGCAGCCTCAGGGTTCCCATGTGAGCACACAAGGGGCTCTGGGAGCTCCCACCACAGGATGAAGGGCAGCCCCAGGGCCTGCACGGTCAGTGATGTGGGAGCACAGTGAGGAGCCAGGAGGAGGCTGCTTCCATTTGGCATCTGTCAGCAGTTCAACTTGCAGCCGGGCTGGGAACAGCAAGGGGACACAGAAGCAAATGAATGCTCAGGTTAAAGGCGATGCCTCTGCTGGGTGAGGCAGGAAAATGCTGAAGAGCAGCCAGCAGAGGGACAGAATAAAACCACCGGGTCAGCCTTTATTAAACAAACACAGAAATGTACCACCAACCTCCTGTTATAAAAGTACTTTACATACATTCAAGGAGACGTCGTATAAATATCAGTATGAAATGCCACTGGCTGCAATAGGTCCACGCTCAGCGAAAGGTTTGTCACCGTCTTAAAATATTCCCTTAAAACATTTTAAAGTAAACAACCAAAGCAGGGTCTGCTGGCTGCAATGTGATCCGTGCCAAGAGAACGCAGCCTGGCAGCCCTGCATCCTCACCCTGGGCTGCAGGAGGCTGTGCTGGGAGGTGCTCAGGGCCAGGCAGGATGAGGCCCTGGGCAGCTGATGGAGGAGCAGCAACCAGCCCATAGCAGGGGTTGGGGGGGCTGTGAGGTGCCTTCAGCCCCAACCATTCTATGGCTCCAGCAGGAAACTACAGCCCTGCACCATCTCTACCCTCCTGCTCTGCACTCCTGAGGCAGAGGCTTCCTATGGAGATAACACGGCCCTGGAATGTCTGTGTGATCAAAGCACTTGGCATCTGCAGCTGAGCTGATGGGTAAAAGCAGAAGGGCTCCCACTCCTGCAGCCACCTCAGAGAAAGGCAAACTCCTCTGATTTGCATTTATCCCTACAGCCAAAACAGACCAGGATCCAAGCTACACCTTCAGCAGCCCCAGCAGTGGTGAGCAGAGCACAGGGACACACTTCACAGCAGTCCCTTGTAGGATGCATCCACGCATGTGCTGAGCCACCCCAGCACTGCTGGAAATGATTCCTCAGTAATTAATGCCATGAAAGGGATGCAGCAAACATCACCTGCTCCTGTGGGCACAACCTGTGCAGTCAACATCCTTCCTAAGTGACACTGCGCCTTTGAGACCGGTCCCCAGCGGACACAGCTGGGTGATGCTGAGCTGGAAACACAAACTGGAAGGGTTTGGGTGCAGCTGCATGTTTGGCTCAAAGCAGGCGTCCATCCTGTGTACAGAAACATCAGGCACCTGCTGGTTTGGTGCCATCAGGGGGCACAGCTGGGTGGCAGACACCACTGCCCACAGCCTGACCTGGCACAAAAGCAGCCCCCAGCCTCCAGCTGCCTTTCTGGCTAGCAGTGCTGCAGCTCATCAGCTCCAGCCTTATACTCTGAGATGGTAGCAAAAGAATCAAATCAAATCAGTCAGTGTATCCATCACTTCTGAGGCCAGCGTGCTGCAGGCTGGCAAGTCACAGTGTGTTACAGAATGAAGTACCTCCCGTCAAGGACTTTATTTTGTTTCTAACTATGTCGTTAGGCTAATGCAAAGAATACAAGACAATTTGAATCTGGTTCTACCAAAGGGAACATATTCTCACAAATGGAGGCAGAAAAGCAGAGGCAAAGATCACTTCCCATTATCCTTCCTTGTAACATTCGTGAGAATTTAGTTCTCTCTCGAATCACTTCTAGCCCAAACGAGGGCTCTGTTCAGATCTCAGCTCTCTCTCCAATAGTGCTGCGCTGTCTCTGAGGTTCATTGGCAGCTTCATTTTCACATCCAGGAACAATCTGTGGGATTTATGGTCATGGACAGCTGGAATCCAACCATCCCCTGCTCGTTAGCAGGGCTCAGTCACATGCGCTGTAGACACACTGCCTAGAAGCCAATGGGAACAACCAACAGCAGCACCTCCCTCTACAAGGAACCTCTTACATCCCAGAATGGGATCAATCCCACATTGAAGAAACAATGTAAGGATACCATAATAAATTAACTGCTTTTGGACACCCAGAGAAGGAGAGAGGACACGTTTGCACAGCAGAAGAGGTATTTCTGACATTTTCATTAATATTTCCCATGGAAAACAAACCAAACAAACCAAACCAAGAGCTCTTTTTGGCTTTGCAAAACAAGGGAGGTTCAGCTCTGCCATCGGTATTTTTCTATAAAAATAAGGTTTTCTGTTTACTTGGGTTCTATAACTAAGCTGAATAGAAAAGCACAAGTATCTGTAGGAGCCTTCTCAGCTGTGTTGCCCCCTCCCTCTGGAGACTACCTGGCAGAAGAATTCAGCTGGATCCCATCAGTCTCTTCGCCAGTCAAGCTCTAGCTCTGCTGAGTCTAGTGCTTCTCATAGGACACCTTTGGACTCGGCCGGGTCTGTGCTCCTGAGGAAATGGCCTGGAGCCTGCTGTACAGTTTGCATTAGGTACGTTTTCTTCATCAAGCTGAAAATTGAGTCCCCAGCTGTATGAGATCTTTGCCTCCCCAGTGATGGAGAGATTGCAGGAGCCGCAGTCACGCCTTCGCTCCGGCTTCTTACAGGAAGTCTAACTCGAGGGCTTGGTGAAGGGACACAAGGTCTGCGTGGTTTGTGATCCTCCAGAAAGGCATGTTGTGCTGTAATGAGAAGATAAGGTCAGTTTTATTGGGGTGATTTTACAGCAGTCAAGGTACACCTGCAGGGTTATGCAATACAGCATTTGTGACAGCACTGACAGAGTGCAGCACCTTCAGAAAGGATCTCAGCTACAGAGCACAGCGGTATCTGAAGGTTATCTTATCTGCACAGCTCTCTGTGACAGGCACTGACTGTCAGCTACACAGAGCAAAGCCTTCCCAGGACTGCAAGGGAATCCACACAGACAACAGCTCTGACACAGCATAAAGCCTGAGAGATGCTGTCCTGACAGCAATCCGTGCACTTCACCTTTAACTTCAAGTGGAGAGCCTGTCCAAATCAATCAAACTGGTCGTCTCTCCTTATCTGTGATTCAGACTTAACAGTAGATGCTGTGTATTGACCTGACTGCTGGCAACAAGGCCTGACTCCCACAGAGCTGCTGTGAAATTGCTTTCTCCATGCTGTGATCAAGGCATGCTACACCACAATGCTGTTACAGGGACAGTGTTCCACTAACAGATTGCAAATACACCACAACTGCAATGCTAAACAGGAGGAAAACAGGAAATTTAAAGCTGTGAGCCAGGTAACTCCTGTGTTAAATAGTGACAGATGTTGCGTTAAAGGCAAAGTGTTCCACTCACTGACCCTGGCCTGAAGAAGCAAGCCTTGGAAAAAGAGTCCTTGCAAAAGAGAGGGCTACTGTAGCTCCTCTTTGTATCAATACATATCTGTATTGATATCTGCAGAAACCCACCTGCTTAGCTGCAATCTCTTCATCACGCCCATCTCCGATTACCACATAGGTGACTTTCTTTCCAAATCGTGACACGATCCTCTCGAAGCAGCTCTCTTTGCCTGCCAAAACACAATCCCACCTTAATGAGCTTTAGGCAGAAACAGCCTGAACAAGCCCTGCTGTCCCAAAACAAACATACATTCCTGTCTTACTGGGATGGGGAGAATGCCCACTGTGGTTTCTAAGCCCTGAAGCCATCACTATGATGTGCTATCCAGCACAGCCCCTTACCTATTTTTGTTGCACTATAGATATTCTCAATGGGAAACACCTCTCCCAATCCATACAGGAGAACTTTGGCAAGAGCTGGCACCAGTTGGGTGGTGGTGATCAGGATGTTCACACAGTTTTTTCTGAAAGGAAGAAAACAAAGAAAACACTTTTAAAAGCATATCAGCAGCCTGTAGTGCTGAAGGCCACCATGGGCAGCTCGCTCAGCTTTCCAAAGGCACCATCAATTTTGCTGCCCAGCCTCTCTGAGGCTCAGATTTTGTTTTTCTTTGTTTATCTGTTTTGAACAGATGGTTCTTCTGCAGGAATGCAATTTTGTGAGCACAGTCTTACTAAAAGGACCTTCATAACAAAGGACTTTGTTGCATCAAGATCTCAAAGAGTGCTCAGCAGTGACGTTTCTGTGATAAGCAGCCCTAGGATTACATGTTGGCACTATTGTAACTGCACTAAGTGAGAACTGCTGAGAAAGCAACAGATATGTTTCCAGTTTCCATACCTGGACTGTATGAGTAGCAGGGACTTCAATGCAGTTTCCAGCCAAGAATCTGTTAACACTTCTATATCAGTTCTTAGCCGCTGCAGAGCTTCCCTCTTCTGTGGGCTGAGAAGGCCTGGAAAGCAACACAAATTCTCTCAGCTAAGTCTAACAGAGACAGAGCCACGGCTCAATTAACACTTGCCTATCCTGCCATAGCCAATATCATACTGAAGTCATCTGAAAGCTGAGACTATAACAGGACAACAGGGGACATCAGCTACCAGCGACACAATGGAGCCCTGTGCAGCCCTCAGGACACATGCAATAAAATGCCTTTCTCAAAACACAAAAGTAGGTGCTGTGTGATGTCACCATGTATTTTCAGATGGGTCCTGAAAAACTCCACATCTGGGTTTGTCACATATAAAAGATGCAAAAAAGTTTGCTCCCTACCAGAAATAAGGTAACAGTAGAGCACTGAAATGCATACTTATACTTCTGTGGCTGAAAGTTATAGTTTTGATCACCTGTTTTTCACTAAGTCCAAGAAAATGCTGTATTGAGTTTCTTTTGCACAGGCTAAGGGCACCCAAACCTGAAACCCAGCAGGCCAAGTCACCCATTGCTGCTCCGGTTTCTCAGGATGTCAGTGCCAAGATTCAAACTAAACAGAACTTTATTGGCATTTGCTATGAAATACAGTTGTGGTTTGCACTTTTATTACTGCTTTGGCTTTGGAAGGAAAGCCATTAATAGAAACATTTTAAGCAACTTTGTGAACAGACTTAGAGATGTCGTGTCAGACCGCAAGCACAGCAGCTAAAAGGGTGAACGTATAACTTGGTGACAATGGCATAGCAACAGACTTTATGAAGACACGTGTGAAAAGGCCTCCTAAGTGGAGTGATATGTGGGTCATTTAGGCCCGTTCTGTGCAGAAATAGGCAGCCTTTCATTCATTCAAAAGTAGCAATGGGACACAGAGCCAGACCTTTCTATGAGATATAGGATTGACTGACCTCTATCTACTACATGGTAACCTGGAGACTGCACTGCAATGCTGCTCAGTTTTGGGAGATGCACCCTCTTAGATTCCACAGAGACCTGATCCCAGAATGGTTACTTTTCATGTTCAAACATCTAGGAAAGCAAAAGCTACTGTATGGAACTGCTACCAAGAAAGACCAAGTCTGGTGTCACCAACTCTGCTCGGTGTCCCACATCCCGGTGCAGGGCAGCACTCACCTCCAACGTTTGTTTTGTACTTATCGTAGATCTCTCGTACCCTACGGTAACGGAAGGCCAATTTTCTCATCCAGTCTACTCCACCTTGGACACCAACTGATGAACTGTGGTTGGCATTGCTTCCTGAGCCACTGAAACCATCCGTGGAGAAATTGTAGTTGCTGTTAAAGAAAAACCGATCTGTTACGTGTGCCACAGTGTCAGAATCATGGTGACCTTTCCAGTTGGGTTGGAAATGCACCACACTGGGCAGTGTGCTCTAACACCCAGCTACACCTGCTGCCAGTCCTGAACTGTGTACTGAAATGCATTGATGCAACCCCTCTTGCTCACTCTCCAATACAAAACCTGCCTTTGCTCTTTGCTCTCTTCTCTTTGATATAAGCGTTCTTCCCACTAGACCCTCTTGTTCTGCAGTGATAAATCTGTGCTGTTTCTTTCTTCCTTACATCATACAGGCACTTCTCAGACCTCCCCCACGAGTCAGTTCAGCTCACTAATGCAACAGAATACTGATCCACTCTGCCTGTGTGTGTATACAGTCAGCTCACACAGGGGTGCAAAATGTAGGCAGACTCAAAGGTCAAAATCATCACATTTGGAGTGCTAGTTCCACTCATTTCACATGACTGAGGACACAGGTAATATTCAAGTTAGACAATATAGTTCACATTGTAATTCCTACAAGTCTAGTCTACCTTCTGTAGGTCTTAACCTGCCCCTCCACAACCCAACACAATAAACCACCCAGCAAATACAAACCACCTGCCAAATTTCAGCCCCTGCACAATGCTGACCTCCATTCCATAACCCCATTACAGTTTGGTCCCTTTCTGAAGCCCCACAAAATAAACCAGACTGCATCAGTTGCACGTTTCATGCACTGCTCAGTACACCACCTTAAATCCTGGCCGTTATCATCAGATGCCACATCTTCTATGTGTACCTGGTCGCACTCCTGTTTGAGACAGAAAAAAAGTCAAAAGCTGATCTTGTAACCCAAAAAGACACCAAAAGTTGCAGACTAAAAAAGAGAGATATACAACAATCCCCTCACATTTGCCAACAGCAACAAACCAAGCCATGCTGCCTCCACGAGCCCAGATACAGCTTCCATTTGCTCTGCCCTCCAGTACTGCCATTAGCTTTGTTTCACTTTGCACTGCCTACAGGCCCTTGTCAAAGGCTGGGATTTGATGGACCAGAGATACCCCAAAAAAGGACATTTTTACAACATTTTGTATTGTCAGCCAAGAAGAAACTTCAATGTTCGCTAAACAAGTTGTACTGAAAGCTCACTGCCAGTCTGGAAATCTATTTCTAAGCTCTCAATTCCAGACTATGGTATAATTTCACACCTCCCCATACAGCTCACAGTGCTCTCTTCACCACTACCTAATACCATAGCATAGGATACAGCCACGATGAAAGCAAAGACTTATATTCAACTTCTGTGAAAGTGGTGCAGAACAGAGAGATGTGTTTTATTTGGCAAAGACTGATGTGCACAAAAGAGAATGGAAGCAGAATAGAGGTCCCTTGAGAAGAAGAGGAAAGGGAGAGCAGTACCTATCTGCATGGAAGCACACCATTCATAGCTGTTACACAACCAGTGTGACACACTGGTAGGCTGGCTGAGACTGCATTGATTGTATTCTGTCCTTGGGTTAGACAATGCCCCAGATACTGTCTTATAGGTCACTTTTTTCTCCACATCTCCATTTCAAAGCAGGAACAGCGTAAGCAAAATGCTTCCTGCTTAGGATGAAACTGTAATACAAAGTAGGCATCACTCCTGATGCTTTAGGCACAAGTAGAAACCCGTAAGAGAGCTAGCAAAGCTCATGACACAGAAGTGTTCAGGATGCCTGCCTTGGATAAAAGAGAATACCCCTTTAATTTGGCCATGCTTAGAACCTATTCAGTTTTGGCAGATCCTTACATTTCAGTACTGACTTGATGAGAAGCAAATCTGCCCTCACAAACTCTGCAGTGTTTTGTGTTACAAAAACATTTGCCATGTACCTCCAAGTCATTGAAAAACAGGTGAGTATCAGCTACTTCAAAAATCATCTCCTCCATTGAGAGTCCTGAGCCAATCACCAGAGTTGGATCCTGGCAAAACAAAAGGAAATAACGTCAACTATTTCTTCTCCCCCAAACTGGCAACAAGTCAGAAGTATCGTGTTATACATTTAAAACAAACTATCATTTTTCTATTCATTTTACAGAAATTGGCATTTACTTCTGCAGAACAGATTCTTTTTCTTCCACACAAGAGGTGGTTATTACCTTGCCATATTTTTGAGCGTAAGACCCTGTGAGAAGTGAGTGGAAAATTATGATGGTCTCATCCAGGTCCCAGAGAAACACTCGCTGTGTAGAAAACAAAGGCAAGTTAGAGCTCTATATTCTAAGTATGGTCCTACAATAAAGCAAGCTTTAGGGTTCGTTTTGTGGGTAGTTGCAGATATGAACAACAGTATTCATCCCACAGGCTAAATGAGTTATTAAGCCAAACACACAGGGTAAGACCCTTGGTCACACTTTGCTCTAAGTTTCTCCTGCTTCTGCAGCTACAAAATGAGAAGAAAAAAAACCAAGCCCAAACTGATAATGAACTTCAAAGCATTGCTAGAGTAGAAATTTACTGCCTGTGATGTAGACAGCATCAGGTAAATGACCTTGGTGTTTATCAGAGACGTCTTTGTTAAGATAAATAACGAGGATTTGCTGTCATGACGAACAGTTTCAGTACAGATGGGCTCAGATTAACTTGAGAAGTTAAGCCAAGAGGAACTACAAGAGGCTGAATAACTGCAGATTCTGCATACGTGGTTGAATAACCCCTCATATAGGTCCAAGATGCAAAGTGCTGGATGGCTCAGTGGACACCAGGTGCAATATGACTTGCAGCACACTCTTCCTGTAGATAAGATGAACTACAAGGTGATGGAGGGAACATGGCACGATGTACGGCATCCCCTGAACAACTAAGCAGCCAGCAAAGGACTGCTAAGAAAGTCACCAGCTTAAAGGAGGCCTGAGGGATGCGTGATGGTTTAAAAACAAGAATGATTTGCTAACAGCCCACAACTACATGAAAGGGGAACTGCCAACATGATGGAGACAAGTTCTCCTCTGTAGTGCTGGATAGAAAACTGCAATGGAAAAAAGAAGGGGACAAATTGTAGCATGGGAGGTTCTGGTTGGAGAAAGAAAATTGCCTTCTGCAGGTGGGTGTGGTAGTCCCAGGACACATCAACAGGTAGATGCAGGATCTCCAACCTAGGAGATTCTCAACATTCGGCTGAACAATGCCAGTCACCCTGTACTATTGATGGGGACAGCCTTGTTCCAAGCAGGAGACTGTACTAGAAACACCCAGATGGCTGCTCCATTGAAACCACTATGATTCCAAGATATGCTTAAGTGAAGCTTGTCAAGAGCCACTGAAAAATTAATCTAAGGCAATTCCCAAATAACAAGTTATAGGAATTTCCTGGATTATCCCCTTTCATTTCCAAGGATACAGAAACAGAGGAGAACGTTTACCACCGCACCATTCTGCAACTCTGCCTGTAGAAAACATTCCCACTTACCTCCAGCTCACTGTCTTGTGAAGAAGAGGTGTCTGCTTTCCTTTTCCCTCTGTTCTTCCCAGGGATATTTTTTCTTGCCTGTTCATCTGACTCTTTACTTGCTGTTGCTCTCGACAATGAGGGACTTGTGGATGCATCTCCTGCAGAAAAAAATTCAAATAGCTCTCATCCCCTGCTTTATTATTCAGTAGCTTCTTTTAATGCTTCTTGATACAATATCAGAAGCTCTTCGTCTGAAATGGAACTACAAAGGTAAGGATTGAGTAATATCTGTCCATCCTAGATCTCCCAGGTTTGTCAAATGCCTTTTCTGTGTTGAGCAATCCCATACGAGACGTGCTGTTTTCACCGCTGCTGACACTACTCACTCCTGTTCCACCATAACTGTCTTGACCAACAGTTAAACAATATCCCGTGTACAGCCATCTGCAGTGTGTTCATCACACAAAAACCCACAGTATGCTAACTGTAAATCAAACATGCTTACCCTAGAGCTGCATTGCCATAGCCCCCACAGATCAATTACAGGAACATACTTGGCCCTGGAGACAAAGACGTAGCCAAGCAGCATGGCCATTACTGAAATATGAATAAACTACAAAGCCTATTCTGCAATTGGTAAGAACTGCTGCCACAGGAAAAGGACTCTAAAGTAAATGAATAAGTGTTTTGATGTACAGAGTACTATGATAACAATGGGAGATAATCCCTGAATCCTTACTAACAGTTCACTCAGAAGATTCAGCATCCCTGGTGTGTCCGTCTGACTAGTTGAGAAGTAGGATTAGAACTCTATCAGGAAAGCAGAAAGGCACAGAGTGAGCCATGCAGTTAGCAGTCAGATTACCCAGACCAGTTTCTGACCATGGAGCCAAGACAATCTGAAAGAGTTTGAATTCAGTCTGGGTCTCGAGCACGAAGTAATTCATGAAAATTGAGCGATACTCATGAAAATTCATGTAGGATGGTCAATTCAAGAGTGCTCCTGAACTTAGAAAATGTCACTGAGAACGTTAACAGCTGGACCTTCCATTGGCCAGTGCCTTGAGATAACAGGTCAGTTGCTTACAGCATTCACAATCAAGTAAAAACAAATTCAGGAGGGTAGGTCTCCTGGTGGTCACTCCAAATAGAGGACAAATACTTCTTGAAGACTTAAGGAACCAGGCCTCTTGATTTCCAACACCACTGTGTGCTGTTTGCCACCACCTGTCTAGAGCATTCCATACGGTAAACAAAAGAGCAGTTTTGAACACTACCAAGTTCAAGACCACTGACGTGTATGCTTTGCTCGCTGGCAGTCAGCTACCCTTGATTTCCATCTGCCTGAATGAATCTGAGGACTTGGTAGAGATCAGGTAGTACAGCTACCCTGTTAAAGATGCAACCATTACCAGAGGAATGTCTCTGCACCGTCCGTGTAGGCACCATGGCATTTGGTTTGTCAGATGGATACGTAGCTGTTGCTAATGCAGTACTCTCCGCGTTGCTGTCTGCTGGTGTTATGACTCCAAAGCCAGAACTTGGGTAACACGTCTGGTACTGACTCTGGCCAAGGATTGTGTACGTAGGATATTCCTATTAGAGGAAAGGATCAGTTACGATAGGATTCAGGCAGCATTATCTATGATGACTTTTATATTAGGTGATGTTTGTCAAAGAGATACGTCAGCAAGAGCACAATCTGACTTCATGTTATTTCCTTTTAAACACGTAGGAAATCCCCCAAAAGGATTGAGAGATACAACTTCCCAATGCCTACAAGGCAGGTAAGTTCTGCCCACAGAAGGCCAGTAAACACAGGGCTCTTCCTCTGCCTCTAGTTCCCTCAAGTATGGATTTATGTGAATGATGTGACAGTTACAGGGGAGTACCGAGTCCACTCTGTCTTCTAGAATTGGTTGCTTTGTCTTATGTTTTACTTACTGATATGAGATGTACTGACAATGACAGAGAGTGACCTTGGCAATGGATCAGCATGCAACCCCATCCTTTACTCATGTCCTGACTTCAGGAAGCAATTACACTGCACACCATGATGCAAAGCGTCCTTTTCTGGTGACAATTTACTCATTTAGAAGGTGGTCACTGAAATCAGTCCGGGCACCTGAACTCAAGCTATGCCACTCTCTTCTGGCACACTGTGCATTCCCAGCTCCCTCAGGAAACATCCTGGGTTTGTGAACTTACAACACAAATCTGCAGCACCACCCAGGAAAGCCTTTTCTTTAAAGTTCTAAGCAAATTCATGCTAATGAAAGAACCCTAAAAAGTAGCAGTGTAAGCACACAAGGATTTTGCTTCAACCCTTGGATTTCCCACAGCTCCTATATCCTCAGTCTGCAAAGCTGTGATTCTGAAGGGTTCATTCATCACACCATGCAGGATGCCAGTTAACTGCTGACTGGAAGGAGAATATAGTGCTGTGTCTTACAGCAGGTCATGGTGTGAAGGGGAAGGGCTTTGTTTTAGCTTCACACCTTCTTAATCTGGTTTAATTCTAAGCATCAGAATGCTTAACCCGCTCACTTTTTTGCTTATTTGTGCTTATTGTTTTCCTTCTCTTGCCGTGGGAAAACAAAGGCATTCAAAAGATGTCCAAACATAACCCTCCCTTAGTTTGGTTCTAATAATTGTTCCTTTGCTTCTTCTCCAGTGTCTCTCATGGAGGATCTCAGTGCTGTGCTTAAGGCTCCCACACAAACAGCAGATAAGGAAGCAGCTATGGACAGCTCAAGGAAGTTTGCTGCAAAGGCCACAGCAGCGTGGTCAAAGATACAGCAAAAGTAATCTTGCTGACTTTGAGTTCCAAACAGAACCCTGTAACTTTAATGCTCGTTGCGTTTCATTTAAAATGGTGTAAATATTTTGCCTTCTTATGTTAGTTTTGAACAATGTGTTGAGCAGAAGTGAACAAGATGTTGCACGTAAATATAACAAGGAGGAAATTTTACCTGTGAGATGCTGGCTACTGCTGATGTGGAAATATTGACAACAGTTGAGGATGTAGAGACTGGACTGGCATTGGTAGTTGATGCTGTAAAATTAAGAATTACTGCATATATATACGTTTATGATGAGTATGAGAGACAAGACCAATTTCAGGTGTAAAAGCAACTTTTTACAAGGTCTATATGCATGTATTTGTGCTTCTAGCAGACAAAATAAGTGTTGGGCTGTATCTAGAAACCAGCTATATTTCCATTGGGCTTAGAGAGGAGGAGAGTTGGCACACAGGGATCTTTAAAAACGTTTTTCTTCAGTGTTTCAGAACTTCATCCAAAGCTTCTAAATAGAAAACATTTTCTTTCCACACCTGCTATGCGACCGGAGTTCAATTAAATCAGCTTCATACCTTTAATTACAAGTTTTAAGAAGACAAAAATCACACCTTGATATTTAACTATCAGCAATTAGAAATGAATCAGAGTAGAACAGAGATACGAATGTGTTTAAATCAGTTCTGGTAACAGCGAAGTTTCTGTTTCCTCTGGAATTAATATCAAAACAACAGGGAAGGAGCAAAAGTATTTCAAATAATATAAAAAGAATGTTTCTCCCCATGCCCTGTGACACTACATCTAGTTTCTGGAAGAGAGTTCCTGAAAGAATTTCTCATGTAAGACAAATTGTTAGAGACATCGAGTTGTTAGTTCAATAGTCTTCACGTCAATGCATTCAGCTCTTCTAAAACACAGAGAGGCAGCCAGAGCACCTTCTGGGAACAAGAGTCATTTAGCAGGCTTCATGGTTTTGCAGCTGTAGAGCTATACCATTAAACATTGGTCCACACGGGGTTTCAGGAACCTCAAGGATTAGTGGAAAGAAATACTGAAATCAGCACAAACAAAGCCAGCATGTACTAAATCAAGGGTCACCAAGGAGTACTGTCTTGTGCTAAACCTTTCCCTGCACACAAACAAAACCAACAGTAGTTAGACACTTAGGGAAAGGCTTGCAGAAATCCACAGTATCACCTACTGTACTAGCACTACAGGACAAGCCTTCCTGCAAATCACATCCATGCAGAATTCAACCCGAGACTGAAGAACTCGAGATCCTGAAGGCTTCAGTCTTTCTATCCTAAGGAAGCTGCAAAGGGAAAAAGACCCCACCGCAAACTCTTAATCAATATACATTGCAGTATGGCAAACATGGGTACTACCTGGGGATCAGCTCCTGGAAAGAGGAACAGATCCAAAACATGGATCAAAATGGATGTAAAACAAAAGAAATGTATCTTAAAAGATACATTAAAATACAAAGTATGAGAGGAGGGAAAATAAAACGTATGAGAGGAGGTCTTTTCTGCAGAAGCAAAAATGAAGGCAAGCAATAAGGCCTTGGGAATCCCCTGATAGCGTTCAAAAACAGGTGGGAGAAAGTTTTGGAGGGTGAATATTTAGAAAAAGGGGAAAAGGTCACACTGAACAGCGATAATGGCAATGAAAACACTCAAGTGCAAACAGTAGCTATGCAGCTATCAGAAGCAGCAGTGGATACTCCTCATAAGCAGCTGCAGGAGAGCTTCCAAACTGCATGTGTTACTGAAACAATGAGAACCTTAAAAAAAAGGAGGGCACTGTGAAGAGCAGCCCTCCAGAAAAGCTCCTGCCAAACAGAGTGAGGCTGCCAGGAAGCTGGAGGAGATGAACTGCTAAGAAACCAGAATCATTCTAACCCTTTTCATCTATAGTGATCTGAGGAGGCTGCTTTGCCACAGAGATGGATCACCAAGGTATCATAGAAAGAGCTTCCAAGAGCTGGGACTCTGCTAAAACACAGCCTCCCCACAGTGAACTTTGTTGTTTACCTTATAAAGTCTGGTCTCACTCCAAGATTCCTTTTTGAATTATCCCTTATGTATACAACACGATACATCAGTTCTTTACAAACAGCTCTCACTACCCAAATCACACAATTCATTCTGTGCTGTGGGTCAGCCCCTTTACCTGCAAGTGGGCCAAAAACACAACAAGATGTTTGGCATGGATGTGCCAAAAGACCTATTCACAACCATTTCACAACCTCAGTTTTCATAGGTCTGCAAACACAAACCTGTGCCTTGAAGCTGCCACGTCTCTTCTTCTCTTTTTCTCCCCCACTTGCAGGGAAGGGAAATGGTGATTAATGCATTTTGCATTTCACTTGGCTGCTTTGTTCACATGGGAAGAAGAGGCCAGGGAAGCATGTCACCTCCAGCACTTCATGGAGCCTCTGCCACTACCACCACAGCCACAGCTTGTCCAGCTGCTACCAAAAGCAACATTCTTAGCCACTAAATGCACCTGAGGTATCACCAGGGTTTAAATATTATGTAAGTCCAGTCCAGAGTTAGTCTGCAGACTAAACCATACTGGTCATGCACTGTCAAACATTTCTGCTGGGCCGGCAGCACCACACAATAGTGCATCACCCTACTGCCTTGTTTGGAGAGAAACAATGAGAGCCTACCAACAAAACAACATGTAAAAAGTTGCTCTACTCCTGTTTACTCCATTTTTTCAAGAGCCTCCTCTTCTCCATGCTGAACACCCCCAGCTTCCTCAGCCTTTCTCCAAAGCAGAATAGCTCCTGCCATGTGAGCATCCTTATGGTCTCCTTTGGACCCTCTCCAACAGATCCACATCTTTCTTGTGCAGGAGGCCCCAGACCTGGATGCAGTATTCCAGCCAGATGGGCTCCCATGTAGACAGAGCAGAGGGTACAATCCCCCCCTGCCCACTGCCATCCCTCTGCTGATGCAGCCCAGGGTACAGTCGGCCTTCTGGGCTGCAAGAGCAAACTGCTGCTCAAGTCTTTCTCCACAGGGCAGCTCTTACTGAGCTCTTCTCCCAGTCCATACATATATCTGGGACTGCCCAGACCCAAGTGCAGCACCTTGCACCTGGCCATGTTGAACCTCATTACGTTTACAATGGCCCACCTTTCAAGCTTGGTCAGGTTCCTTCGAATGACATCCCTTTCTTCTTTCGTAACAACTGCACCACTCAACTTGGTGTCATCTGTTGTATTTCTAATCTTAAACCATAACTTTGAAAAGTAAATTAAGAATAAACATCACACTTGGGATATCTACTGTTGCAATGAGTCAAGGCTGAGAAGTACCACAACATTCTATGTCTTTTCTATTTTCAAAACCCATGCTAAAACCTCTTTATTACTTAACTACTCCCCTCTGCTTGGCACTCATTATACCACATCTGGATGTGATGTTCAGTTTGGGGCCTCAAGCAGATGACAAATGTTGATAAACTTGAGCAGGTCTGGCACAGAGCCACCAAAACGGTCAGGGAACTGAAGCACACACCCTGCAAGGGAAGGCTGTATGGCAGAATCAAGCTTGAAAGCCCCTAATGAAGTCAAGTAAATGGAACCAAATTCATACCGTGTTCATTAAGATCTATGTTAGGGGAACCCTTAAACCTAGAAGAGATTGGTAGGTTCAGCTGCAAGCTGGCTACAGAATTATTCCTTGCATTATATGGCTTCTCCTATACACATTCCTTAGTTCCTGCACTTGATGTTACCACACTGTTATGCTTCATTGTTGACCCAAACTTTCCTGAATACATCATTAATTGACCACAGTTCATTAAGCTCCTTCATAGCCAGAACAGGGCTATATGGAAAAGTAATAACATCATCTTCTGTGGGGGGATAAAGAGAAGTCTCTTTACTTCTGGGAAACCATCCTCAGGCAAGGCTGTTCATGTGCAGAGATGGTTTCAGTGGGGTCTGATATCAGCCCGCCATATCAAAAAGGAAGTTATCAAGAAGAAAGTCAGGTTCTTTATGTAGGTGCAGAGCAGGAGAAGAAGAGAAATGGTCACAACATGAAGGGAGAGATGCTCTGACCTGACAAAGGTAAAAATGTCACCATCATGATAGTCACTGGGGGAGATTTCATCGCCATCTGTTGGAGGTTTGTGAAACCTAAATGGAGAAAGCCCTGAGCAAGCTGCTCTGAATCCCGTGCCAGCTGTTCCTTGAGCAGGAGGATGAACCAAGGATCCCAGAAGTCCCAGAATCACACACATAAAATCACCAAGATTAAGAACTCTTGAACTGCTTCCTAAACACCATAGAGATGAATTTTCGTAATTCATCACCCATGCACAAGTGGCAAAAATTCAAGTCTAAAAGAAAAATCTCCTTGCATATATTTGCCACAAGCAACAAAATACAATTATCCAGTCAAATAGCCTATCTACACCTAAAAATTGCTTTGGAAGCTGGTGAAATTCAGCACATGGCTTCTTAGATATGACACATCTGGCACTGGCCAGTATCTGCAGGCCAGTTCTGTAACTACAAATTCACTTCCTAGCAGATCTACCACGCTGGAGGCCTCACACAGCAACACAAGCAATGTGTCTGTGTGAGGGTATAAGCTGTGTGTGTGTATGTATCGTACATGAGCCCTCTACTTCCAGACATAACAACAACAAAATCCAGTCTCAGTCAGTGTATTTACTGACTTCAAGCTAAAATCTACCAACAAAGAGCTGCAAGAACATTCCCAGTAAACACATGCAAAAGAACACAACATTTAGCCTCCTTTCCCCATCCCATTTGCTCTTCACCCTGTGAAGTCCATCAGCATGGCACCAACAAGCCAGCCTGGTGCATACAGAGGTACACAGCAAATACAAAACCAAACACAAACACACGCACAAATAGAAAAGAGACAAAGCATAAAGATGCATGCACAAACCAAGAACAAACGTGCAAGCCTCTCTATTTGTGGTACTCAATTAGGTGGAGAGAGATGCAGATAAAAACCATGCCAAGTTACCTTCAATGGAATAAGAATAATGTGCTGGGCTGGGCTGGCTTGTGGTTAACCCTGTAGTGCAGGTAAGAACACTGTGCTGACTTGTAGATGGAGTCTGAATTAAACCACTTTCAGGTTTCATACCTGGCCACAGTGCACCTGAATCAGATAAATTGGACCAGTTATAAATAAACATGCTGGGACCAAACAGCACACTGCTACCTCAGAGTAAGGCTTTGGCTTGTCACAAAAACAAGGAACAAATCATACATGAAAATGCTTAATTTCTGCAATAAAAAGTCTTGAATGCCAGGCAGCACACGGATTAGGGCTGCTGTCAAAACTTGCTGAAAAAAGAACATTAAAAACACCAACAAGACCAACTTCCAAAGCTTTCAAAGAAAAAAATCCATTAGTGTAACAGTAAGGCTCACTGCCACGTGGGTAGGAAGGCACTGCTGACCCCCAGCTGGAGTTGGAATTTTCTGAGTTCAACACTTGTACCCCTGCATTAAGTTTGGGGTCAAACACTTAAAAACAAGCTGAAAGTCGGTCCTTTTCATAGACTGAACACAAGGAAAAATAGAGCTCAAAGGAAAAAAAGACTGGAAAGTATCCTCTAGAGTTGCTGTTACTCTAGAATCATTCATGCCCATTGATACCAATACTGGCCAAAGGACATGCAGCAGTGTGATTTTTAATCCCTATGCACGTGGCACACACAGGCAGTGTGGTTTCAGTTCAGGTGCTGCATTAAGGTCCGTTCTGTTGTGCTGGCAGCAGTGACAACAGTGCCTGACCTCAGGAACTCACCAAGGCCTGATTCTTCAGGGCTCCTCAGGTTTGTTTTCTTTTAAACTATTTCTGAACTTAAAATTCTTTCTTTTTTTTGTTTGTTTGTTTCTTGCAATTAAAAGTCTTGGAGTCTGAAAGCTGACTGCTAAAGACTCAAGATGCTGCAACATTTCCCAGACAAAGATCTTCCAAGCTACCCTTGGAAATAGATATTCCACCTTCTGCAGTGGGTAGAAGAGAATTACATTCAGTCTTTTAACAGCAGACTGACAGAAGGGTGGTCATTTAACTGCATATATGACTCCAGTAACACAGCCAGCAGTTAAAGTTGCTGCAATCCCCACTGCAAGAAATCTAACCAGCTGGGGTTAATCTATACCTAGTTGAAGGCACTTCTTTCTGGCCTGCAGTAAAAAAGCAAGAATTAGTTGGGAAGATCTACTCAGAAACAAGAAGGAATGCACAGAGCAGAGGGAGAAAGGCCATCTGGAGCTAGACACAACATTCAGGGCTAGCAGAAAGATGACCTCCTAGCTCAAAACCTATTCAACCTCATGAGGGAGTGTAAAAAAATCAAACTGGCAGCCATGAGTCATATGAAATCACTCTTTCAGGGTTTCGATTCCTGTTTATTATGGTTTCAAACCTTGAAAGCCATAGTAATTAGCAAATAATAGCGAAAGAATGATTTAAGGAAGATTGCAGATATACTGTAGAAACTGCAGGGCAAATATATGGGAAACAGATCTCCTAAAAGAGAGCAGGTGTGGTAATTTTTAAGTAGCTTTTAGAGAGGACAGTAACCAGCATTTCCTTACAGTGCAAGATTGTGGGAAAGCAGCAGAGTACACCAAAATCAGACAGTCACAAAGCATACCAACATGCCTACCCACTGTGATGGTGAAACACAAACAACATCTGAACGCTGCAGGACGCTTATCGCACAAGGGGTGTAAAGCCAGATCAGATAAACATGTCAGAGGTGCCCACAGGGTTGGCTGGATGCAGGTACAACAGCTAACTCTTCCAGACCCAGCCTTGGTCAGTGATCACCCTGGCCCTGGTGACGTGTGTCCTTCCCTGCTGTTCTGCAGCAGCACAGCTTGAAGGATGACAGAGGATAATGGAGCACAAAACACCCCCACATCAGATGGCAGCACTGCAGCTGAGGCAAAGGAATGTCATAGGGCACACTTATGGAGACAGAAAGGCCCCTCACAGGACAGAACACCACTTGTATGTTCTCCTTGAGTCCATGTAAACCACTGTATCTAAAGTGCTTCTAACACAACTTAAAGCCACAAGGCTTATGTGTCATCACTCTTATTTTAATATTGATTTTCACATTATGTTCTGCATGTAACGGGGCACTAAGTGCCAAAAAAAGTATTATAACACAAGGAAAATTGTCAAATAAGCACACTAGATTATATATATATACACATATATACATATTCATATTTATATACATAGGCCTTCTCTTCTCTGAGAGCAGCACCCTGAACTGAGTGCTTGACAGCTGGCTTGAATTTCATACATAAAATACTTCTGCTTTGCTCCTAATCCATGATATCTTCTTTTTGGCATAGAATTAAACCCACAATAAGAAGAGATGCAAACGCTGGATCTGCTGGTAAAATATCTAATCCATCTAGTTGATCTATGCAAGTTCTCACATACCCAAAGAAATATTGCGAGTAGAAACAAAATTAGACTTCCCTTAGCACTGCACATGGTTGGTCCTGGATCATCCACCTGGATCTGTCCATCTTCCCAGTATGATGACACTCATACTACTCAAGTATGATGTCCACTACTGGAAATGTGACTTCTGACAATTCCATAACACTTAAATTTAGACTAAAAATTCAGCTACTTAGTAATAGTCCTCAAAATCCTTACCAGGACATTTCAGTAAGTGAATTGATTGCATTTCAGAAGAACTTTAACGGACAAGAGTTGCTATGGAGTCAATAGAAAAGGCTTATCTCTTGCCTAGGTCTCCAGAAGATATTGTGAATGCAACAGTAGAAATTGATAGTTAAACACCTAATTACAGGAAAAAAAAATTAAAAAAATTCACAGTAACTACAGCTACCATCACCAAAACATCACAAAGCCTAAAGGAAAAACCCTAAAAATACACAGCAAAAATCAAACAAAACAAAATCAGAGACACTTCTAAAATACCTTTATAAAATATCCTGACCTAAAGCTTCAAATGAGCATTTCCAGCATTTCCCACTGGAAAAGAACAACCACGCAGCACTGCCAAATGCCTATGAACCTTCAAAGTGGTCTCAGTGCACTGCCCACAGCAAACCAGTAAGCACCAACCCAGGGAAGGAAATGAAACCACAAGCCAGTGTTTGGATGCACTAAATAGACTGAAAGTGGAATGCAGGTATCAGGGATGAAACACGCTTTCCAATGTCTGTTATGGGCTGGATTGGGTACACTGTCAGCAGCCCATTTGGCACCACCCATGGCACAAAAAAGACAAGGAGGGTTTATAAAGATAGCAGACCAACTGCCCTAGCTACCCTACAAGTGACACCCTGCAAAGCTTCTTCCTTATGACATTCAAGCTGTTAGAATTAATACAGCATAAATTCAATTTGATAAGAATGAGTCCAGTTGAATTGGTTGTTCCACACCATCTTTGAAAAATAACACGACAAATTAATTGCTTCGTAATATATATACATATATATGATTCGGCTTAGGTCAGAAAGGCATTTAGTTCTCCAGCTAAGGAAAACTTATCCTTTTACAGTCTGATACCCTAAAATTTTAGCACTGCAGACAAACTGGCATGAGACTCTGTTAATTCACCCAGGCAGCATGACCACAAATCCCCATGACAAACATTTCATGGCTACGTCACAGCTGACAGCACCTTTTCCCTGTGTTACCTGCATAGAAGGGTGATGTTCTCTCCTCTCTCACAATAGAGCCAGGCACTGAGGAACTAAACCACCTCTGCCACCACACATACAAAGGAAGCACGTGGTGAACAGCTCAAACCTTGTCATCAAGCTTCAGATGTTCAGTTACAACAGGACTCTTACCCTGCAAGCTTTCAGCAAGCTGCATGGCTACATTCAAATTACTGTCCAGGAAAGCAGTTTTGTTAAAAAAAAAACAACAAAAAACCAAAAAAGGTCTTAAAAGATGAAGTTTCATCTAGAGATGACTCAAGTGAAAACACGGCTATTGCCATTTACACACATCTTTCCATCGCTTAGCATTGATCTACAATTTAAGCTAAGTGTGTGCTCTCCTCTCTGTGCTTCTCTCCAATACACCTAATCTTAATATTTGCTTTCTAATGAGTTGTGAGAAAATAACTGCAGGCACTGAGAAATCTTTGCAAATGTATTTCTTACCAAAAGGAGGTAGTCCATAGGTTTGGGTGGTCTGGGGGTAGATGGTGTAGGGCTGAGATTGCTGTAGTGCTTGGTACTGAGTCTGAGCAGGGTAAGGGCTCATTGTTTCCGATACAGGTACAGAAAGGATATGTGCATATGGCCTGATTGAAAAGGAAGAAAAGTTACAAACCAACCAACATACCTTTTCACATATGCAGTTTTCAGCCTCCAAACCACATTATTAAATTGATTGAGAAAGAAGAAACAATCCCCAACTACTGTGACTGTGAGGGCAGGGGGAGCAGGGCAGAAAGAACCCTGTCCCAACAGGCATGAGCAGTTAGTTTCACCTATGGTGCCTTACAGCAGCAAATCCTAAAGCTAGGAGAATACAGCAGTGTCAGAACTAATGGAACAAACAGGCTATACAAAAGCAAACATGGGAGATTCAGGCCTCCTGTACCACGCAATGAGAAAACATTTTATGATATTCAAATATGGTAACATCTTACACTCCTCTTATATGCCTGTTTCTCTCTCAAATACTATTCAACAAGATCACCATATTGTTAATTAATTGAAGAGATCTATTTACCCTTGGGATCATAAGACAATGGCCACTAAAGCCAAAGGATGACTTCTACTAGGCTCAGTGTGCACGGCAGTGAGTGCCTGCTGCCTAGCCTATCATACAGGGGAGTGTGGTCAGAGTAATTAAAGAAACATATAATGGTATTAAAAGATGACTTCAGAAAGAAGCTATTGAATTTTTAACAGTTGTTCAACTTACTTTGCAGAATACATCTGTGAGGTATAATCATTTGATGACCTTGGGATATAGTCAGTGCATGTCATAACTGGAAAAAGAATAGTTTATGTAGTTACACAGGAGATTTCTAAAACCAACAACTAAATTCACTTAACTACCTGCAGGCTCACATGACTTTCACCAACACAGGAAGGTTTTTTAGTACCTTGGATATCTGTTTTGAAGTAAATTCTCAAAACCCACAGCATTAAAACACATCAAAAATGTTCTTGCCAATTCACTGCATATAATGTGATGCTTGCATTTTTCTTTTTGAATAAATCCACAGCAATCACACTCTAGAACCGGTAAGAGAGAGTCACTCAGGCTGCACAACCTGAGTTCAAACTCATCTCAGATACAGGTCCCACTTACAGCATTGGGGTGCTTGAGCTGGTATATCTTTAACCCAGCAGCCATTGTAATATCCTGAATTCATATGAGCAGACCTGATAAATGATAGGCTGTCCATCAGACCAGGAAGGTGAGGTTATGCTGGACTTCCAGCACAGAACCTGTTATCATACAGGCCATTATGGCATGCCACCCCACAAGGAACCATGGTGTAGTGAACTCCAAGCCAAGCAATATGTCTGACTGTCAGTTTGCAGAGTACACGAGTTTATCAGTTCTGACCCTCAAGCACCATGCCCAAATTCTTAGCAAACACAGCTGTGCTGCTTATGGATCCATGCAACTTATACAATTTGCAAATGGCTTAGCCAGACAGGCAGCAGATTTTGCAGGCTAAAGTTCTTGGTAACTACTTCAAATGCATTGCAGTACACTGATTAAGGGGACAGTAATATAAAAGTAGATAGGGAATGTGATTTGCTTACCATCACACACACAGGCATTAATGCTTTGTAAGAACCACAGCAAACCTTCACCTTACAACTGACAGTATGGACAGGATTATAAAGAGGGGATGAAGTTTGCACTTGATGAATTACAAAAGTAATGAGATCAGTGGCAGAAACTAGGAGAACAGACACACAGGGAACAGAAGGATTCTGAAAGATACTTACTCTCAGTTGACATGGGAAGGTTTGAACCAAGGCTTGAAGATTCAGGTTTCTGATCGCTGACTTCTGTGTTGCTCACATGACTGCTAGAACAAACAAACTGTAATATCAGCACTATGAACCTCTGCATTAACATCCTTTGATATCTTCAGCCTTCTGCACTGAGAGAAACTGACTCTTATCAAAGTGTGCAGAGCTAGTTTTTGTTATCTCACAGAGAGGACCTAAGAGAGATTTGCAGCTCTGATTAGACATGAAACTGCCATCAGATTCAGCACGTTAACTCAGAAACTCAACTCTCCACATGAAGCTGCATCCCCAGCAGACTCAGCAGCTTGTCACTGCCATCTACAGCGTGAAGCATAAATTTCTTTCCTCCCACCTGGACACGGCCTCCTACTCCTCTGCAGCACCTCAGACACCCACCAGGCTCTTCCATGAAAGTTTAATTCGCTGAATGAGCAGAAAAAATGGTGGGGTTGCTTTTGCTTCATCCACCCACCTCCACCAGCCCTGATCCTCGCAGATGCTTTGAGGTGAAACCTTGGGGCAAGCAGGACAGTGCTGGGCAGGGTGAGGGAATGGAAAACCAGTGCAGTGAGTGCTGCAGATTTGCTCTCTTATGCATGTTGCTTTCCTTCCTATGGCTGGGGAGAAGGAATTAAGTTTGCTCAAAATGCATTAACTGGCATTTCTCCCCTCTGAAAACATGCATAACCAGACTGAAAATCTTTTTTCAATTCTAGTAGCTTTTGAGTTTTGCAATTAAAAACCCCACATTCCAGTGAAGACTCGGAGCATTCTTGCTGCTGTTCTTGGGGGAAAAAAGTCCTGTGATTTTGTGACACAGTTAACCTGTGGCAGTCAAATTGCATGCAGCTTGCAAGTAGGTTGAGAGCTGTACAGCTACTTCTAGTTATCACTTACTATGGAAAATGTGACAGTAGATGCAATTTCTGGTTATACTATAACAGCCATTGTTTCTCCTTGCATTCTCACTGTTGCCCCTCAACACACACACACCTGTGCTTTAGTACAAATTCATCCCAAGTGCTCTTATCCTCCATCACATACCACCTAGGAGAGCAGAGGCGCTCCTAGGCTGGGCTCCTCTCACCTTATTCAGGCTGGAAGTGCAGCTTCCAGCAGATTCTAACGTTTAGGTGGTGAATTTCACACTGTTTGCTCACTGCTTCTTGTCAAAGCATTCCCTTCATCATTAGTTTTTAATAATCATGTGACTACTAATATAACTCAGGGCTTCCATATACCACATTGGCACACTGTGCTTACTCCTCACTCACACTGAGATGTCAGAGGATCCAAAAAAAGATCTTTATTTAGTTTTTGCTATTACTCCCAAGACAATAATAATAATAAATAAAGCAATCCTCTATACGAAATCACAGTGATTAGCTCCTAAACCAAACATACATCAGACAACCTCTACTGAGCACAACTAGTACATCGTAGCAGCTTTAAACAAAAGCAACTGTCAGACTGAGAGCTTTTCATCTCTCAACGTCACCTGCACAGTTTTGCTCAGAATCATAGCAGAGGATTTAGTAAAACATTCTGAGTCTCATCAGGATGCACGTTACATGCACGTTACATACAGCCTCATAAGATTCTGAGGACAAAGATGCTGCTTGATGATGCAATAAAAACTCTACTTTTTTTTATAATGGTTTAATACCAAAGGGTTGCTTAATTTATTTTTCTTACAGCGAACACAAAACTGGGTTATATTTGCCCCATCTCTCTCACAAATATAGCAATATGCAGGCCATTAAAATGGAAGCTTATAATGGTATAAGAGCAGCAGTAATTGCTTCACACTAAAATAAAACTCAAAGTGACATACCTCAAGCTTTGCTCTCGGGATTCCTGCATCTTGGCTTTCTTCACCTGCAAGGACAGAAATGTTCAGAGGCACAACTAAAAAGAGTTGCCCTTGGCCGAATCAGCACACACAGACCTACAGCAGGACATCACCAGTGGTTACTTTAGAGTTTGCATTAATGTTGAAAAGAAAGCCTTGCATTGAACTGAGCAAATAGCCAACAAGTCTTAATTAGAAAACAAGTTTCAAAGGGGAAACGATGGAAAGGGAAAAGGGTGGAAAACACAGCTTCTGCCTCAGGTCAGATCACCTCCACTCAGACTAATATTCATAGATCAATTTCTGAGTTAAAAGCACACCCTCCAACCAACCAGGTGATGAATTGCTGAAGCAAACACAACCAAAGCAATGGTAGCATTACTGCCTGTGGCAACGTTGTGAAGAGAAGACTGTACACCAGTCAGGAATGTGGAGTTTAATCACCATCCCTGTGGCAATTTGAGTTGAGAAAAACCTTCAGCCCAAACACCTGACAGCCATTTTTCCTCTGTTCTTTTGGGTCTCCCTGGAGCCCTTCCCACCTCTGGGTTCTCCCCATTATTCGCATTTACTGCCCAATACGAGAACTCATTCCAAACAGAGATCAACTCTGTGGGTGTCTGCAATGCACATAACACAAGTTCACCTGCCCTTACAAAAAGACTTGTCACTTCCTGACTTCCAGGATTAAATAAAGTATCATAAGAATCAACTATATGTGTCCACAACGCATTCAACAAATAAGAGATTACTACAAGAATAACTACACTGATTAGTTTTACATGCCCACCTTCAGTATTATTTAAATGTACTTACTGGTTGCTCGGGTAAATCTTGTGGCTCTTCCATGGGTATTACTATTTTAATGCTTGAATGATTCAAATCGTGTCCTCCTCGGCAGTCTTCAAAGCCTGTCAAAAAAAGGTGTTCATAGCTTTATGTACTTTTGGGGGGACTTATCATTTAGGCTATCAGAGAATGGTAATTGTTATATATTCCACCCACAAGCTTTCTAAACTCGTGTTGCCATCTCCCAAGTAAGAGACAAAATTCATATACGGAAAGATTTCATAAACAAGGGATTTAGCTTTAAGCTTCAACTTACAGACATTTTTCATCACGTGGCACGTTTCTACATCATTTGCTTGTACCATACTGACCACAGAAGCTAACGTGTCAATCAGACACGTGCACCATGATTTTAAAGACACTTTAAATGATCGAGTCTGGTCTACTAGGTCAGTAAACAGAGTGATTCAATCTAACCTGTTTTAATTTAGAACATTTATATAACAAACACACACACACACACACACAAAATCAGGACAAGAGCGTACACCTCAATGAATTTACATACAGCACTGCTTACTGTCAAATTCACAAAGAAAGTCTATTATTCCAACTGCAGCCCTCAAAAAAGAGATGTTTGATGAGCACGTGCTTCCAAAAAGTTAACAGACAGTAACCCAGTCACATATTTAGCACAGAGTTCCTATGTACTGCACCAAAAAGTTGCCATAGACCAGCATTCATTGACCATATATTCTGACTTGGTCTTCCGGGATCCCCTCTTCCCAGAGCCCACTCAGCAAAGCCATCCCCTACATTGGCATTAAATGTGTTATGACACACAGAGCAAATCCTGCACAGGTTACAGCAGTTAAACCCTCAGTGGTTCACAGGAAATCAAATACATTAACAGCACCTGTACTTGGCTCTGCTGAGTTACGACCTCCACAGCCACAAAAACATAGCCATGTATCTCAGTGGGAACACAGAGGCTGTAATAAATCCATACTATCCATGGAAACACAGTGCATTTCTTTGCCCTTGCGAAAGGAAAAATAAAGGTCTTAAATGCCAGGCTAAAACTGCACTGAGGGTTTGAGTATTTTCTAAGGCCACCTCCTATAATTAAGGGCTACCTTAATAACCACCTTCACTGCCTTAACTGCAAAACAACTCAATTTGCACCAAAGCTTTTCAGTAACTCCATCTCATCTCCAGCTACACCATATGCCTACAAGATAGTATGCAAAACAAAGTGATATTGTCACTATTACAATTTTCACCCTCAGTTTTAAGTGTAAACTATTTGAAATATAAAAACCTACTTCCTTCTATTGTGTTTCTTTTTAATAGAGATAATACAGAAAACTCAAGACAGAAGAGAA
Organism: Excalfactoria chinensis; assembly: GCF_039878825.1. Classification (NCBI taxonomy): domain Eukaryota; kingdom Metazoa; phylum Chordata; class Aves; order Galliformes; family Phasianidae; genus Excalfactoria; species Excalfactoria chinensis. The sequence continues at coordinate 1,537,536 of NC_092846.1, forward strand.
GCTGTGGTGTTCAAAGGTTATAACTACAAGTGTGGGATACAAGTGCCAACAGCAGTGATGTTTGAATTTGCTGTCACTTCAGTCTGGTCCTGCCCCTTTGTCCTTTGATTTTACAGCTTCATTGCATACTTTCTTATTAAACTCCAAAACTGAACTCATCAGTATGGAAAAAAAATCACTGTCACACTGCCTTCTAGAGAATCTACAGCTCCAGAAACAGCAGGTAGGGCAGAAAACCTCTCAGTGTTTTCACAAGCAGAACAACTAGAAGCAGCATGCATTTCTGGGTGACAGGGATGTGCTTAAGCAGCACACCTGGACTTGCAAGGAGTGACAGGGCTGTTCTTTAGCAAAGGTTTCCTAAGCCACAATTTCAGCTGGAGCTGCTGAGGAAGGAAAAGCTCCTGCTTCTCCCTTACCTCCAGCAACCCACTCTTGCTTGCCTGATAACCTTCCTTTGTGCTGGGCACAGCAGCCATATGGCTGTGCAGCAGGCTAGATTTGATCTTGTGCTATGGAAAAAAAACAATAAAACAGAAAAAAACACACAGAAAAGAGCCACCAAAAAACAGCACTTCTGCTAAGATCCTTCCATGGGACTCAGCTCCAGCCTCACACAGACACATGTTTAGGGGAGCCAAAGGAGAGGGAAAAAGGCAAGAGAATGCAAGTGAGAGTACAGGATGTCCTTTGCCATTGACAGCCACTGTAATATTATGGCTTCATTTACTTTTTCCCTTATTTTTCACATTGCCAAAACTGGGGATGCACACTCAGCTGCGGCACATGTCTGACTCTGTGGCCTTTCATCCCAGATTGCCCACCCTGCCTGGGTGCAGAGAGCTGCTGTGCCCTGAGCTCATCCACCACTGCCTCCACAAGGACATGGGGGGCACGAAGGGAGGAACTGCACTCCATGCTTCTGGCAGGCATGGCTCACACTGCAGGCAGGCAGGGCACAGCTGCTGCCAGCTACAGCTGCACATGGGAGGAGGCTGCAGTGAGCACAGCTCTGTGCTGTTTCCATGCAGCAGGGCTAAATCCGCATCCCCAGCAGCCTGCTATGGGCACAGCACTATAGTGCTGAGCACTGTCAGACCCCTCCGAGCCTCCCAGCTGGGTGCAGTGCTTGGGTTTCCAAAAAAGCAACCCCAGCACCTTGCACCTGCTCAGCTTGAACCTGGTGGATCATCTGATCTGGCAAACAGCTGATTTTTGGTATTGTTTTTCGTGGTTTTTTTTCTTTATTTTTATCATCTCAAACTTCAGCATTAGATTTTTAACCTACATAAAACTCAAGGCAGCTGTGCTTTATTTAGATAAGCTTACCGCACGGCTTCTATTATCAAACATTTTTAAACCATCGGCAACCACATCAGAAGAGATACCAAAGCAGATCTGCAATAGCTTTGGTACCACACTCAGCCCATCTTGTGGCAGTTGTATGTGAGTGGAGGTGACCACGTCATCACCATGCAGAGAAACACCAACTGCCATCAGCCCTCCTCCCCTTCCCACACAAAACCACAGCTTCCCAACTGCTCGCTAACCTCAGAAAAGAAGAAATTGGAGACCAACAGTTTTGGGAGAGCTGGGTTTGGTCACTTTTCCTGTCTACATTTTGATTATACTTTTTGGGAGAGGGAGGTCTAGGAAGTTCATAGAATCATAGCATGGTTGGGTTGAAAAGGACCTCAATGATCATCTTGTTCCAACCCCCTGCTATGTGCAGGGTCTCCAACCAGCAGACCAGGTGGTCCAGAGCCACATCCAGCCTGGCCTTGAATGCCTGCAGGGATGGGGCATCCACAGCCTCCTTTGGGCAACCTGTTCCAGTGCATCACCATCCTCAGGGTGAAAAACTTCCAACCTAAACCTCCCCTGTCTCAGTTTAAATCCATTCCCCCTTGTCCTGTCACTGTCCACCCTCATAAACAGCCATTCCCCTCCTGTTTATACACCCCTTCCAAACGCTGGAAGCCACAGTGAGGTGTGATGGCCAGCATACTTCCATGGCGCACTGGGCTTATGAATGGAAAGGCTTTGACGAAACACAACCAGGTGTGCCACAAGCTATCCTGTGTTAGCACAGGGAAAGAAACAACCTGAAAACATGAAGAAGTCAAGACTTAGGCTCCAAAAAGCTGGAAACACACACTTCTTTCCTATATGGAATGTTTTTCATTATTTACCTGTAATATCTGAATTAAACAACACTTTTCAGTTTAAATTGGACTTGCTGAAAAGCCAAGCCAGCTAAATCCCAACTTGCCCAGCACACCACTGCTGTGCAATAGCCAGGAGAGGCGTTTTGCACGTCAGGTCATTTTGCATGCTCAATTTATTGAAACACATTACATAAATTTCAAAACAAGGCATTAAAGCATAGGTGTGGATTAGAGAATTACACAGATTAGTTGTCTGCTTTCTGTTCTGCATAACATCACAGTGCTAACTCCCTGCTGAAAGCCCAGGTATGGTTTCTTACAATAAATCCTATTTTTAAAATCCCCAAATGCAAAGCCTATATTGATCAAATTCTTTCAAATCTGACATGATATAATTTCCAAAAGCTACCAGCTATTAGCATCAGGCTGGACTGCTATTTAATTTTGTTCATTACAAGCCCATCTGCTTTGGCTTCAGATAAAGGAACAGTTCTTCTCTCAAGCTGCAAATAATTAAAGTCAAGGATAATGTGATAAAACCAATGAGCTGTAATTATACTGATTAGAAAGGAAAAAAAAGCTGCTTGAATATGGTTTTGTTTTACTTCAAAATAGCCACTGCTTCCTTTAGAAAAAAGCCCTAAGACGACCTAATGAAATTAAAACTATTTAATAGAATCTGAAACAAAATGCTTTGTTGGGATATGCGTAATCATGGGATCTATGTTATTTCCACTCCTCATTTACTCAAGGGCCAGAAGTTTACCATAAAGAGAAGTGGATCTAGGAATTAAGCAACAGAAGAAGATTCTACTCTTCTCATTTTTTCCAATGGAGCACGCCTCTGCACAGAACTTCCTTGTTCTACAGCAATATTTCTTCACTATTTTCTCCCTCCTCATATCCCCTCATACCCAACTGTGACACTATTTCATCAGTCAAGCTGTCAGAACACTTCTAACTCGACATCCCAAATAGCCAAACTTGCATTCTGCCTGCACTATGACAGCAAACCCAGCTCTCCTCCTAAGAGCTCCCATAAGAATGGAAGAACAGGCACTCATCACAGCTTATGCAGAATCTCCTGTTACGTTCTTGATTACAAGATGACAGGAATAACAGCACCATGCTGGCTGCTGGGTTGGGTAGTACAAAGAGATGGCTCCTTTGGAACAGTAAGGAATGGAATCCTGTGCTTTGTTTGCCCTTTCTTCAGACAAGAAGATAACAATGCTTTGTAACACTGTACCATCACAACAAAACAAACCAAGTGAATGAGTAAATAGACGCCTTGACCTGTAACACGGTTTGTCAAGTAAGTCTGAGTACAAATTCAACACAATCCAAAGAGGCTGAGAAGGAAAGGTGTGTAACACAACAGTGCAGCCACAGTGCCATGCAAGGACAGACAGCCATGAGCAGGAGCCCAGCTGGCTTTCCTCCTCCACTAAGTAACAAGGCATTTGCTTTCACTAGTAGACCTACCAGCAGCACCATGAATTCACAAATTAATTTACACACCGTATAATTGCTCAGGTTGGAAAAGACCTTCAAGATCATCAAGTCCAATCAAGTCCAACCTCAGCCTAATCATACTACACTAACTCTAACAACCCACTGTTAAATCACATCCCTGAGCACAACCAGAGGGTAACACCACACCTGGATGGTGACACACTAAGGCAAGCATTCAGTGCTGGACAGCCTGAAAAACACAAATGCAGTAAGAGGGAAAAGGAAGTGGGATTTCTAACTCCAAAACGTGAGAGCCCCAACTCCACTGAGCAATGCTGCCAGCATCCATCTCCTCAGACAGCAGTCTTTGCTCTCCAGAAATAAAACTGCTCCCAGATTCCATCTGTAAGGCAGTTTACAACATGTCAAGCTTTGGTTTGTTAAATCCACTGCTAAGTACAGTTCTCCAGTGGCACACAGCAGCCTGCTGATCCCCTACCTCCAACAGCTCAGCAAATCTCATGGCAAAGATTTCTGCTCGGCTGTTCTTTGCTTTTCCTCCATCCCCCCCCACACACACCCACACCCCACGGGGTTGCCCAAATATTGTGACAAACACCAGAGAACAAACCTTTGCTGTGAGACCTGCTGGGTTGTTTGCTGCTCTCTACGCTCGATCTCTCTCTCCGTCTTTATTAACTGGGGAAGACTCGGAATAAAAACCTGCAAAAGTTGTAGGGAAGACAGATTATGTGTCTCATCTGTGAGGGTACATGTGGCCACGACAAGCATGTAAACACAGATCTGGAGGACTTCAGGTTCATGGTTTGATCAAATGTTCACAATCTGAAAGCAAGGGGGGGAGCACAGTGTGGTATATAAAAGCGGAGGAATTCAATGCTGTAACACAAAGACATATTTAGCCTAAGCACTGCTCACTTCACTAGCAGGAACTTTCACATTGCTCTTCTCAAATCGCTGTAGCATCACTGATGTTAAGGCTGTCTGCAGCTCTGTTCAGTGACACACACACAGCCTGCCTGGCTCTTACACAACTCTTCAATTTGATTTTGAAACCCAACAGGGACATTTTTAAATGGGGAAACACACTGTGTTGGGTTTTTTTTTCTCCACAAAAAGAAAACTTGGAAATAACAACTTCATCTTTGAGCAAAACAGTTCCCACTGAGCCCAGAAAACGGGGCAATGATTTCTTCTAGATAGATCTTAACACACAGCTCACCAAAGTGCCATGCACCACCTTTAACTCACAAAGCACAGCACAATGAATTATAAACACATAAAGAAAGTAACAAAGCCAATTCACTCCATTCTTCACAAGAATTCAACTCGTACCACAACTGCACTGACTGCTTTTCTAAAACAGCGAACGAGAAAACAGCCTGCACTCATTTTAGTGGTTCAGGTCACTGATAACTGGGTTGTAAACTTCTGGAGCTGCAGCTTTGGAGCAAAACAAAAACGGCATCAAAAATGATGTTTGTCTGAAGAAGTTTTAAAAACAAACTTGTAAACAATAGATTATATTGTCTCCCATTTCCAGATGCTACTTTTAAACCCATTAAAACAGGTTTGGAAATTTCCAGAGCCTTTACCCACAAGAGACTGAAGATGGATCACCCAGAAAAAGAACCCAGCATCATATCAACTGTGGGACAAAAGGAATTATTGATGCTACGCAGCTGTAAGCTTTATTTTCACTGGGAGATTTCACTAACACAGCCACCACCAGACACTGCAAGGAAACCAAGCTACACTTCTCCTAGAGAGAAACTTTCAGCACTCAGCTGTCAGCATAATTACATGTAAAAGGTGGCACTGCAGTAAATTGACGTATTTCTCTTGTTATTTTGCAAGAGAGGCAGCCATGGTATTTATCACCCTGCAATCAGTCCTGGGGACATCTGTAACTATTTGTGTCTTAGCAACAACAGTCACTGAAGTAACCTGCTCAAAATAAAAAATCATTAAAGAATGAAGTACTGGATATTTCAGATATTTTACTCTGGAAAAAAGTTCAAATGACTGTGTTTGATGCTCAGCAACTGTCACTGTTTGTAACTAAGCACATTCATTATACCGCTCCCTCCCATGGCATCAGTGCTGCTGGCAGAGCAGTGGCAGCACCCCTACATCCTCCAGGTGCCACGCTGCCTGCAGACACAGCTGTGGGATCCCTGTGCACAAAGGACTGCTGAGGGGACATCCCTGCCTTGCCCTCTGTCTCCAACACCGACATGTTTCCTGTGAAGCACAGAATGGTTGGGTTGGAGGTGATCTCACAGCACACCCAGCCCTAACCTTAGCTGTGGGTTGGGTGTCCCCTACCTGATCAGGCTGCCCAGGGCCCACCCATGGCCTCGGGCACCTCCAGGGATGGGGCACCCATCTCTCTGTATTAGCTGCTGAGCAGGGCTGGTGATGGAGCAGTGAAGGCCACAGGTAAAGCTGAGACATTCAGTGCCTTTCTTACTTCAGGCTTTACTGTCAAGGCCTGCTCTCAGGTCTTCCAAGTCCTTGTGCTCAGTGACAGGGCTGGCAAGAAGAGAGCATCTATACAGACATTACAGCTGGTAACCCAGGGGCCAGCTCTCCCAGGAAGCTCTGCTGGAGGCTGCAGTGCAGTCGTTGCTTCCCACCCAGGGAGGGTATGTGAGCCAAGGCTCACACCCTGAGTGTCCACTGCGGGGTTGGGAATTATTACAAAGCTGCACACATCTGTGATAGGGAAGTAACAGTTTTGCAATCCAATCCGCCCCATAAACCAACAACACGCAGTTACCAAGGTGCCACAACTGCCACTGACGTTGCATGGAAGAGCTGAGATACAGGCAAAAGCCACAGAAGGACACTGTGCACTATTTCTAAGGGCTCGAGCACTGCCAGACCTTCACCTCAGCTGCCTTTTTAAAGGTTACAAGTGAGAATGCAGCTGTGTAATGTTGGTTGTGTGGTAAAAACTGCAGAACTGCAGAAGTACAAATTAACACCCAGTTTTAAAAACCCACAAAGGTTAACAGGTACACAGTTAGGTTTGTAGGTCCACAGCTCTGCAAACCAATACAACTAAATAACCTCTAGGCATTTTTTAAGCTGTTAATGATGAAAACAGTGACTTGAGGCATGCAAATTGCTGTGATTCTAACCAAAAGCCTATCTCATTTGGTACCATGAATTTAGGATAATCTGCAAAGAGTCATGGAACCAAATAACTGAGACAGATGACAACTGTACAAGTCTTATCCTAATAGCAAATATGACTGAGTTTTAATTGCTAGCTGGAAGTTAATAGACTATAGGCTACGTGCATCACAAAAATGGAAGTAGAGCTAGCTCCATACACTGCAGAGGAGCTGAACTAGGTAATGACCTTTAAAGAGCCTATCCAACTCAAACTTCGATGGTTCTACAAACCAGGAACATCAAGAAGAGCTGATCTGAGTCCAACGCAGCTATGAAGTCCAATTGATCACAGCACTGCCAAGCCCAAGCACATCCTCTTGGATATGTCTGTACAAGCTCTGGTGCAAGCCCATACCAAACCCATCCAGACAAAAACGTGCAGGTTTACAGATAACAGAATCATAGAATCACCAAGGTTGGAAAAGACCTAAAAGATCATCCAGTCCAACCGTTCACCTATTACCAATAGCTCCCACTAATAAGAATGTACCCCGACAACAAAGCTGGTAACAGGGCTGAAGACCTGACCTATGAGAGGCTGAGACTTGGGTTGTTCAGTTTGGAGGTGACAAGGCCAAGAGGTGGCCTCATTTCTCCCTGCGGCTTCCTGGGGAGAGGAGGTACAGAGGAAGATGTTGGTCTCATCAATCCACAACCAGTGGCAGGACGTGGGAAGAGCACAAAGCTGCACCAGGGGAAGTTCAAAATGGACATTAGGAGAAATTTCTTCTCTAAGAGACTGGTCACACACTGGGACCACCTTTCTAATGAGCTGGTTGATGTCCCTTGCCTGATGGTGTTCAAGATGCATTCGGATAACGCCCTTTAACTTTTGGTTAGCCCTGAAGTGGTTGGATGAGATGGTCTCTGGGGTGACCCCACTGCTACCTTCCAATATTTAAAGTATTTAAACACGATGGAGACTGACTTTTTACGTCACGACAGTGATAGCACAAGGTGGAACAGTTTTACATTTAAAGAGGTAAGATTTAGGTTAGTTATGAGGTGAAATGCTTTACTCAGAGGGCGGTGAGGCACTGACACTGCTGCCCAGTGCTGTGGGAGTCCCACTCCTGGTGTCCCAGGCCATGGATGGGCCCTCGGCAGACTGACCTATGGGGGCACCAAGCCCATGGCAGGGATTCGGCTGGGAGGTTTTGAGGTTCCCTCTATCCCAACTATTACGTGACTCTGTTATAAATACGGTCCCGTCCAAAGGAACTGTTCTATTCTCTGAACTGCCTCTTTGCAGAGTTCCCACAAGGCCGCCTGGAGCTCCACACCGACAGCCGTGCAGACGGTCCCCGAGGCCCAGTCGCCCCGCAGGCCGTGCTTCCCGGTTACCTCACACCACCGTTCCTCACTCCCGGGCTCAATGAGCCGGGCAGCCTCTTCCCGCAGCTCTCGGATGCTCCCAGCGCCCTCAGGAGACACCGGGACTCCCGGAGTACAACACCGGGCTGCACCGGCGGCGCTCCTGGCTCCAACCCGACGCCATCGCCCGAGCGGCCCGCGGCATCCCTTCGGGCCCACAGGAAAGGCGGTAACGGAGCCACGCGCTCCTCCCGTTCCCCCGAGCCGCGGCCCCTTTGGGCCTGAAGGACCGGAGAGGGGATGAACGGCGGAGGCTCCTCGGAGCGCAGCCCAGCCGCATTCAACGAGCTCTTACCGAGAAGCGGCCCCGCAGCCGCACCCGGGAACGCGACCCGCATCCGACATGGCAGCGGCGGCCCCACGGATCCGCTGCAGCAGCAGCAAGACCCGGAAGCAGAATGCGGCTACACCAGAAGTGACGTCAGCGTCACCCAGAAGGCGGGAGCCGTGTTCTGTGAGGGGGGGAGCAGGGAGCGGTGGGTCCGATGGGGCTGAGCGTGAAGGCCGCACTGCGGGGTGTGTGTGGAGAACGTGCCGTGTGTGTAAATACTGCACGGCGAGAAGAAGGGAGACCTTAAAGGAGACCTCTGAAAGGCAGTGCCTTCAGGAAACACGCTTTATTTAGAGGAACGCTTGAGGATCCCTTTCAACTGCAGATCAGAACCGCGTCCTGCAGCACTGAAGTACCGGGAGCAGAAGGTCAGGCTTGTTTTAAATGCCTTTTTGCTGACTAACTTATTGCAACATCGGCTCGTGAGGCGGCCTCGGAGCTCTTCCCTTGCCCTTCCCCTTAGAAACAAGTTTCCATTTGTTCCCTTGAGCTCTCACTTGCCTTACAGCTGGTTTCTGTGCAGTGTTTGCTTGCTTTAACCCTGCGTGTATTTAACGTGGCTGCAGGTTTCCCTGTAGTCTATAGAAAACCAACTTACGCCTTTCTACACCAAATAATCCCTTTCCGTTTCCTCCAAGAGCTGCCAAACTCAAGCTGTCGGGTGCTTTAGCAGCTGTGAAGCAAGTGAGATCTACCGTCTGGTGAGGAGAAAAGCTTTGCCAGCTGGAAGAGCATCTCGGCCAGAATGTGCCATCTGAGAAGGGCAAAAACACAGGAGCACGTTCCTCCAGCTCCCAGGATTCGGCCTTTAAGATGAAGTTGTTGTGATCCTCGCTGTGCACTGGGTGGGCTGCAGCTGTGGAGCAAAGCTTTGAACGTGGCCAGGGTCTGCCAAGAGATGTCAGCAGGTATTCTTGGTGAGTGACCATACTGGAGCAGAGTACAGAGCCAGGAGGGGACACATTTGGCTTATGGTCACATCCTGCTCTCTGCCTGGTACAGAATTGAGCGCACAGCTCAATTCAGAGACAGCATTTTAGTTCTTTTGCTCATTGGCACACATATCAGCACAAAAGCTGCTGCAGGAGATACAGCTGAAGGACACCCATCTCCACTGATACATAGACAGGTCTGATAGTAACGTTGGTCTTATCTTGGGAAAGACTCCAGCTCTTCTTTCACCTTCTCCTCATAACTGGTGGGCATATGAAGGCTGCTGAGAACACAAGTATTGCCACGTCAGATAGACTTTTCTTACATTACCAGCCAGACTCTCCCATGTAGTTTGAGGAACCAAAAAATGATTGTTAAAAACAAGTAGCTTCCCTTCCTTACCCTGCCCAATTTCCTGTGCTGGATTGAGTAATTACAGTCAGAAAAATAAACCTCAATTGTCTCATGACTTGTAACAGAAATAGGCACCCCTGGAAAATTGCCTTAGGGCCCTACTGGCTGCTGCCAGCCCTGAGTGAGGAGTCTCAAGTCTTTCCCAATTGCATGTATTTCATCGCTGCATCACTATGCATCACTGGTTTACTCAGACAGTGCTGTGACCCAACCTAATACTTCATTTGTGGTAGATTATCAAGAACCAGTCAGCAGAAATAAAAAGGCGAGAGGAAGGACAATGCACGGTTGATTTTTACAATCCTCATACAAATAAATAAGAATGAAGATAGAGAAGCATTTAAAGTTTTGTTATTTTTTGGTCTCCTAATAATGCCCATGCTGACAGCAATCTTCTGTTAACCAGGGCATCCAAAATGAGGTGGGATCTCCACAGGCCCTAAATTACCAGCCAGCCAAAAACTACCAATCTGAGTGCAAGAGGCCACTTACTTTCCAGTTCTGCAGTCATACAAGAAACCAGGGCAGACAGCAGCCCTCTTTGGGGAGCTGATTTGGGATGGGGACTGAGGCACTGCCCATTTCACTTCCTTGTGTTACCTTTGTCTGGTGACTTGTCTGATACAGAAGCAATACAGATACAAAGACAGTTCCTAACAGCTGCTCAGAATTGTTACTTGATTACGTTAGCAGCTCAGCACGTTCCACCAGGTTGTTTAGAAGTCTTACAGCTCTGATACTGGGCTTTTCCTGGAAGCTGAACAGGTGAAGGACCAGACACGGTGCTATCAGGGCTGACGTAATGGGTAATCTCAGTGTACTTTGCTCACTGCAGACACTCACCGCATTTCTTTCAGGTTAAAGCAGATTGCCTGAGCTGCTGTCAGTGCCCACAGCACAGACAGAAGATGCTTTTCTCATAGATTTTTACAAGCTTCAGTTCTGCTGGTTGAGAGCGATAGAAGAAATCACAGAATGACGGAGGTTGGAAGGGACTTTGAGTCCATTTGGTCCAACTCCTGCTTCAGCAGGGACACCCAGAGCCTCTTGCCCAGCACCACATCCAGGTGGCTTATGAAGATCTCCAAGGAGATTCTCTGGGCAATCTGTGGCAGTGCTCTGTCAGCCTCACATTAAAAAGTTCCTCCTGATGTTCAGGGGGAACCTCCTGCGTTCCAGTTTGTGCACGTTGCCTCTTGTCCTGTCACAAATGAGCATTCATTCCTCTAACAAGAAAAATGAAAAGTAATATCCTGCTCCTGTCACGTCCCTCTGTGCCTTTGTCTGTGAAATGATGAGTGACTCATTCGCACACCTCAGTCTCTGCAGTCAGAAGCAACTGACCTAGAACCCAACAGCATCCTCTTGGTGGATGGTGCCCTCAATCACCGTGTCTGTGGTTTGCTTGGAGCACTTGCGACTCCCTTTCATGCTCTTCAGATTTTGTGATACGTGCTTCTGGAACTTCTTGGTGAGGAAGCAGTAGATGACTGGGTCCAACACGCAGTTCATACTCAAGAGGCACAAAGTCACCTGGTGAGCATCATTGAGCTGCTGGCGCAATCGACAGTTTTCCTTCTCCCATTGCTCCAGAACAGTCAGTGTCCAGGGCAGGTCCACAATGTGATGAGGCACAAAGCTTATGATGAACACAACCAGCACAGTGCAAACCATCCAGAGCGCCCTTTGCTTAACGTGAGCGTTCTTCCGCTGCTGCCCTGATTTGGAGAACAGGGTCCTGATAATGATGATGTTCCAGGCCAGGATAAATAGGAAAATGATGTAGAAGAGGGTGCAGATGATGACGTGAATGACAAGAACAGGTGTAACATCGCCAGTAGAGTCATAGCGCTCAAAGCAACGTGTATAATTATTTGAGCCAATCTCCTCCACATTCGTGTTGTCATCAAAAATATAATACAAAGCACTGCCCACTGTTATGATCCAGATGGCTGCTGACAGAAAGATCCCCCTTCTCTGGGTGGTAAACTGAGCTGCTTTAATGGGATTCGTCACAGCTTGGTAACGGTTGTATGTAATGACCATCAGGAAGGCAACAGAAGCGTAGGTGTTCACAAAGAATAAACAGCCAGCCACGTTACAGAGGAACTTGGGCATGATCCAGTCCCCGTGGTGGTGATAGTAAACAATCCACAGTGGCATCGTGACCAGGAAGAGCAGGTCAGCTACTGTCAGGTTCAGCATAAATATCTTGATTTCATTGAGTTTCTTGGTGGGGTAAATACGGCTGAAAATCCAGAGCACGTAGCAGTTGGCAACAAAGCCCAGAATGAAAATGATGCTGTAGAAAACAGTGAAGAGGCTGTAGCGAAATTCAGAGTCTATTGGGCACATGCTGCCTGCAGCAGCATCTTTGCTCTCTCCAGACATCGTGCTGTTGAGTGGACACGTGTGAACCACAATTCCTGCTGTAGCTTTTCTCCTTACCTGAGAAGAAGAAGCATAAAATGAGCTGATTGGTGTTGTGCCATTGCTAAGCCAAAGCCCAGCTTTCAATTTCAGCTGTCTGGAACCATAGGAGTTTTTGCCAGTGCCCCAGTTTGAGGTTCAGGCACCTGCTCTGTCCCCTTGGGTCCTGTCATCCATCCCATTCCCACACCATAATGTCCTCTGGGCCTTCATCCAGTGTTTTTTGCTATGTTTCATATCTCAGATCACTAATCTCAAAAGACTTATGCACAAAGGTTCATATAACAGATAAAACCATCTCCTCCTCCCAGCTACGCTGACTGAGCTTCTTCATCTTTTGCTATTGGCAAACAGGGTTTTCTTCACTCTTAGTTCTCTTTCTTTAAAGCCTGCCTGTTTTCTGCTGTGCCCTCATTCTGAATTCAGGCTTCTCTCAAAATGACATGGCTCTTTCTCTTTGTTCTTCCCCCCGAAGTTCTGCATCAAATGCAATTGGAGCAGCAGCAGTTCTGTGCTTTCCGGTGAAAGTAACTGACAAACACAGTCACTAAAGAGATGCCTTCAGGATTTCAATGTTACCAGTCCCCACCTCACTTAGTAGTTCTTTAGACCTTACCTACAGCTTTGACATCAAATTCCTGCACCTTCAATACCATCCGTGTTCTCATCTCAGGTCTGGGTGGGATTCAGACTGATCCCTTGCATGCTCCAACCTGCTTATTTCACCATGCAGAGGACACAAGGCCTGCTCTTCTCTCTAGCACCAGTGCTCTGCGAGACACTGGACTCGCCTCTCCCAGTCCTGCAGATCTGCTGGTTTTTGCTCCCTTGGGAAGTCGGAGGGAGACGACCCACTATCACAGAGTGGCTATTTTGTGGTGGGGAGCCACCAAAAAGAGTGTGTGAGGCCACTCATTCACATCACACAGGGCCTGTAACAAATCCAAGCCAACACAGGGTTTGTAAAATGCAGAACGTGATGGTTTCCCGTGTGAACCTTGCCACCAGTCACACTGCCTAAACTTCTTGTGCAAATGATGAGGGCAAAGCCGAGTGCTGCACGTTGCAATGTGCTCGCTGTGCTCTGCAGCCCCACAGACAACAAGTGTCTTGCAGCAAGCTTCCTCCTGGGCAAGCACCACTCTGCCTCAAAACTGCATCTTCCCTAGCAGCGGGGGCACAAAACCCTTTCTGAGACACTTTTGTGCCCACATGCTGGTTGGTTCCTCATTTGCAGTGGTGCATTTTTCCTCTCCAAATAGGGAAGTCAGCTCTACCTCAAGAAAACTGCCCCTTTCCTCAGAAAACTCTGCAAACACCTTCATACTTCTTTGTACTTCCCAGCTGGGGGGAGAGGAAGGCAGCTGTCACCTTTCCCAGCCTGTCCCTCCTCACTCCTCATAGATGCTTATGGATGTGACAACTCTGGATGCACACAACCTGCCATGGGACCTTCTCATTGCTGCTGGATGCTCTGCTCCCTGTTCTGATTTATGCAGGGCTCAAGGCAAGTCCTCATGGCTCCATTTCTGCACCCTCATTTATAGATGAAAAGCGCTCAGTGGGGACTCACCCCAGGTAAAGACATGAGAGGGTTTGCATCCCTGGCTCATTGCATCCCTGGCTCAGGGGCAGCGGGCACAGAAGCTTCAGGGAAGGGGTGAAGAGAGACACGTGGGGAACTCTGCTTGATGCACTCTTCTAACAGCAGCATAAGAAGTAAAATGAAGTCCTAATTACCTAAGATCATTAGAGACCTCATAGCTGGTTCAAATCTGTTTCCTAAACTGACCATTCTGAGTGGCTGCCACCTCCAGCAGACAGTTCTGCTGTTTGGGGCTGGGATCTTTGATGTTACCCACAAAGTCAATTTGGGCTCTGCTTGCAGTGAAATCCCTCCATCCCTGCATGTCTGCTGCTGCATGCTGGGGCTCCATGAATTTCTGTCTTTTTCCAGACCTGCCCCCAGTTGCTGGATTGAGCAGGCAGGTGCTAAGGAAATTAAACCTGTGCATCTCCCACCTGCAAAGCCCTACACAGAAGGAAGACAGCTTTGGGCTAAGGAGCTGCAATCTGACTGGAGAGATGAATGCAAGGATGTGCTCTAAGTTGTTAACTATGCTCTGGCAGGGCTTGGTCAAACTCATCTACCTTGGTAGTAGTTGGCTGTGCAGTGCCAGTCATGCAACTAGAAGAGAGCTCCCCTCCAAACTTATTCAGACTTGTCTCAGCCACAGCGACCATACTGGTCATCTCACTCAGTCTCTCCTCTTGAGGCAGTTCCTCTTTGTATAAAACACAAACGTTCTCTGTGCCAGCAGGAGGGAAAAGTGGTGGTGGAGTTCAAGCTGGCAGCTATGGGTCCCATACCCAGTTGCACCAGGCTGCACCGCGTTACCACATCCCTGGTAGCTGTAGCCCAAAGCCACTGCCCAGTACATTCCCCAGAGCTTTCTATCATCAGCTTTACCATGTGCAGAACTAGGGCTGGAAGTCACCAGCTGCACAGTGGAGTGGCTGGGATAAACACAGACTCCGGTCCCAGTCTCTCCTATGGGCCATGCTCTCCCATTAAGGATTTACTGGCTGATGGCCACGACATCAGAAAAAAACATCTTTCAGCAGGAATAGCATCAATAAAACGTCTTTTGTGCTTACCACAAAGGGATTCAGTGCAATGTGCCCATCTTCTGCTTTAGTAGAGATTGCTCTTATTGAGTGTGCTCGGTCCTCTTCTAAGAGTTATTTGCTCTGACCGCGGTCTGAAAGGTCTCCACGAGGGCAACTCTCAAGGAGAGGACACCAGAATGGGAGCAACTGCAGCATGACTGCAGAGTCACTAGAGAAGAGGAAACGTGTGACATCAGCTCAAAGGAAATGAGAAATAAAATAGCCTTGTAGAGGAAAGACAATCAACCGCAGCAAAGATCTGGAAAGTCCTTAGAGCTGTTTCCTCAAAACATCTGATAATCCCAAAGGAAGGCAGGGTTGGAATTGTCCTTTAAGAGCAGGATAGGAATCCACTCCTTGTCCCTGGGATCAGGTAGCGTTTGAACATCCTTCTTCTAAATAGATAAAAGGCAGAAGCCAGAAGAGTTTTGACGCAGTAACTCCAAGGAAAGGAAGTACTCGTATACCTCCCAGATAGACTCATTCTTTAGCAGAATCTCCTTACATTTGTGTTCGGTACAAACAGACCCATGAGTACAGCTGTGTCACATCTGCTTTGATCTCAGGGACCTTCAGCAGGCACTGGGACACCACAGCATGGCAGATCTTCTCCTGGACCACTCGCCATCACATTCTGACCACCACGATTGGAGCAGCCTGAGGAGCACTCATCACAGGGATGCATATCGGTGTGGTGCTCAGGAGGATGCCAGTGACGAGCAAAGCTGCAGGTACAGCAAAACTGCAGGTACAGCCCCAGCTAGGCCAGCACATTCCAAACTGCAGCTCCCATGCTGGGGGTTAAGCTCCATGCAGGAGGCATTAGCAGCACTGCAAAGCTGAACCAAAGACCTCGGTCCTCCTCGAGTGGCCGGAGCCCCGTTTGTGCCCTGCCTGTGAGAGTGATTCTGGGAACTGACATTAAAAACAAATTAAAAGCACTCCAGGGAGGCTGGCTGGCAACTGGTCCGTGGCTTTGGACAGAGCAGCCGGTGAGGATGTCTTGTCACTGGAGGAAGGGGACCATTAGCAAAGGCTGCAGAGCTGCAAAACAACGTGTGCTGTCCTGAGCAGCCAAATTCTTAGAGGAAATGAAAGCCTGGAAGGTCTGGGGAGGAGTTCTGGTCAGAAATCACTCCCTGCTCTTCTGGGGCTGCGCTGCTGCTGTTTCCAAATGTACAACATTGAATCCAGCATTAAAACACATGGTGGTTTTGGGAGCCCGACTTACAGAGCAGTCCAGGTCTTCCAGCACACAAAGTCCACCTGCACTGAATGCCATCCTGAAGGAGCCTTTAGTTTTATTAAGAAAAGGGGGTAAAAGATACTTTTGCTTGCTGTATCTGGGATGCTGGATCCTGGAGGAGCAAATCCCTGGGGATTGAATTAGTGGAGAAAAGCTCAGCATGGAGTGCAAGCAGAGCAGCAGCAGTTAGCAGGTGGGCTCTGCACACACACAGCTGCTTTGTTCAGTGACAGGGGTAGCAAATAGGAACAACACGACGTGCCAGCGCTGAGCTGCTGCCAGCAGGATGGGAGCAATGAAGTGCTGTGTGCGGGACAAGGACACAGCTGGGTGTGAGCCCTGCCAGTCCCAGGCAATGGGGGAGCTCTGCAGATGTGCACTGCGTGGAGCCAGGCGGGCTCTGGATGGTTTTGTTACACGGAGCCCCCAGGCAAACAGCCACAGACTGCACTACCACCACATCCCCACTCTTCCACTGCTACTCTGTGGTTGTGAGCTCCCGGCTGGGCAAGAGCCGTGCCACCACTCAGGGCACAAACACACACATCTGCTGGGGGCACTCAGGCAGAGAGGGTGAGGGCAGCCTCGGGTCAGAGACACCAGGGGGATGCACAGCCCACATCCCACAGCAACGAGACAGAGCATAAGGAGCTCGGGAGGGAGGGAGGTGAGCAGAAGGGATGGGATGTCCTTACCTTGGGGCTGACCAGCTCAGCAGACGCTGGTCCTCTGTGAGCAGCAGCAGCAGTTGAGCCGGGCCTGAAGGAGCTCTACCAGGAGGAGCAGGGACAGGAAAGAAGGCGCTGGTTCGCAGGTGGGTGACTCACTTCCCTCTTGGCACTTGCAACATGGCTCGGATGTGCCCCGGCCACACCCTGGTGCACAGCACGGATCTCACAGGGAAATGGCTGTGCAGGACAGGGGCTCGCTGCTCCCTGCCATCATCCTGTGCCCTGGGATGGGGCAGCCCCACCTGCAGCAGCTCCATGCCAGGGATCCGGGCTCAGCATCATCCAGGCAACTTACTCCCTTCCAAGCATGGGTGGCAGCCAGAGCAGCACTCCGTGCTTGTTCCAACACCTCAGCAGCAGCAGCTGACTTACAGGGAGGCACTGTGTCAGGATCAGGCTGCTCAGTGTGGGAGTCCCAGGGGACGATGAGGAAACACTGGCCAGAAATCCACCCCAGGCTGCAGCATTAAGTTCCCTTACCATGGCAGCTCCCGTCCCACCGCTTTGGGAAGAAAGGGTGGATGGTTTGGATGGAACACCCTTTCTTTGGGGCTCGCTCACCCTCTGGCTTGCTGCCACAGTCCCAGGGCATTGCTCAGGTTTCATGTGGGGTTTCCCCAGGTGTGCACCGACATTGCACAGACTAGAGGCATAACACCGCCCTGAGTCACTTGTGCTGTAACGAGATTCCACATTTCCTGCTGCTGCCTGCATTCACCGCAGGCTGTTTAACAAGGAAATGCTGCTGGGTTTTCTTTCTCTTAACAAGAGCCAGTTTCTGCAAGGAAGGAGGCATGAGGATTCTGAGAGCTGGGACAGCCACAAAGGGCTGAACAACCACTGCTGGTAGGGGCACAGAATGCTGAAAGTGCATCGTATCCAACCTGGGCTGTTATCAGAACAGGCACAGCCCACAGTCACACAACTCCCCATCTAAGCCTGCTGGACACCCAACCGCCCTGTTTGAACCATAACAAGTGCACCGGGCCACATGCCAGCATGATTTTCCTTTACAAGTGCCCCTTTTCGTCATCAAAACACACTCACGTAAACTCCATCCCAGTCAATACAGCAAAGTGTCCAGGCAGGGTGTGCCTGCAGCTGAAAAGGATGTGCCCAATAATACAGATGACGGATAAATCCCACCCATCATCTTCAACTTGCATCCTTGCTTGCTTTGGTGAGAACATTGTTTTGCATGTGAGGCAAAAGCGAGGGACTCTGCACCTTAGTTTCATGTTAATATTAATGTGACTGGATCTGGATTTGGCAGGTCACCTGAGGTCACTGAGGGATGTGGGCATGGTGGGGGTGGGGATGGACCTTGGGGTTTTGGAGGTGTTTTCCAACCTTAATGATTCTATGACTTCTCTGCCACTGTAGGACACGCGGGTGTCTCAGATGGGAAACCTCAATGAAGCAGGCTGCCAGAGCCTGGCAATGTGAAGAGTCCATTTCAGTGGTATGGAAGAGGTCAAACTATAGATCTCCTGCTAGAAATGACTCAGCTCTCCCAAAGCGTGTAGCCGTTCTTGCCCAAGGAGTCTGAAAGCCTTTTTGTGCCCATATTGAGCACAACACCAAGTCCAAGCAGCAAAAGGCATTGCCAAAACAGCAGGAGCTGCCAGCAGCCAGAGGAGCACGGCACTGCAGCAGCAGAGCTCTGGGAAATGAGGAGAGATCTCAGCCCACAGCGCAGTCACACACGCTGTCAGGCCCTGGGGCAGCAGGTTGGTGCACAAGAGACAACACCCAGATCTCATTCCTGTGGGAATCGCAACTGCCCCAGCAGAGGAGGCCTTGCTGCTTCTACTTCTGTTTGTAAGGAGAAAAGGAAGCCATGACGGCCTGTGCGCTCCAGATAACAGCACTGCATGCAACAGCCCAACTCTTTGTGAAGGAAACTTGCTCTGCTGAAGCCCAACCTCTCAGTTTCATTTGCTTTGAGAGAGAGTAGCCTAGCACAAACCCCTCTGGTGGGCAGGAAGAGGAGAGCGCCTGCCCTTGATATCTCCCCCCTGGGTCCTTCTATCCAGCATTGCCATTCCTATAGGTAATCCCCCAGAGCTACAGTTATGCTCCTGAAATAGGCAGGGTAGGAGAAAGAGTGGTTCTCCATGCACTTACAAGGACAGGGCATCTCGGGGAAGAAGGCCAGAAGATAAAGCCACATACACAGCATAGGCAAGGTGGTGCTGGACCCAATGCAATTTCATACCACGTCCAGCAGCATGGAGCTGGAGATGATAAGCAGAAGAAAACATCTCCACCAGCATCTGCCAATACGTGGCAGAGACATCCTCAGCTAGCAGGAAACATTTCTTGCTCATTTCCCTCCATAACCTCTTGCTCTTGGGTTCAGGAAGAGAACAGCTTGTTGACTTAGTTTCCCTCTGTACCTCTGCTTGTTTTCATATACTCTTTATGAAGGCAATAGAGTAAAGCATGTCTAAAAACCAGGCATCTGTGTAATCTGTAAGGCACCACCACCACCAAAGGGCTTCACAGCAAGGAGGACTGTTTTCCACTTCATTCTGACTTTCCTAACAGAACTCTGATCTATTCACTACCAGGAATCCCGAGCAGCAGGAGTAAATGAGAGCACACCAGTGTGTGCTGCAACCTAAGCTGAATGTTAAGTCACACAATGGTTTATGCCTCTTCAAGAACAAGTTTCATCTCTGTCTTATCGCTCAGGTTTTCCACAGCTGTCATAACTTGATTTGCAAAGGGAAAGGCAACCTCCTGGCCTTAGGAGGGAACCAAATCCTTTTGGGATTCCTAGAGATCTCCTTACTTCCACTGATGTGTTTTCTTGTTTTATGTATCAAGGACAAATACTTCAGCCTACACACAGCTCTGACCAAACACAGCTCCAAAGAAGATCTGGGGGTTTCAGGATTTGCATCATCTCTACCTCTTGAAATTGAAGTGTTTCATTCAATCTATCCCACAGCCTTGTTGTGCGCTGCAGAGGTCAAGCAACAGCTCAGACTGCATCTGTTGGGTGCCTGCATTGTGCATTCACTTATTATCCATCCAAGCAATTCAAACAAGTTTGATTTTACAAAGCCTGAACAAAAGGATCAAAATTAACCTCCCAGGATCCCTTCAATACAGCAGGGAAATAGTCAGCAAAGGGCCAGGTATTCTGCTGTTGCTAAAGCCCACCCAGCTGATGAGAAGCTTCAAAGGACCTGGCTGATAAGGCAGGAGAAAAACTGAGTATTCAGACATACAAACATACAGGTGGGACAAGAAGAAAGGAAACAGGAGCAGCTAAACTGAAAGTGAACAACCTTATTTTGAAGACATTTTTGTGCCCCAGCCAAGGCACGCTCAGTGGAACAAATGACTTGAAGGAGCTCAAGGCTGCTCCCCTCAGGGTCAGTGCTATGTTGTTCCATCGGTCACACTCATAAACAGATGCATTTCTGAGAATCAGGAACTTCACATGGGTCATAAGAAACATCTCAAGTTCTAATAGGACTCATCCTGTTCTACTTGGGGGAAAAAAACAAGCATGAAAAGAAGATCTGAAAGGTCAATACCGTGTGTCAGCAAAGTGATTAAACCATGTGAAAGGAAATGCTACCAGCAAGACCAAGACTTCAAAATCAAAAGCAGTGACTGGGAGAAAAGTCACTGGGAGAGAACTCCAAGTGAGCAATACTTTGACGGGAACCAGAGCCAGCTGAGTGAAAGGAACAGTATCTTCTGGGTGAGAGACTCCAGCTGGATCTTCTGCACAAGAGCTCTACCCTCTGAGCTACTGCCCAGCACTGCTCGTCTCTTACAGCCCTTCATCCGGGAAGCAGAGGAGATGCATCTCAGAGATAACACCACTAACGTGAGCTAACGCTTTCCCCATGACTGAGTCTAACTGCTGCCTCAACAAAGCTGTGTCCCTCCAAAGCATTCCCAGTTGATGAAGGAACAAGCAATGCCAATAAAAAGGAATTTCACAGCAGTGCTGCACAGTTCAGTCTACCTTAGTTTTATAAGGAAGGCATGTTTGGGAGCTGCTTTTCCTGCAGAGAACTGTGTGCTAACACAGCTTGATCACGTCACCCTTCTTCTGCAACATGCAGAAAGAGGTCAACCATCAAAACCTATAGAACTTCATGGAAGCCTCTACCCACAAGCCCCAGGTATGAGGATTGCCATTAGGACAGAAGCTCAGACAGAGGTCTCCAGAGTCCACCAGGCACACTTGAATCAGTAACGCACTCCACTTTGTTTGCCTTTCAATAGCTGAGAATCTCTTTGAAACTTAAATAAGCACCTGAAGTTTTAAAAAACAAAACTCGCTATTTCAATCTGATTCCATAGCTCTGAGAAGTTACACCTCCTCCCCACCCCCAGGAGATTCCTCCCGTCCCGTCTATGCTCCCAACCCAAAGGCATGGCAGCAAGACCAGGGATAAGCTTGGACTATGGAACACCGCATCCAGAGTCTGCTCAGGCAGCATCCAGAGAAGAGATGTTTTCTCCCAGTCTTCCTTACTGCCACAATGGAGGACTGCTAACTCAAAATTCAAGTCACATCAGACTTTGGAACAACTACAAAACCTTACCAGGGCGAGTGTTACTGAGCAGCAGTACCAGCTCAGTGGCCAGCATTCAATTTGCAATTGTATCTTTGAATAATTCCTTGCCAAAAAAAAAAAAGAGGAAAAAAAAGGTAACGTGGGTAAAAATTTATTTTACATACGGACCATTGCAACTTAACTATTATTTGAGACGTTCTGTTATCTTTACAGAAAGTGACCAGCTGGTCTGAGATTAACAGAAGTGTGAGCTTGAGAGCTGGGATTTCAGAATGGAAATCAGATCAGAAGAGTCCTTCCAAACACCACGCAGTGCAGTGGGGAGCTGCAGGTCTCTTAACTGCAGCTCAGCTGCACTGAACGGTAATGGAAGCAGATCTCCAGAATCAGCTCAGACCTTTCTGAAGCTGAACTTGCTGAGAAAGATGATGCCTGGCACAGGCACGGATGCATTTCTGACACTTGGTTCAGCTCTCAAACTAGAAATGAATATAGTGAAACAGCACAATCTCTGTAAGGTACAAAACATCGAGTTACAGGGCAGCAGACAGACAGGACAGCAATAATGGGAGGACCCTCCTAAGCCACGTATTCTACATTTAGCGAGTTCCTGGCTGGGTTCAGACTATGGCCCTAGTTCAAATGAACTGAGTACAAAAAATACTTTGACCAATAATTAATTGAACTGGAAACAAACAGTCTACTAAAAAGCAATTCTTACTCTAGGTGACAATGAGTCCTTAAAAGCAGGGAGGGGACTGGGGAGCTGCTCTTTGGCAGTGCTGCCAAGATCATTCACGCTGCTCCATTTTTACTTTAGGAGGTCTCAGGAAGGTCCTGTTCTTCTTTTCTTTCTTGCCTTTTGTATTTGCCTGGAAATTTCTCCAGCTGTCCACACGACCATCCCGACTTTCCTGGAAACAAAAGAGAGAAAGAGAAAGGTTAACAACTGCAAGAGCCAGAGAAGAGATTCTGCATATTAGCTTTGAGAGATCGGTATCAATTTGCCCCTTATGCTGCACCCTGGCAGCCAGGACATGCACCTGCAAGGCTGGAGAACACGCTTGTAAGTGCAGAGGTTCAGCTGTTTAGGAGGAGTATCAATAGCTCTGCAGTTCTCCTTTTTGGTACATCGTTATTTGCTTGTAAAATGAGTTCACATTTCCTCAGCATCTATCCTTCCCTGCATCTGCAGAGCAACAACACCCAACTCCTCCAACCGCAACGACCACAGATCACAGAACTTCTGCCAGCAATGCTACCACAGCACATATTGCTCTACCTGGCAATACATGACCAAACTCCACTGTGCACTCAACACAGCAGCACTACACAAATGCAGTCAGTTCAGTGTTTTCCAGGATACCCAGCTTCCTGTATCCATATGGTACAGCATATGAACAGAGAAACTCTGCCCATTTAAGTCTCTGAAAAAAATCCCAGCTGTCTGCTTTCCAATGGGTGCCAGCCCAGCACACAGAACTCTCTGCCAGACACCTTGTTTTATAAAGGCCTCTCCAGCATAGTCTGGGATTAAGTTTGAGGGTCAATGAATAATCTAGCACATCCTTTCAGGAAGTCCTGCACGTGGCTATTAAATTCTTTCCTGCCCACCCAGCTCTCTATGCCATAGAACTTGCCCTCTAGATCAGATACTTTGGCAGACTGTATGTCTGTCACCTAGAATAGCAGCACAACCACAGAGCCACTTACAATGCTTCTAGACCTTCAGTGCAGACTAGAAGGAGCAAAGGGAATTAGCAATTATTTGGATCTTTGGTATTTGTAAGAAATAACGATTCCCTGAGCGCCAGCAATCTGCTTGATAAGTATCAACCCAGTTCAAACCAGCGGTTGAACAGCTATGATTACCATCAGTGACTCAGGTTAAGTAATTCCAATTGACAACTTGGGCTAAAAATAAGCCACTGACAGAGCTGAAAAGACATACTGTCACTTCATTTACAACACACCTGTTTCGAGAGAAGTGATATCAAAGCTCTATCAGGTTTATGCCAAACCATTTCACTACGCATTTATCTAAATCAGCTTGAGCACCTGCCAACAGAAACTCTCTCTTTTCACAGAGAGATTTCCAGCAGCGTGGCGAAGAATTGCTGAGGCCCATCCCATACGTGGCATTCAGTTAAGCTGCTGATTACCTCAAAGTTCTTCTGCCATTCTCGTTCTCGTTTAGCCTTCTCCTGGGCTTCAATTTCTTCTTCTCTCTGTCGTTTCCTGGAAGGGAAGCCACAATGAAGTTGTGAACCACAAGCACCTACATTAAAGAAACAAAGTGACACTTTCAACATCTCTCTGAAAGCTCTTCCAATTTCTTGGTAAGTGACAATTCAATCAGTAATTACGCACACCTGTGGCTGCACAGCAAAAAACAATTGGTTTCAAAACTAGAGCAAGCAGAGATGACAGCATGGCACCACTGACACGTTTAATCAGTGAGTCATCTCTTGTAAAGCAAGTTGGAATCCTTCATAACTCTAGTGATAACTATCTACAACTGCTCAGGGTACACGTTTTGAGGAGTTAATAAACACATGAATGTGCAAGTAAGAAGGAGAAGGTTTTTCCCTTAATTTTTATCTCTGCTCTGTGAAGTGCATCTACAGCAACTACTCAGGCAACAGGCGATTGATTACAATCACAAGTGCCACAAGATATTTCTGGCAATTAGTTAAAATTAGAAATCAACTGTTTGCATGCAAACAACACTTAAAACCATTTCATTTTGTCGGCCTTTACAGAGTATTTAAGCATAGTAAATGTATCTTAAGAATAGGAGGGAAAGCTTCCTATTTGCATTCTTCAAGCACAGACATCTATACTCAACAAAGAAAAATGGAATCTACATCATTAGAGGTATTCAAGCTTCATTTTGACAGGATCCTTGTTAATCTAATCCAAGGTTGTGCTTTCAGCAGGAGGTTGGACCAGATGACTCCCAAAGGTCAGTTCAAACATTTCCTTTCCTCAGATTCTCTAACTTGTAATCTTTTGCTAGGAAGTGTGAAGGGCAAAGCAGAGCCTGAGCTGCACAAGCAGAATGCTGTTTGTACCTTTCATGCATTTCTTTAGCTTCTCTTTCTTTCCTCTTAATTTCCAGTTCAGCAAAGAGCTTCATTGTCTGTTTGTACACAGCCTGTTTGAACTGTAAAACACACATTTGGTCTTAAAGCAATGCACGTTAACACAGTTAGAAAAATCTGTTCTACAGAAGAATGTGAGAAGCATAAAAAGACAGTAAAGCATGCATGTGCCCACACAGCCTCATGTCCTGCACTGAGCTCAGGCCATAGCAGAGTCATAGGAAACAGTACAGAACACTGCTGGTTATATTCTAGCCCTAACGTAACCAGGAAGCAGCTACTTAATGGCCTAATAATATTTCATTTTCATTTGTATTCATGAAGCTGTGCCTAAACTGATCTTCATTTCAAGCTCTCTTATTCTGTCCATTGAGTTCTGCAATACCGCAATATTTGACATATTAAAAGAAGGTTAAATGGTCGCGGTATAGATGGTGAATTCCCAGCTGACCTCCTTGATGTGTTGTAACAATTTAGCCCTGGCTTTGCAGTGGAAAATATCTCTGTAATTAAAACAAACTTCATTATTAAATAACTGCAAAAGACCTCCGAAAATCAATGCAAAATAAGACCATTATGAAGTTGCTGGGATGGCACCAAGAGGAAAAAGGACACTTTGTAGGAAAAAAATGATGAATTTGTAAGATCAACTTGTTTGAGAACAGCAGATCTATCCTCAAAACAGCAACTCTATCCTCAAATGCAATATGCAAGAAACAACCCAAACAACCCTTCCTACAACATGTCCCTCAAAGCACATTTTAGACATGCTGCAATGGGTTCTCTCTGCTGACAGTAAGATTCCAGCATTCAGAACACAAAATGAAATTCAAGTCAAACAAGAATGTTTGATGGACAAGCAATAATGCCTTACTCCTAGGAAAGAACTGGATATTTTGATCTATGTAACATCATAATGCTTTTCCTCTTTACACTACAGTCAAACTACTTCCAGGATGGATATTACTCAGTGCATGGTACAGTCATTTACAACTTATTCTTCTGTAAGAAGAAGGGTTTACAACACTCAAACAGACAAAGAAACGTCTGCATACTGGTGTGGATTCCCATTCCTTAAAATACATTCTGTACTCCTCAGTCACTCTGAAGGACACAACTTACAACTTCAGGATCATCTTCTTCTACATTGGGAGGTTTTCCATCCTTCTTTAATTGCTTCTTTTTTTCTTTCACCTAAAGATTAAGAATGAAAGTAATAGCCTACAAAGCTTTATAAGGATCCCCCAACTGTATCTAAATAGCATTGTGTTCTATTTGAAGAACTGTTAGTCTGGATGACTGTAAGTTCTTGATTTAGATCTATGTTTTATTTTACATCAAAATCTCCTGGCTTTCAGCCCAAATATACACACGATCGCTGTCATGTGAACTGCAGTCATTAAAAATAACATGTTAGATACTATTCATCCAACATAATCCCCTTCTCTTTTCTTTGTTAGTTTGTTTTTAAGGTACATTTACATCCAACATGTACCATCCAAACTAGCAGGAAGCTTATTTTGCATTGCAATACTTGAAATATTAACAATAACAAGCAGAACATAAAGTGTTCCTTGATTTAAAGCATCTGATTTCTCCCATATCAGCTTGTTATGTATAGTCTGCTCATATTACTCAACTAACTTCTTGACCGTTGCAATCCAAGCTCCTTATCTTATAGGTCAAGATTTTCCCCAAAACTTCCCAGTCTTCAGCTTTCACCACCTATTATCTTCCACCTACACAGACCTGAACTGCATCATTCATTCACAGACTGAAAAAAAAACAACAACTATTTAGGTCAGATCTTGTGGTTTGACCTAATTACTTCAGGGACCAAATTTCACTGAGTTATCCAGTACTGAGCTCAAACACAGCCTCAAAGCACAGCTGTTCATGCCTTGAGAAGCTCAGTTCACCTGCACAGCTGCATCACGAGTTTTGTTCAGTTCACCTTTTAACAACCAGGAGAAACAAAAAAAAAATCAAAGTAAGAACAGTTTATGGGATACTCACAGTATGTTCCACATATTCTTTTCCTGCCTGTATCACATCCAAGGCCCTCTTCTTTTGCTCCTGATCTAGCAGCAGCTTGTATGCTTTATCTACAGCTAAAAAACAAGTACCAACATTTATAGTAGTCACAATCTAAAGGCATCACGAGATTGCTACTTTGTAGGGTTTTGAGGGGTTTTTGTGCTTTTTTTTTTTCCCTATTACATCCAGGTAAGTGATTTCATGATCAGTCAAACGAAATGTGGGGCGTGGTATTGTCAGAGACTGTCAGATGCCTCTGAACATTATAGGGTTAAAGCATCGATCCTATCAAGTGATTTAGTTACAAGGTATAAAGTTTACCTTGAGGTTGGCAGTGCCTCTGAAACCATTTTATTACTGTTACACACTCTTTGAATAAAATCTAATGCACAGAATAAACAGTTTTTCTTGGAACTATCCTGAAGCCCAATGGATGAGTTCGTCCTACTGCGAACTAACAATACCATTACTGCCACCTAGTGAAATGCTGCTGCTGAAATGCCAACCAGATGCCAACATCTGCTTCTCCTTCATCTAAAACACCTCTGCAGCAATTCTGTCCTTTAGCAGGGTCTTACAAGCATTTAAAACAGCTCCAGAAAAAACAGTAGTCCAACTGCTAGGACACTCCAGCTCAGCCAAGGGTGAGAGTCACTTACCTTCAAATGCCTTCTGAGCTCTATCTGCATCATCTTGGTTTTTGTCTGGATGTACCAATATTGACAGCTGCAAAAGAAACAATCTTGCCATCAAGATGCTTTTGAAAAAGAATAGACTACTGCAGTGGTTTCTGTGAGAGAACAGCTCAGACAGGAGGAATCAGAGGGGATGACACGAGTCATTCTTTTTCCATACCTTTTACTTCTGTCACTGTTAGCCAGACTCTCTAGTTTATCTACATCTTTCCTGTGATGCTGAAAACCAGTGCCAGTACACTGGTGAAAATAAAACAGTCACTTCCTGACTTTTACCCATGACGCCTGCTGGTTCATAGGAAACAGGCTTTCTTCCTGTCCCCAGTAACAGCACGGTGCTCATTTACCCTGTGACTTGCAATAGCCAGGTATCTTTTTCCTTCTACTGACTGTTCCACATTCTGCAATTAGACATTCGATTTCTTCAGTTAATAATTCCACACACCGATTTCATTCCATCACTTTGACTTCAAAACACTTCTCTGCAGTATTCTATTAGCATAAAGCTAAGACAGCCGTGTTCATTAATAAGCAAAGTTGAGAACTCAACATCAGACTGAAACATCATCCTTCAGTGCCTCATGCATAAGCATAGAAGAGGAGCCATTGAGCAGGGCTGCTGCTCTCTCAGGTAGCCCGACCACAAAAAACAATCAGTGAAATTCTTAAAGAAATCTGGATCAAAGATAATGTATTTAAGAGAAAGGCAGATGTCAAATGTTGACCTCCTCTTTGGACTAAGCTTCAATACACTGCTTATATGTGGGCATTTCAGTTCACACTGGCTCAGTCACACGTTTTACCAAGCAGCATACCATGCACGGACCAGCTTTCCCCTCATGGATACAAAGATTGTTCTACACATTTCTTCACAAAACAGCTGCTTGTCTCTACCCAGACACAGCTTTTCCACTGCTTTCCCCATTCTCAAGCACAGCTGCACAATTTCT
Source organism: Excalfactoria chinensis (assembly GCF_039878825.1). Taxonomy (NCBI): domain Eukaryota; kingdom Metazoa; phylum Chordata; class Aves; order Galliformes; family Phasianidae; genus Excalfactoria; species Excalfactoria chinensis. The sequence continues at coordinate 1,565,828 of NC_092846.1, forward strand.
GCAGGGCTTCTTGTTTCATTTCAGAAGCTTCAAATGCAAAAGTCAAATACCTGTCGGAACCTTTTCTTTATTTCTTCATCTGTGGCTTCAGGATCCATCTGCAGAACCTAAAAAAGACCACGGCAACAGAGAAAACTCAACAGTATGCCCCACGTTTCAGGATCCTGGCAGCAAGCTCTGAATACTTGGTTCAACAGCATACAGGCACATCAGAAAGCTCACCCCAATGGGGAGCTGCTTCAGGATATGAGTTATCACCTAGTAAAATGGAAACGTTTTAAGGGACACCATGATTGGGACATTGTACTTTGAGCAATGCTATGTTTCTTTGAGCATGCCAATGTAATTTGGCAGAAAATAAACTCCATTGCATTTCAGGTTGTCCTCAGATATCAGAGAGGCTGGGAACAGCTGAACATAGATTCTGAGCAATGCCCAACCCAGTGCTTTAAGTCTGGTCACAGAACTTCCATAGTTATGGATTCTCAGTGTACTGCTCAAGTCCCCAATCCAACACTGCTCTTTCTAGGAGTCAGTATGTCAGTTTCTCCTGATGCTGCCAACATCTAATGTTGCCCAGGGAACCACTATGGATCATAGAACTTGGCTGCAGGGTCTGCAATTCACTCCAATCTCTCTACTGTTTAATGGACTCCTTCAATGCCAGCTGCACTCTGCTTCTGGACCCCTGTGAACAATGCTGTACCTTAGTTTGCAAGTCACCTATTGCAATAGTTTCACATCATGGCAGAGGGTTGGAACTGAGTGGGTTTTTAAGGCCCCTTCCAACCCAAGCCAATCTGTGATTGTACAAATACCCAGAACACCACCACGATGTGCTCCCTTCAATGCTTTCCTTTTAAGATTTTAACTGATTGCAACTGGAGCAACACAATCCAACGTGCAATGGAGATATGCAGTTCCCAGCGACTCCTCCAGGATTGCTCTCTGCTATAACAAGTGAGTCTCTCAATCCTTCTATGCACAGTGGGATGAACACCCAAAATAAAGGACAATCAGAAACCCTGAGTCAACAGTGGTCAGAAGGGAACCTGACAGTGTGCCACCTGCTACGTTATCATTCACAAAGCATTTAGTGTTACTCTGCCAAATCTCCCAGAGCTGTTAAACAAGAGAAGCATGCCAACAGAACACAATTCTACCCTGCCATAAAGAAATCAAGCACATATAGATCATCTTGTCTCCTGCACTGTAATTCATGTCTAGAAATCTGTACCTTTCTAATTCTGACCTCTTTCCAGAAAGAAATACTCCGTAAATCTAGAATTGGGTTTGCTAAGTCAGACAGGAGAACATGATCAGACTAACCTCGAAAGGATTCAAGTTGAAATAGGAAGATCCAGGTCGGGTCAGCCTGTCAATTTGGTTTTTTGATGTTAGAACAGAATCTCGTTTTTCAATTTGTTTTACCTGCGGAACAAAAGACACTCATTAACCAACCATAACAACACGCTTACCTGCTTTCCTACGTGACGGCTACACCAACTGTTACCATTCTGTGCTCTAACTCACAACACCTCTTGCTCATCTCAAGCCTGCAGTTATTCAAGCATTAGCAGGGCACATTTTTCAGCATTTTCTACAGCATGACAGCACTGTCAGCATCATCTTCCAGCTATAAAAGAAATCCAGAAAACACTTCTGCCTTTGTCTTCCACGGCTTGCTCAGCAACTGTGCCTTTTTGCCCTCACTTCACTCCTACACTTTACCAGTACCGTCATCCCGATACCTTGGATACCAGCTGCAAGGCTGCTTTTAACCCAGTACTGCCAGGAGAGCCCACTGAACGCCATCACATCACCGTAAGCAAGCAAACACCTTTCACTCTGACCATTCACTTCTATCCATCCAAACCAAACCACGGACTGGCGTTCACTATTCATCACTAGGGAAAGGAACACGCAGCCGTTCACTCAGCAGGGCTGTTAACCAACCTGAGGGACACACATACGGGATCCACCTCCAGCTCTTTCGGCCACACAGTAACAACAGCGCAGCACCGGGCTGAGCTCGGAGCTGACAGCAGAGCCCACAGAGCAGAGCAGAGCAAAGCAGAGCACAGAGCAAAGCAGAGCACAGAGCAAAGCAGAGCACAGAGCAAAGCAGAGCACAGAGCAAAGCAGAGCACAGAGCAAAGCAGAGCACAGAGCAAAGCAGAGCACAGAGCAAAGCAGAGCACAGAGCAAAGCAGAGCACAGAGCAGAACAGAGCCCACAGAGCAGAGCTCACAGAGCACAGAGCCCGCAGTGCCGCTCACAGCCCCACACGGCTGCAGGGCTCACCCGGCCGGGCCCCTCCGCGCCGCCCCCTCCCGCCCCCACACAGGCTCCGCTCCGCCCGCCAGGCCCCAACACCGCCGTGTAGGCCGCGGCGAACCGGAGGCGGGCAGACGGGTCTCGGGATGGCGGGGCCGGGCTCACCCCCCCCGCCGCCGCCGCGCTCGGCCGCCGGTACCTCGCTGTAGAAGGTGAGGAACGCCTCCTCGGCGGCGCCCCCCGCCCCGCGCTCCTCCGGAGCCGCCATCGCCAGCACCGCGTGACGCTACGCGCATGCGCCAGCGCGACGCTGCAAACCAAGAGGGAGAGCGGCGATCCTCCGGCACGTGACCGCAGCGGAGCGTCGTGGTAACGGGGGCGGAGGAGGAGGAAAGAAGCGCATGCGCGGTCGAGCCCATCCCGCTCGGCCCGGTTGGGCGCGGTGCCGGCCCCGCCCCTCGCGGCCCGTCCGCGCGGCTCCAAGGGCAGGCGGACATGGCGGCCGTGCTGGCGCTGCGGGGCGGCCTGCGCGGGGCCATCCTGGCGCAGCAGCAGCAGCGGGCCTGGAGCTCGGGCTCCGGCGCCGACCAGGTGAGTGCGGGGCGGTGCGGGGAGGACACGTGGGGGTGCGGACACGGTGCGGACACGGTGCGGAGCTCACCGCCTGGTTTCCGTGCAGCTGGGTGAGCTGGGCAAAGGAGCCGGGAAAGGCGGAGGTGGCGGCGGCTCCATCCGCGAGGCCGGAGGAGCGTTCGGCAAGAAGCAGGCGGCCGAGGAGGAGCGCTACTTCAGGTGAGCGGGGAGGCCTCGATCTCAGCCTCCTGCCCCACAGCGGGATCCCGTGTGCGGGGCCCACCCCGCGCTGTGCTCTGTTATAGGGAGAAGGAGCGGGAGCAGCTGGCGGCCTTAAGGAAACACCACGAGGAGGAGATCGATCACCATCAGAAGGAGATCCAGCGGCTGCAGAAGGAGATCGAGCGCCACAAGCACAAGATCAAGCAGCTGAAGGACGATGACTAAGCTGGGTGGTGGTTGCCGCTGGTGTAAAACAGCCGTGCAGACTGTATGCTTTGGCCAAAGTGATCCACGTGTGTTGTGTTACGGTGTGGTCGGCAGCAATGTCAAATAAACTGCTCGGCGTCTCTATTCTGTTCAGTAACTGTTTAATGAGGGGGCAAAAATAAATCTGCTGTCTGCTTGTAAGCATTATAGACTCATAGTATGGCCTGGGTTGAAAAGGGCCACAATGATCACCCAGTTCCAACCCCCTGCTGTGTGCAGGTCACCAACCAGCAGCCCAGGCTGCCCAGAGCCACATCCAGCCTGGCCTTGAATGCCTGCAGGGATGGGGCATCCACAGCCTCCTTGGGCAACCTGTTCCAGTGCGTCACCACCCTCTGGGTGAAAAATCCTCCTAATATCAACCTAAACCTGCCCTGTCTCAGTTTAAAACCATTCCCCCTTGTGCTATCGCTGACCACCCTTGTAAACAGCCATTCCCCATCCTGTTTATATGCCCATTGGTTTTCCTCCCAGGCTGTGGAGTCAAATGCAGAACAGTTTCTTGGCATTGTGGCTACAGTGAGCAATGGAATAGCTGCAGGAAGCACTAGGACAGCGTTACACTAAAATCTGAGCAGATTCCATTCTGACATCCCAGACAGGTGAAGACTGTAAACTATGCTGAAGTGCTAAAGATGTATTGGAGGTGTGATGGGAAACACTATGTGGGATCAGCGGGATGGTCTGGATTCATTGCTGCTTTACCACTGAAGTGCTGCTGTGCCTTGTAAATATCACCTGGGTCAGCAGCAAAGCCCCTGCCCAGGTGCATTTTGTGGTAGAGGGGATTTGCTAGGAGGTGTTATGAGTGTTCTGATGTGGATCCCTATCGCCTACCATGCCTTTGGGACATGTTACAAACTCAGGTCCCCTGGAACAGTAGCGATACCAGATCTGTTGATGAAGCTTAAGGGAATTGGCTTTAATGTTTTCAGGCAATTCTGATGCTGAGTGGCCAACAGCTGCAGCCTGAGACCTGAAAGCTGCAAGGATGGTTCTGGATGGCCTCCATACTGCAAACATGCAACAGGCCATCAAAGGGCTTTTGTTCCAGGCTTCCTCTATTGCTCTGGGATAGCCAATGGCACCAATAGCCATCCCTTCTGTACAGAAAGGAGGGGATTCTTCTCCCCTTCCTGCCAGCACTGGCACATCCTTGTTATTCTACTGACCCTCCGGGTTGGACTGATCCTTCTTATAATACCCTAATGCTCAGAAGGCACCTACAGCAAACATTCATTAGAAAAAAAAACCCTGTTTGTCCCGATTAAACCAGGTCTTGTACACCAGTAGTTTACATTCCATATTACAGAGAAAAAGCAATAGTGCCAGACCCTATAAAGGAATGCATGGTGGTCATCTGGTAGCTTAAAAGTGAATCCATGTTTAATGCCAAACTCTGCCTTACAAACACCAGCTTGCTAATGGTATATATATAACTCCCAGCCTGCTACTGCTCACAGCTGTCGACATAGAATTAATTGCCCAAGAGGGACTTAGGAAATAGCAGTGCAGAACGGATGAGAAAGTGTTAGCAATGCCTTCAAGGCTTTGATTTGTGACAATCAGCACATTAGGAATGTTCCTGCTGTAAGATATAGCAGTGCTCAATGACTGACGTTGTCAAAAAGCACCCCTTTTCTCAGTGCTGTAGTCTTATGTTCAGTCACCTGCTATAAGGGTATGTTGGTGGAAGAGCTTTGCAGGATTAAGCAGCAGAGCAGAGTCGGATGTTCAGATCCCTCAGTTCCCCTTTATGTTTGTGCTGTGACAATTCCTTAAGCGTATCACTGACTCCCAGTCAGGTGAACTGCTGACCAACACAACAGGATGAGGTAATTGTACCCCTTACAGCTCTATGCCAGGAGAGACCCCGCAGTCAATGGGAGATACAGAGCAGCACAGAGTTCACATGCAAAGCTGCAGCTCCGCCCATGAGCACCAAGCAGGCTCAGCAGGGCACAGAACTGTAGGGGTGGGAAATGACACTTAGAGATCATCAAGTCCAACTAAAGCAGGTTCCCTACAGTAGGTCACATGGATGGGCATCCAGACGGGTCTTGAATACATCCAGTGAAGGACACTGCTCCACTGCAGCTCTCTGGTGCATGCAGAGCAACACTTTACTGTTGGAAGGAGCACTGGGAGTGCAGAACTGCTCTCCTTACAGCTCTAGGATGAGAGAAAGCCCAATAGTCAGCGCTGCTGCACCCAGCCTGCACCTACCCGTGCCTGACCAAGCAAATAAGGCACGGCAGGCAAACCCTGTTTAACCACAGGTTAATTAGCTAATAACTGCACAGCTGGGCAGCAGAAGCCCAGCTAATGTCCTTCAGAGGAGGCCCCACACGGAGCCCTTCCGGCAGCGCCTCAGAGCCGACAGCCCCGCTCGGGGCCGGCTCCCTTACAAGGCCAAAGCCGCCCAAGGCCGCACTCCGGATTAAGAGACACCAGCTCCGGCAGCGCCCACCGGGACCCCAACAGGCTCCAGCTCCGGGCCGGGCCGCAGGGCGGAGCTCAGCCGCCACCGCCCGCCCTCACGCCGCACGTTGGGGGCGGAGCGACGCGGCGCTCCCCGCGCTCTCTTTGTTCCGCAGCTGCGGGCGGCGCTGCCCCTTTAAAAGCCCCAGCTCCGGCCCTGCCGGCGCGCCGGGTTGAAGGCGCCGCGCGATTGGTTACAGAGCTTTCCTCTGATTGGTCTCCGTGAGTCACGGTTGGTTCCGCCTCCCGCTTCCTATAGGTGGGGCCGACTGCTCGTCTAGAGCGGGAGGCTCTGAGTGGGCGAAGCGACGGTCCCTGGAAACAGTTCCGGGAAACCCCGCGTGTTGCCGGGGTCGCACCGCCGTCCATGAGGAGAAGGAGGAGCGCGCGCCATTTGCCGTCGCTGCTTGGGCCCGAGCTGCGCCGCGCAGGCCGTGCTCCGGTGAGTCCCCGGGAGGCGCCGGGGGCGCCGGGAAGTCCCCAAGCGCGGTGAGGGCGCTCCGCGGCCGGGGGCGAGCGCTCCCGGGTAGGCCCTGCGGCGGGGAGGGCCGCCGTGCGCTCGGGATAGGCCCGGCGCGGGCGGAGGCGGGCCCGAGGCGCTGGCGCCGCGTCGGGGTCGGGGGCGTCGCGGGGCGCGGCTCGGCCGCTCGGAGGGCGGTGGGAGGCGGGAGGCGGGAGGGCCGCGCGCGGGAGCCGGGCCGGGAGCGGCCTGGGGGCGGGTCCTGCGGCCCAGCGGGGGCGGGAGGCCGACACGGAGCGGGCCCTGCGCGGGGAGGGCGGCGCGGCCGCGGGATGCCCCGCCGCTCCCGGGATGCCCCGCTCCTGATCCTCCCGTGCGGCTGAACGGGAACCGCGCGGGGCCGTAGATGGCTGTAGCGGCTCCTTCCCGGCCCTTCTGGTCGCCGCGGGGTGGCGGAGGTGCCGGAGCGGCGGTGTGGGGGGGGGCTGCCGAGGGCTCGGGCGGAAAAGCCGTCGCAGCGCTGTGTAAAGCCCGGCGCGGTACGGGGCAGCTGCAGGGAGACGTTCTCCAGAGCGCTCTGCTGGGACGTCGCTTCACTTCAGGGTATTTTCTGACGTAAGGCCGTCACCAAAACGTTCCGAGTTCGTCTTCACCGCGTATTATTACCTTTATTTTGGAAACGAGGCTCGAGTTACTGAGCCTTAACGGCACTCTGAACGCGCCCCATCACGTGCGGTGAGCGGTGCTGCAGCAAGTTGCTCGGATCTCCCTCCCCCCACTCGCAGCACACGAGGACCCCCCCCAAGCAGCGATGCTTTTCTGCATCATTTCTGTTCATGTTCCTGGAGCTGGGTTTTGTTTTGTTTTGTTTTTCTTTAATTTGAGATTGTTTTGTGTGACTCTGAATTTTCGGACGTATCTTTCTAAAGTAAAGGTCGCCTGGAGTCCTGTATCTTAGTGTCGTTTTGACTTATCTATGCAAGTCAAGTCTGCTTGATGAGTTCATATCCTAGAAGCTGTATTTCTGTCTCAATGCAATTGCTGTTGGTGCAACGTTTGAGCTTCTTGTTAACACTGAACTTTTGTCAGAAAACAAAACCCACAAAAAGTGAATCGAAATTCCTTTAGGATAAACTCATCGGCACGATGCTTGTTTGTATTGAAGCACAGCTTTGAGTTGGAGTGTTGTGAGCGTTGTTCTGTACGACCCAGCCAAGCAAGATGAGCTAGAAATGGCCAACTCCAGTTAGGAAGGAGAATGTTCAGACTTTGTACTTAAGTTAGTAGAGCCCAGTAGTTACTGATGTAGCTGTATTGTATTGAATCAAATGTGCATCTTGCTAACCTGCATGCGAGTCACTTGGTGGGGAGGCTGTGCTAGGCTTAGCATCGTGATGGGGGTTCTCAGATGTTAGATGATGGTTTGGGAAAGGCTGAGAGCTCAGTGCTGGCAAGTGGGATAATTCATGTCTGTTGTTCAGGGTGTGATAACTTCCAAACAAGTCTTCCCACAATTCATACTAATAAATAATGTATCATAATGAAGCTATTAAAATGTGCTTTCTGTGATGGTGGTACAAAGGGAATAGCAGTAATGCATTCACATAAAAAATCAAGGGGTGTAGCAGTAATCTTATGAGCAGGTGAGGTTTTAATAAGCTCCCCATTCAGACTTGCAGTGTGAGTTCCTATCTCCTTGTGCATGTGCTTCTTTCTGCTTAGATAAGGATCTTTTTGAAGTGTAACTCATCACTTCATAGGGACTGTGTTTGTTTTTTTTGTGGTTCATTTGACAAAGTTTCTTAAAGCAATAAGGTCATAGCTTAATGCTATCTTAATCTGATTAAACTCCTGTGGATAATAGGGACCTACAGATAACGAACTCAATAGGAGGAATAGCAATGTAAGCAGTCAGAAATTACTTGGATGCTATTTTAATGCACGAGTTTAGTAATGCTTCCAGTGCACCTGAGCTAAATAAGTTGTTTAGTTACTACATAGCAAAGCAGCAAACAGTGCTGATAGATGATGAATGTAAGTTGGCTATTGTAGTTCACAGTGTTGTTTTCCCTCTACCAGAAGTTGCCATTTCTGCTCCTTGAAGCTGTTATTAAGCATGTTTTCAGTTAACTAGACTGTGAATGTGTAATTAAGTGGTTAGTACTTCGTTTGTGGGTGGCAACCTCTGTTGGAGTATCAGTGTAACATAGAAGGGATGGTCACCTCGTGGCTGTTCAGTGATTGTCAGAGTAAGGCTGAGATGAAGTTTCTGTCTCCCCATTACCATGCACTGTCAGGTGCTGATGTGTGTTGCAGGCTTTTTTGTCCCCGGGAAAAATACTGAGAGCCATTTGAGTTATTAAGAATGAAAAAGAAACTCATTTCTGACTAATTCAAAAGCATCCGTAATTTTTGACCATCTACTTGTCAAAAAAGAAAGAGACAAGTCACTTGGCAAGTCCAGCTTTTGGGATGCAGGAATTCCAGGTGAAAGACAGTGGATGGCTTACAAGTATGTCTGGTATGACCGAGTATCCCTGGCCTTCAGAAGGAGCACTGTTAACAGCTGGGTGAATTTCCAAACAAAACCACCCCCCACTCCCTCCCGTTGTATGCAGCCCTGCAGCTGTGAGGTGCTGGAGGTAGGCAGCGTTTCAGGTACCAATGGAGCCCTCCCTGGCTGTGTAAAGTTGCCCCCAATGTGTATTTACTGCTGCTCGCTCGGTAAGCACGTTTTTTTATATGCTGTTTTAAATTCATCCATTTCTGCATGTAATAAAAGCAAATGCATATCCCAGCACATTCTAATATGAACCTTTGCTTATAATCGACACCAAAAGTCTTTGCTATTCAACCAGTCTCCCTCTTTGTAGATAGTTACTGTATAGGAGACTCTGGAGCACAGTATTTAGAGCTTTACCCACATGCTTGTGCTTTTCTTTGTGGCCTGTCACAGGCTGAGCCACACGCACACACTGTGTGCAAATGCAGTTTCACTCCTCATTAACGCACTTCTAAACTTTAGAGGAGAATAGAAGACATTCATGAAATCATTTTTTCTTACTTCTGTGTTGTCTTAATGGCTGCATTAGCAGATGTTGAGAGGGTTTTTTTTCTTCAGTGATGGCTTTCACTCATGCATGTGTGCTGAATGCAGGCTGAGGATTTCAGTGCTGTACGAGATGCAGTTTCTCTTGTCGGTGATCATTCAGGAAAGGAAAATCCATCTGATCTCAGACTTGAGGCTGAGCTTTCAAAGCCAAAGTAGCATCTATGACTGAAATGAGTGAAGAGAAATATATTTCTTGTGGATGCTGTTGGGATTTGGATGTTCTGACAGCTGTATCGTTTTAAAAACTTCTCAGAGTATCTTTCTAGTTAAGATTATGGGACAGGAAATAGCTGAAATTTCATCAGCCACACACAGCTTTCATGATTGGTGGACACAGACAGCATTTGACTTTAGTTTTTTTTTGAGGCTGATAGTTATTAAAGGATGATGAATTGTACGGCTAATGATTAAAGTGCTGGGACTTAATTGGAATTGTCTGAAAGCCTACTTTCTGAAAGCCTTTGGTCAGCTGTGGCTCTGTGTAGTAATGTGATATTTAGCTGGTAGGTAGAGCTCCACACACTGATGTATGTGTGTGAAGGCCTCAGTGCTGTTGGGCTGCAGATCTTGTATGGGTCTGGCTTATTGGAGTTGAGGTGTTTCTAACTGACACAGAATAGTGGTCAGCTTTTTGTTCAGTTATACCCAAGTCCAAGAATGTGCTCAGCAGTGCTAAATGTATTAGAATCTGATACTTGTAAACCAATTTGGTTTCACAGAAGAAAAAGGAAAAGTAAATGCTCAGGGAGCGTTGCTATAAACCTTCCAAACCTCGTTGGCCCTTGTGATTGTTTTAAATAGCTTTCTGTATTAATGACTTGGATTAGCCTCCTAGGTTTTTGTTTCTGTATGGAGAAGATGTGTGTAAGTAATGGATTCTATAAAGCAGTAAGGAGGTGAAAAGAAGCCAAAAATTCACTGATCTTTTGTGTATCTTTTTTTCTCTGTAACATCTTAGGCATTTTTGATATATATAGTCAAGGCATTTTCGCTGTAACTGAGCCCTTTGTCCTGCACTGTTTCAAGTTAGAGGTGTTGCAGATGCAGTCTGGCTGCAGACATCAGCCTGGCTTTCATTTTCCATGATTTTTTGTATCCATACCTGTGGAATCCTGACGTTCAGTTAGTGGTTTGAATGCTCAGTTAATTCTGTATTGAGAGGTAAGCGTTACTGTAGTCCTAAGGTATCAGTTTTTTCTTCTGTATTTGGGCTAAAGTCACGTTTGCTTTTAAGAAATGAAGTTTCTGTTTTGGAGTAAACTGATAGAAAGTGATTTCTGAGTCAAGAAACGGAATGTATGTATGTATAAATGCCATGTAGCTATGGAAGGCTTCACCTCTTTTCCTCTCTGATTGCATAAGGAAATGACAGCTGATAGAGAAATAACATGAGGCTGTGTTCCATCTCTAAGATTGCCCTTCAAGTCAAGGCAGTTGTAGTAAAAATAAGAAAAACTTTTTTGGCTCAAGAATGTAAAAAATAGTCTATTTTCCAGAAAGGTGCAGTCTAGAAGGGATGGATGTACAGGGGGTTGATTTAGATGTGGTTATCTTTGGACACTTGTTTTTTCAGCACAGTAAATAGCTTGAGGTTTCAGAGTCTTAAAAATGAAAACTGAGCTTGTTCTTGAGTCTTCTTCGTATCTGTGTTCCAGTACTTAATTGCATTGCTCTTGCCATGCTGCGTATGTCTATCTGGTTATCATTTCACTGCTGATCGTCGACTTCTTCCCTCTCTTTTAAAGCCTGAGGCTCATTTCATTTCTGAACTCAAAAACTGATCATCCTAATGTTCTCTGCTGGGTAGTTGATTTGTCCTTTGTCAGCCTCTGTATTTGAGAGCACCAAGTATCAGCTGGCTGGCTAATTGAGAAATGGAAACGGTTTTTAATGAATTGGGCAAAGCCCGCTGAAATTGTCTGAGAAGATAGTTGTGCATTTCTCAGCGCACGTGTTTGCAATCAGTTAATCCTGAAAGCAAGCCTTTAACTGAAGACGCTGCAGTCATGGCTTCCTTTTAAACCAGTAAGTTGTTAAAAAAGCAGTTTGATTTGTAGAGCTGGTATCTGAGTAAAAACAGAACGCCTGGAAACTGCTCAGTTGCAGCTTGCAATTTTACTGTGCTCGTGAGTGCAATTTTTCTCTTCCTATCCTTAATGAGTTTTGTTAGTGTTATGAGAAAGTGTTTGGCTAGTCTCGTGCAGTACATTGGGTTTGAAGGAAGGCATGGCAACAAGCCAAGAAAGTGCAAATTAGCAAACAAGTATTGACATTTTTGTACGTTAAGCTACCCTGCAGGGTTATGTGTTGCCTGAATTTTAACCGATTGTTTTCAAAGTGGAGGAATGGGAAATGGAAATAGCAACTAGCTCTTCTGATTCTTCTTTGAAGGATGTTATTATCGTATCCCAGTGCATTCTAGCTGCTATGGTAACCAGTTAACTTGCTGACAATCTAAAGTTTAGACATCATTCTGTACATGAAGTACACTTGAGGAGGAGAAAAAAAAAGTAAATTCTTCCATGTACATTTTCTGCAGTATTAAGGGTTGTACTTTCTTTTGAAACTTAGATCAGCTGCATCCAAAAGATATTAAATAAAACTTCTGATACAGGTCATTTGCAGCATGTATACAACTTAGTTTAGATAAATCATGCATTGTCCTACAAACTAGTTTTTTCTGGCTTATTGTAATATAGCTCCTGAATTTTTTCCAGCAGCATAATAAAATGGCTAATCAGGTGAATGGTAATGCGGTACAGTTAAAAGAAGAGGAAGAACCAATGGATACTTCCAGTGTAACTCACACAGAACACTACAAGACACTGATAGAGGCAGGCCTCCCACAGAAGGTGGCAGAGAGACTTGATGAAATATTTCAGACAGGTATAATATGCATTTCTTGTTTCTGATTGGTTATGAAAGTGAGGGCATACCATTTTCAAATTTTTATAGATTAAGGTTTAAAAATACATTGTTTTTGATCTGTGTAGCTCTAAATGTTTTGCTACTTTGACTTCCCTAAAGGCAAATTGGGTTTGACATTGACTGAATATTTGACACGTCCTTAGTGTTGTATGTGTTATCTTAGTTGCTTTAGGGCACGGAGCACTAGTTTCTTAGTTGTCAAATAAAGATGTGTTTGAGCATACTAAACTGTACATTTTTTTTTTTTTCCTTCAATCCAAATCATCATTTTGCTTTTACTTTTCTACTGTCAACTCCTCACAGTGGTTCTTAAACACTCAAGGGCTGGACAGATGACCTAGAGAGGGAAATAACTAGCTTGTCTTGCCTGGGACTACATTTGAATTGAGTCTGCCTGTGGATTTTGTGTTCTCTCTAGTTCTGAGTGGACAGTTTAATCCATGTCTGTTAGTCCACTGAGAAGTTCAGTTTGATACTAACTGCTTTTTTAACAAATGAGGACTAAGCTATCTAGCAAATGGAGTAATATTTTGCTGGTAGCAGTTGCAGAGACCACTTGCTAGAGGAAAGGTTTCTTTATATACCAAGGTTTCTCTATTTGATTTTTATAACATCCCATCCTCCCGTATTATTTTGTCCTTAGACAGAAGCTTCTTTTTTCTCTTTAGAGTGTGTTCCGTGAACAAACGTATAAGAAGCAGTAGAACTGCTTTATGTGCTTATCTTCAATGCCTTGGTGGCAAGATGACAGTTTTTGTTGAAAAGAGTCAAAATTCCACTGATGAAACGAAGGCAGTTCAAAAACAGTACATTATCCCTTCATCACTATGACATTCTGGGTCATGTGAATGATGCCTTTTGAAAGTCATTCACAGTGAGCTTTCATCAAGCCTTGACAAGCTTTTATTGGCATAGCCATGCACTTTCTAACTGTGGGTCATGATGATGTACACTGGATGGTTTGAGAGAAGGAGTAAATGCCTGGGCAGAGGAACTTGTGGGGTCTAACCTGTGTGGTAGTTAGGTTGTGTCGTGAGGAGTTCTCCAGAGAGTTAAAAGCTTTTCAGCCCAGAACCTAACTACCTAGTATAATTCTATTGCATGAGTAACCTGACAACATTTATTTGCATTTCCTTAAAGCCACCGCAGATATTCACATTGTGCAGGGGTTTGTCAGTGAAACATTCTGCTTCTGAGACCAGAGCTAAATTGGAAGTTGAAGTTTGGGTTTTTTAATCTGCTGAGGTCTCATCTGAAAGATACAGGTGCCTTCCAATATGCAGGATCACTTCTGAAATGTAGTCCTTGGGCTTGGCACTACTTTGCATTTTTGAAAGCAAGTAGCAGTTAAATCATCTGCTTTCTGGAAATCAAGCTGTTGCAAAGCATGTGGAGTTATTGGTTCTAATTTTCCCTGTGTGGTTTAAATAGCTCAGATGTTAATAACCCAAAGTGCTCATACTCCACAGCTTATGCAAGTGCATTGCAAAAGGGGAAAACAAAAAAAACCCACAAACCTGTTAATGATCCTGAAACAGAAAGAAGTGCTTCAGAACTGGTCCAGTGTTTTTTGGGGGAGTCTGTACCTGTAAAATTAACATTAGCCTTTTCGGGTACATTGATAGGGCTCAAAACAGTACCTTTTTGAATTCTGGCTCTCGAACTGCATAGAGCAACAAAACAAGTGAAATTAAATCAATTTTTAGGCATAAGCAGTTTACTGATTTTTGCTTTTTGAAGTAAGGAGGAAAGAGTGAACAAACCATTCTATTTAATATTTTGTAGTGCTTTGTGAGTGTTTGATCTGCAGTTAGAAAGTTCCTTTTTCATGTACATTAGGTTACATGTAATGTTCAGATGTCAGCTTACTTTAGAACAGCTCCATTCAGGAGAATGAAGTGTGAAACTTAAGAGTCAAACAAAACCCAAATTGTTAGAAGAGAGCCAGAGTTCTCTGTTGGATTTCCGAATGTTAGAAAGCTGTTACACATGGGGTGTAATCTTGCACTTCAGTTAATGCTTAGGTATATACATTTTAATTTAACTTTTTTCATTGTTGTACTCATATTTTTTCATATACTTGTGTAGGAATATGTAATTATATTAAATATATAATTCTGTTATGGACTTTAAAAGCAAACTGCATAGTTCTTAGCTTGCATGACATTTAATAGAAATCTGTAACTTCTTTATCTTTAACTTTTAGGGTTGGTAGCTTATGTCGATCTTGATGAAAGAGCAATTGATGCTCTTAGGGAATTTAATGAAGAAGGAGCCCTCTCTGTATTACAGCAGTTTAAAGAAAGTGACCTGTCGCATGTACAGGTAAGGTGAGAGCTCCAGAAGTGTGAGCACATAAGTGTAAATAGTGTGCACTGTTGGCAGGAGAGCTGAAACGTAGAAACTCTTTTCATGTTCTGTATGTTTCAAACCCAGATCACGGGCCTGTTTAAAAGTTTCCCTAAATGTTGTGGGTATTTGCGTGCAAAACTAAAGCTCCCAGATAATAACAATGAGTGCTTTTGAGAACATAAGGTAAAAATATAGCTTGAAATTCCATGCCTAGAAGTTTGATCAATTAATTGTTGTATTTTTCAAGAGGATTCTTTTGGTACCTGGCATTGTCTTATCTAGTGACTTCACAGTATGGATTTGGTGTATTCCCAGAGCTTTTCATACCCCCGATTTAATTATTTTATAAATTGTATCTACAGAACAAAAGTGCATTTTTATGTGGAGTTATGAAGACCTACAGGCAAAGAGAGAAACAAGGCAGCAAAGTACAGGAATCAACAAAGGGACCAGATGAAGCAAAGATCAAGGTAACGTGTAGAAAACACTGATTGTTTTGTACTACCTGTCTACAGACTGAAGTAATTTCAGTGCTTCATGCTTGGAAGGCATCAGTATTGCTTGGATAAGAGCATCCACACGTTAAAGGAATGTATGCAAGATAAAGATTGAAAAGTGAGAATACTTGCTTGAAATGTAGATGTACCTGATTGCACAATTACCAAAAGGCATGAAATTCACAAAGAATAATAATTTGTTTCAGAGTTATCTTGTCTTTTTACACTGGTTTGTACAAGCTGATAAAATTGAGACTAATTGGGCATTCCAACAAGACCGAGTCTTGGAGTTGGTGAATATGTTAAGACATAGTCTTTCTGTTGTTCAAAACTGACTTAGAAAGCTAGTGAGAACTTCTGGAGTTCCTTGGCCACTACGTAAGATACTGCAAACAGAAAACAAGGGTTGCAGTAACCTCAGAAACAGATTTTGTTGTTTGTGGCTCCTTCCCTCCTCTGCGTAACTATTGTGAATACTTTTCCTTTTTTTTTTTTTTTCAGGCTTTGCTAGAGAGGACTGGTTACACTTTGGATGTAACTACAGGACAGAGAAAATATGGGGGCCCTCCTCCAGATACTGTGTATTCTGGTGTTCAGCCTGGTATTGGAACAGAGGTTAGTATGTACAGACTAACACCATTATTTTGTGTGTTTGTGGAAAGTCATTTGTTAGAAAGACTGGCAAATAAATGATACTGTGAGGGAACATATAAAATACTGCAGAGGAAAGCTTGCATCTCTGTTTTCCTTCTTCAGTCTTAGCCCTCAGTATTCTGCAGGAAAAAAGCATCATTGTTTGAGAAGAAAGCAGGTGGATATAACGAGAAGATTCAGTAAGCAGTAACAAATATTTCCATGCATTGTTTTGGAAGCAGGTAAAGACTTGAGTGTATTGTATTAGGATACTTTCTGCAGAGTTTTGAAGAGGTCAGCTTAGATTGCAGTGACAGTAAATAATTTGTTAATAGTCACCAGTCTTTACGAAACATCTTCAGTGCTGTCATGATCTGATAGTGAAACCGCTACACTGAGAGGATCATATCTTGTTTGTTTTTGAAATGTTTTTCATGTCTTATTCATGAAGGTGGTTTAGAAGTCTGTTTTGCCAACATATGGTGATATGATGCACAATGATATGAAGTGTTACTTTGCACGGTGCCTGCAGACTGAAAATACTTGAAAACTCAAGTATTTTGTGCTGTTGGTGATGATTAGTCTCTGTAGGAGGTCAGAAGAAAGCTGTAAAGTTGGCTTTGGCTGTGTTTAATTGTATTGAGGGTATGTTTTTGTACTCAAAAGATTCTGGAAGCTTTTAGAATGGGTGACTTCTGGAAACACCCTTAAGAACATAAATGCTTCTCCTATGAATCAGGGTTAGAGGTTGTAACAAAGCCCAGCTAACGAGTTACAAAAATCCTACCTCAGCTGAACCAGCGCTGGCATTTAGTAGCAGTTCAAGCCTGATTACTGCTCTGTTTGGTTGAGATGCTGATCATCTTACCTTAATAAAGCATCCAGAAGTTTTTTTTCAGCCCTTAGCTGTAGCTGTTAAGCTCAGAGAAATAGTAATCAAGATTTAAAACACAATCTTATGTTTTGGTGGGTGTTACAGACCATATTTTACCCCAGAGACTTGGTACCTTGTTATGTTTTTTTTCCTATAGCAAAGTGTGAAGTGTTGTATATTTGTTCTTGATGTTTTTTTTCTAAGTTCTGCTTGTATGGTAGTGCAAAAACCTCTCTTCTAATATTGTGTTTAGAAGTATGTAGAGATGAAAGATGTATCCCTTGTGTCAGCTGAGGTGTTGATGCCAGAGCTGTCACTGATGCCAGCAATGGCAAACTTCTGCACCACTCATCATGTGCTACTTAGGTGCACCTTCTCCATTCGAGTTACAGTTTATCATCTTACTAAAGTGTATATACAAGCACTGCTGAGAAATAAGATTTTTATTTTTTTTTTTAGTAATCTTAAAGTAATTTTGTATAAATAATAAGAATTTAAGTTGACTTAGTGGCAGCTCAAAGTACCTAAAAAGCAGTGGTCAAGCAAAATAAGAGGATGTGAAGACAGTAGTAATTTGTACATAGTGATTTCAAAATTATGTGCAGAGAAGAAAAGCAAATGTTATAAATATTTCATTAATTTCCATCACAGCAAGGAATACTTCAGTTAAGTGGATGAGGGATGAAAAGAATTGGGTTGTAAGCCCATTACTAGTCAGGTGATGGCCCACATGTGTTCGCTCTTAAAACTGGCATTTAGAAGGTTGACTGCAAAGTGCATCAAGAGTGCTATGACGTGCAGATGATGTTTTGAAGAAGCTCTTGAGATGCTGATGTTAACCCTAATGCTTCTTTGTTAGTGAGAATAGAAGAGGCTTGGTTGTGGAAATAACTGAAGGATGCATCCTGTAGAGCATAGAAGTGAACTGCAGCCCTAAGTAATGCTTTAAGTTGCCTTGTGACACTGAAATTTTTCTTCGTGAAAAGATTCTTCATGATTGATCTTTTGAAGAAACAGTAAGAGAAGTAGAATTGAGCACTCTGTACAGGTCCCTCTGCAAGCAAAACTGGAAGAGGTGATCTCAGCAAGGGCACAGCAACAATGCAGCTTAATCCTATTTAGATTGATTCTCCCATGTTCTGTCACTGATAATGCCAGTTTCTGATTCTTTATAGTAATAGTCTCATGGAACCGAAATATGAAGCAAGACATGGTACTTATATTCTGTAGTATTTCAGAATCTTTTCAAGCTTATCGATCTACCTAAAATAATAACAAAACAGGCTGCTGTAGATGTTTCATCTAAGTCTTTCAAGATGTTCATCTGGTATTTCTCATGTCTGCTGTTGATCTTATTTGTTCGTGTATTCAGATGTACAGGCTCTAAGCCAAATTCACTTAGATGTATCATTATTCCCATAGAGATGTTTAGTCTTCCTGGTCTGTATGTGAAGTCGCTCTAGAATGTAGGTCATGGGTGAATGTGTTAGAATGAAATCCTTAATTCTGTTGCTCGTTTTAATCTGTGGCGTATATTCCCTGTTGTAGCAATCTTGTGGAAGTCACGGTAGTCAGAAGTTTGTATATAGGAATTAAGAGACTTAGTCAAAGATACTAGAAGAAACCTGCAGGAAGGGGAAGCCCTCAGTGTAGAAAAATCAGGTAGTTCTTCAGCTGATGGTTTCCCTTTCTTAATAGCAAGCTGGAGTTCCTATCGTGTGCATTACCATTATGCTATCATTTTTTGTCTTTGAAAACTCGACGTGGGTTTTGGAGTGAAATGCTGTAGGCAGCACAGATGGATACAGCTATTGCAGGGATTTTTGAGCTTTTCTGAAAAGTAGACCTGGTAGGCTCTGGTATTAAATCTGTGATCAGTAACAATCAATCTGTTTCTTTTTTTGTTCACACTGAATGAAAGAGTCTAAGCTACATTAAGTAAACATTCTGGAAGCTGTATTTTAGGAATATCTGTGTAATATAAAGAAACGTGTAAAAGATCTGATTTCCCTTTGGATTAAAATGATTGGTGCTCCACATTTCTTGAATCAATCATCAAGCCCCCCCAGCCATGCTGTCAATGCTTATGTGGGTATTCTGCATGTCCTTCAGTGCTGGAATTATCTGCTAAGCTGATGTGCAGGGAGTTGCAAGAGAGGCTCTTTTAATTTGAAAGGTGAAGAGCTGACTAATACTTAGTTGTAGTTAAAACCAAATTATGCCAATATAACATCAAAGTGTGCCTAGCATTGGTGAGCTGTAATGAGTTTAATAGTCTGTGTGTGAGAAAGAAGAATGAGATTTCCAGGTTTTCTTAGGCAAATATTGATGTAGTGTAATCGGAAACAAAAACAGAAGAGAAATAAGATATGTTAATAGTGAAAATGTGCATTAGGGCAACTTATTAAGGATTTCTAGTGTTTTGTGTTGTTATTTTTTTCCTCTCTGTATCTTTCTAATCAAGATTGGACTAGGGAATGATATGAAAATACTGCAAGAGTAAGGAAGTGCTTGGTCTGGAATATTGCAGGATTCCTGCCTAGGTAGCCTGTAAGGTCTTGTGACCAGGTAAGAAGTATTTACCTCTTCAGTGGTGGAAAGGTACAGTCTCTTAGATATGAATTACAAACCAAGGTTTGTATATGCAAAATCTAGTACTAATGTTGGGATTTTAGAAGGCTTTAAAAGTAGATAAAATAATGTAATTACTAGCGAAGGCTACAGCGTTTCTGTTGTGGTTGTTTCTGATACAGATTGCTTCCCTTCCTACAACTTTGAAGTACTAAAAGTAAGTTTAGATTTTTGAAGAATCTTTGGTTAAGTGTCCACTTCGTTTATAGGTTTTTGTTGGTAAGATTCCCCGGGACTTGTATGAAGATGAATTGGTACCACTCTTTGAGAAAGCTGGTGCAATTTGGGATCTCCGCCTCATGATGGATCCTCTTTCTGGTCAAAACAGAGGTTATGCTTTCATTACCTTTTGTAGCAAAGATGCAGCTCAGGAAGCAGTCAAACTGGTGAGTAATGATATGTCTCTGGTGAAGGACTGGCCTCTTTTCCCTGGGTGTTGGACCAACTAAGTGAATTTGTGTCAATGTATTCCTTATGTCTTGTATCTGATTCCCTTCTCTCACTCATCCTCTACTTTGCCATTATCTGGAGAAGTCAGACTTGTATCTAGGTGAATTATTTTTCCACAGACTACTGGAGGAAAGGAAAATGAGACATGCTAAATTTTTAGCTAATCACTCTTAATAGAAAAAAGAAGGTTCTTTTAGTGCTGCTGATAAGTGTGAATTTCTCAAGTTGAGATTCTTCTGCATGAGGGGTTTCTGCTGCTTCTGCTGCACAGGTACCAGTGGGAACTGGGGCTGATGTTTAGGTAAAGCAGCTTTAGAAGATAAACTTCTTGCTCAACTGCTATGACATTAATCTGAATCTGTTTTGCAAAGTTATCTTATGTATGAATCACTGTTTTACCTAAGGTAAAAACTGGCAAAGTTCTGTATAATTCTTAGATGTGAACAAGGTTACTGAAGTTGTTGCACTGCTGATTATATGTATATATGTATATGCATATAGTCACAGCTAGGTGGCTGAAAGCTTTTACAGAATTAAATGAGACTTTCAGAAGCTGTCCATCATTTGAACGTGAGTCCCCACTGCGTCCTGTTTGAAAGTCCTCCTTAAAAACAAAGATATCTTCAATTTGTTTTAAGGTTGAAGTCTCCTGCCTTTAAAGATGTGTTAGGGTTGTTGTTCAGAGTAATTTCTGTGGGTACAGTTGTGCTAAGGAAGTACAAGAAGCTTTTATGGGAAGCTTTTTAAAAAATAAAAAATAAAATAAACTTACAAAATAAAAGAATACAGAGTCCTGGCATTTAAAGGGCCCAAAAAGTCTGTGCCGTAAGAGAGGGAAAGGTTAAAAACCAGGCACATTTTAGGATCTTTTAGAAAACGTGCCTGATGTTAAAAAGCAACTGAAGTAGAAACCATGGTGCATCTGAAGCAGATGATATTAAGATTGTGGAGATCTTTTCAACCATATTGTACTGGATAATGCAAGTGAATGGCTTCGTATTTTCTCAGTGTGACAACTACGAAATCCGTCCTGGGAAGCACCTTGGAGTATGCATCTCTGTGGCAAACAACAGGTTATTTGTTGGGTCAATTCCAAAGAACAAGACAAAGGAAAACATATTGGAAGAGTTTAATAAAGTCACAGGTAAACACCTTCATAATGATTTTTGTCATGATTGCAAAATACCATTCGGCTTCTTTCATAGCTGTAGTAACGTGACTGATGCTTTCAGATCTTATTTAAATTATTTTCAAATTTTATTCCATATTTTCATTTATGAAATATACTTTATGGTAGACCATAAAATCATGGACTCATAGAACAGCCTGGGTTGAAAAGAAATATAATAATCATCTAACTTCATCCCCCCTGCTATGTGCAGCATCACCAACCAGCAGACCAGGCTGCCCAGAGCCACATCCAGCCTGGCCTTGAATGCCTGCAGGGATGGGGCTTCCACAGCCTCCTTGGGCAACCTGTTCCAGTGCGTCACCACCCTCTGGGGGAAAAGCTTCCTCCTAATATCTAACCTGAACCTCCCGTCTTAGTTTAAATCTATTCCCCCTTGTCCTATCTCTATCCACCCTCTTAAACAGCCATTTCCCCTCCTGTTTATATGCTCCCTTTAAGTATTGGGAAGCCACATTGAGGTTTCCCCAGAACCTTCTCTTTTCTGAGCTAAACAAGCCCAGTTCCCTCAACCTTTCCTCACAGGAGAGCTGCTGCAGCCCTCTGACCATCTTAGTGACCTCTTCTGGGTCTGTTCGAAGAGCTCCATGTCTTCCTTGTGCCAGGGGCTCCAGGCCTGGATGCAGTACTGCAGATGGGGTCTCACAAGAGCTGATGGAGGCAATCACCTCCTTCTCTCTGCTGGCCACTCCTCTTTTAATGCTGTCCAGGATGCAGTTGGCCTTTTGGGCTGCAAGCGCACACTGCTGGCTTGTGTCCAGCTTCTCTTCCACCAGGAAAAAAGGACCAATACCTGCTTTAATGCTTGTTAAATGATTGATGTTGTAAGATGATTTGCAATGGAAACGGCACAAATGAACTCAGAAAAACAGTGGAGGTCCCAATTCTGTCATCCATTCTAGGTTAATGTTGAAGGCTCTGTATTTGTAATGAACTACAGTAGGTTCAACTTTCACACCTGAGAGGCATTTGTGAGAGTCTCAAACAATGTGTTGTTGAGGAGTGGCAGGAAAAAGGGAACAGTGAATTATTTTAGGGGGAATGGTGCTGTAGAAATAGTAGTGACAGATTTTCTGTCCTAGTTCTTTGTTGTTCACCAGAATGTACAGCAAGCAGGAAGAAAAGAAATTGGCACATCACTGAAAGGATGCTTCTGCTTTATGAGAAGCTGAAGTCTTGATCTGCTTTTGTCCTGTAGGGGAGTTTTAACTTACTGCTTCTTTTTTTAGGATTGCTATTTATTAGTACTGCAGGGAAGTGGGGAAAATGGAAGGTGAATGCTTATTTAGTTGTCTCTCCTCTTTTATTTATTTATTTATGAGAGATGTCAGTGAAATTCCATCAGCTTCCCCTGAAGGCCTAGGGGATGCTGTGTATTAATTCTGATGGTTTTTCGCTAATGTAAAAATGGTCAAACAACATGGAAAACTGACTTTGTTTGAACTGTTCACAGTGATGTTCTGCAGGGCCTAGTTTTGCGGTAAGTTTGCTCTGGAGAATTTCACCATGTAGGTAACCTGTTTCTGGATAAATTGGATATATGTTTTTGTTTTGTTTTATTGTGCCTTTGCCCCAATCCTTTCAGAATGTGATACGTGGCCTCTAAACTTAACAAAAGAAAATTGAAGGCATTTTATAGTAGACTTCAGATTATTTATTTCCCTCTTAAAGCCCAATACTAAAGACATGTTTTTCAGAGGGTTTGGTGGATGTAATCTTATATCATCAACCTGATGATAAAAAGAAGAATCGAGGATTTTGTTTCTTGGAATATGAAGATCACAAGTCGGCAGCACAAGCTCGACGTCGCTTGATGAGTGGAAAAGTAAAAGTCTGGGGAAATGTTGTGACAGTGGAATGGGCTGATCCAGTAGAGGAACCTGATCCAGAAGTCATGGCAAAGGTAAGTGAAAACTGAATGTGGATGCTCTTGTGTTTTGGGAGGAATTTCTTTCTGAGTAATTAACTTGATTTAGCTGAGTGTTGCTACTAGTTTGAGGGCATGGAGAGAAAGTCACAGGATATTTTTGTAGTAAACCATCCAAAATGTTATGGGTTGAGCACTGTGAACTAGGTGGCTGTGTAACACATGAGGAACTTGTTCAGTTTGTTCACATTTAAATTAATAACGTACAGGTTTATCCTCCTGGATTGGCACACCAGTCTGTCTTATTACCATTCTGCGTGTGTTGATGCACACTGGGTAGGTAACTTATAAAACTTTTCCAGAGTGAGATGAAGATGAAATGCAGCATAGAGAATGATATTGTGATTTTATCTCTGAGTTTTTCTAATAAATCTTTGCTACCCTTGAGATCAATTACTAAAGTTTTACTGGGACTTGTAGTATCCCAGGAGCAGAAAATCAATGTTGGATATTCTTCTGGTCTTGGAGGGGGAAGTATGGAAGGAGATAAATTGTAGGAATTGTATACAGGTAACTGGTTTTTCTAATGGATATGGAATTTATAAGGTTAGCCAAAAATTCTTCATGCATAGAAGAGTGGAATAACGTAAGTGAACGTTCATTTTCTTTGATGTTTGACTTCTAAAGACTTCTATTTTCACTAATCATCAGGTGAAAGTTTTATTTGTAAGAAACTTGGCCACTACTGTGACAGAAGAAATTCTTGAGAAATCCTTCTCTGAATTTGGAAAGCTGGAGAGAGTTAAGAAACTAAAGGATTATGCTTTTGTTCATTTTGAGGACAGAGGTGCAGCGGTGAAGGTGGGTTGTTTATTCTTGCCTATCTAGATCGGATGTGAGGAGCTCTCTGTGAAGATGCTTTTAGAAATTCCTGAACAGTGAATATCTTATGTCAATTTCTAGAGCACGTATAACAGGGCTCCTTTTGTGAAAATTCTATTACTAATAATTTTGTTCCTATGATTTCAGTAGCTAGGAGGATGTGAAACTTGCAAGGAACAAAACTGTTCCAAGTTAACAAGTAGACTGGAAAAGAGGTATAGACCAATGCAGCAGAGTCTAGAGAAGAGGAGGAAAAAATAATCAACCTAGACAGTTTTTCTGAGGAAACGACAGAAGGTATCAGTTGTCTCTCAAAGACCCTTATTTAAAGACTGTGTGTAGTTTTTGGAATGGCAGAAATATTGTGTAGGTATTGCAGGGTTGTAGAAGTTACTCCTTATTTATAAAAAGTATTTGAAAGCAGTTGTGCGTGGGGGCAGGAAGGTGGTGGAGGAAATGTTTTATGCCATGGAGTCTCTTAAGCAGTGTAGCGTATGGGGTTACATAGCTCAAAGGGTCTTTCATTTTCAAACTTAAGGTAGCATGCAGCAGTATATCTGCCCTGTCTTGACTCCTCTTTATGGCTGCTGAATTGGTTTGTGAATTTTGTGCGTTAGTTCTGTGTATGTTTGTGCTGTTTGTTTTTAACGAAAGCATTATTTTGATATGGATTGCATGGAACTCATTAATTCATTCCAGTGGCTGTTGTACTCTCTGAGCTTCTTTCAAATAAACCATTATTGTTAAAGTTTTTGAAGATAGAGCTGTGCAGACATATGGAGCCTTTTATTAATTCATGTATTTGTACCCAGAAACGGTCAGTGCAGGGCAGTAACTCCAGGTAGAGAACAGGGAGGTGTAGTCCTAATTGTACTTTGTGTATGTAGATCAAGTTCTATTTGTGCATACACTTGATAATTACAGATTACACATTGTCTGTTACTTGAGGATTGCTGTATTACTTCACGAAGTTGCCAAGATTCAACTTTTGTTGTTCTTTTTTGCCCCCTTAAGTATGTGTCCTTCCTTGTTCAGAGTCAGCTATGTGTAAAAATACTTGCTGTCCTCTGAGATACTCTTTCAGTGCATTCCGATAGTTGGGAAGTCCAAATATAAAAATGCTGTCTCTCATGTGTGCATTCTGCCTTGCTCGCAAGTACACGGAGTGTTCATGTCAGTGTGTGTAGTGAGAACTCTTTGGACTATTTCTAGGGAGTACAGGAACATAAAAATCAGATGTAGCACTGTAACTTTTTGAAATATAATGCTCCATATGGTTTGAGATTCTTTTACCTTATGATACAAAGAAAATGTGTTTTTTTTTAACGTGGCCTCATTTTAACTGTTGAACAATGAGGGGCTTGAAAGAATAACCTGGAAGAATCCTCTTCAAGACATCCAAAGCAGCAGCCCAACCAACTTTTTTTCCCCCCCAAGTTCTGGTTTCCTCTTGGCTGAAAATGAGTTTTCCTTGTTTCTCTTCTAATTTTTGTACAGGCTATGAATGAAATGAATGGAAAAGAGATAGAAGGGGAAGAAATTGAAATAGTGTTAGCAAAGCCACCGGATAAGAAAAGGAAAGAACGTCAGGCTGCCAGGCAGGCCTCCAGAAGTACTGCGTGAGTGTTCATTCTTGAAATACTACTATACTGCAAAGTTAAATTCTGCTGTAAAATACAGGATAGTTTAGAAGAAACTGAACCCCTTTTTTTTCTTTTTTTCATCCGTGATGTATGTTGGTAATTAACAAGGGGAAGTTTATACTTTTTTCTGGGAGAGTTTTCAAGATAAATTAATGTGTGTTTCTTTTTCTTAATAGGTATGAAGACTATTATTACTACCCTCCGCCTCGCATGCCACCTCCTATTAGAGGCAGAGGCCGTGGAGGGAGAGGTGGATATGGCTATCCCCCAGATTACTATGGCTATGAAGATTATTACGATGATTATTATGGTTATGACTATCATGACTACCGTGGTGGCTATGAAGATCCCTATTACGGCTATGATGATGGCTATGCTATAAGAGGAAGAGGAGGAGGAGGAAGGGGTGGGAGAGGTGCACCTCCACCACCTAGGGGGCGGGGAGCACCACCACCAAGAGGTAGAGCTGGCTATTCACAGAGGGGGGCACCCATGGGACCGCCAAGAGGAGCCAGGGGTGGGAGAGGGGGTCCTGCACAGCAGCAGAGAGGACGCGGTGCTCGTGGAGCCAGGGGCAACCGTGGGGGCAACGTAGGAGGCAAGAGAAAGGCAGATGGGTACAACCAGCCTGATTCCAAGCGCCGTCAGACCAACAACCAGCAGAACTGGGGCTCCCAACCCATCGCTCAGCAGCCGCTCCAACAAGGTGGTGACTATGCCGGTAACTATGGTTACAATAATGACAACCAGGAATTTTATCAGGATACTTATGGGCAACAGTGGAAGTAGACAAGTGAGGAGGGATCGAGAATTTTGGAAACATAGAATTGGCTCTAGCTCTACATACTACAAAACAAAATTGGCTTAATGTTTCATCCTTCAGTAGCAATTGGCTACCATTTGTATTGGGCTGAAGAATCACTCTATTGTGTATATACTCGAGTCTCTTAGTTTTCTTTTTTTTTTTCTTT
The DNA here is from genome assembly GCF_039878825.1 of Excalfactoria chinensis. Classification (NCBI taxonomy): domain Eukaryota; kingdom Metazoa; phylum Chordata; class Aves; order Galliformes; family Phasianidae; genus Excalfactoria; species Excalfactoria chinensis. Next base: position 1,592,137 of record NC_092846.1, read on the forward strand.
TTTTTGTTTTTTTTTTTTTTCTTTTTTTGTTTTTTTCATAAATGCACTTGGACATTACTGGGCTTGCAGAATTCCTGAACTCCGTATGGGGTTTCAATGCTTTTATCATTTTAGGCTTCATTTTAGCAGTTTAAAAGCAGGAATGGCACACTGTTCAATCATGATTTTGCAGAACCTCTGGTTTTTGGACAGTTTTTTTTTTGGATTTGGGATAGACTACATAGGAGTATGCTGTACATAAAAGTAAAAGCTAGTGCTTTGTCTTAGTAGTTTTAAGAAATTACAACAAATTAAGTTTTCTTGTATTGAAAATAACATGATTGTATGTTTTGCATTCCTAGAAGTAGGTTAACTGTGTTTTTAAATTGTTATAACTTCACACCTTTTTGAAAATCTGCCCTACAAAATTTGTTTGGCTTAAAACGTCAAAGCCGTGGCAATTTGTTCCTTGATGTGATTGTATTTCCAATTTCTTGTTCATGTAAGATTTCAATAAAACTCAAAAATCTATTCAAAACATTACCTATTTCAAATTCAATTGTGTCCTAAAACATTATTTCATTGGTAATTCTTGCGAAAAACATTGTTTTCAAAGTATAACTGCCTATGTGAGTGATCAAATTCATGCAAAATTTCTCGTGCTTTCCAACATGTAGCACTGTGGACATCAGACTGAAAACTAGGAGAAATTACCAATAGCCTGAAGGGCACCCATTGTTTAATTGCTGTTCAGTAACTTACCAGCATCTAATTTTGCAACTTTTTATTTTGTTTTGTTTTAAGTGTCGAACTGTACCCAAACATTCCTGGAAATCTGATTCAAACGTAATTCTCTAATGTGGAGAAGGAAGCAGAGCCTACAATGGTGTTAATTTTGTTCCTTTTTGTTATGTACTGTCAAGTCCCTCTAGAGGCAATGATGTTAGGATCCAACCATATTGTATTCAGTGTACAAACACACACAAATGGTTTCGATCTCGATCATCTCAATTTAATTAAAGATAATATTTGAGTAGGGATGAGAATTGATAAGTTAGGTGCTGTGGCACAACAAACTTAACTTTTTGCTACAGATAACACAAACATACTCTCCATGTTCTCCATGATTCTATCTTGACGTTTTAATTTGATGTTCTGCCATGATGAACAATTTGCCTTAGAATTTTCATGCCTTGTAATAAAGGCTGTTTAAAAATTACATCTTATCCTTTGGGGAGATTCCTAGCTATGTTATTGGGGTATTATGTGTTGCTTTTATTGACCCTTGTCTTGGACGTTCCCAGATGTCAATTTTAACTGGCAAGTCATGACATTCTTCCGTTGCATCTGAGCCATTCTGTACCCCAATGAAGAATATTTGCTTCTCAAGAAAGAGAAACAAAAGGATTTAATCTTTCTCTAAAGAAAACTATTGCCGGACCTCTAAATATCCAAATCAAATACGTTGCTCATACTCGATTACAGCATTATAAGCAGACTATTGGGCAAGTTAAGCTGCAGTGGTCATACTCCTCCCTTTGTCTTCTATTCCTGTCTGGTGTCTTTGAATTGTATTTGGTCAGAATGTTAACAGAAGGATGAGCCTTCCCACGCTTTATTTGTTGTGGGACTGGTATGTAATTGCATGGTTTGACTTGAGTTTTAATTGAAGCGAGGATGTATGTCTGGTTCGCAAATATGGGTTTGCCCCTTTGTCAGGCTCTCCCTTTCCAATTAATGTAATTGGTTGTTAATTTAAAAAAAAAAAAAAAGCTTTCCAAAATTAGTATTTCACTATGTTAAAGCCTTTTTTTTTTCTTTGTGTTCTTGTTTTTTACTTCATAAAGTTAATGGGGCCAAATCCTGTCCTCTCTGTTCCTTACTTGAGCAGTGAAGTCAGAGGGGTATTGCCTGGGTATGCGTTTCAGGCTTTTGCTTGTGGTAAGGATATGGCTTGTAATTTTGTTTTAATACAAGGCAATCTGTTCCATTAGTATGACTTTATAGCAATTACCTAGGCTTTGCAATATTGATCAGAACCCTGTAGTCTTAATAGGTGTTTATATTGCATTAATCATTGTGAAGGGGATCTGATTTAGGGCAATTTAATTGGAATCAAAGTTAAGTACTGTCCATCCTGGAAGAGAGGTAGCAGCTCATACAGTGGATTTCCAGTGTTAGCCCAAGAGAGATGAAGCCCCAGTGCCTGTTTATGGGGGGAGGGAGGTGTGGGGAAGTGAAACACTTCAATTCTAATGTTTACAAGGCACTTAAGTAACAAAAATTGTCTTCCTCAAGAACTGTAAAGCTACATCTTGTATTTGTTTCTGCCAAAATTGCTAATTATCCAAATATTTTTATTGAATATGACAATTGAGCTATACATTTTTATAACTGAAAATGCAAATCCGTAAGAGTTTATATTTATAGCATTACCAAGTTTTGCAGTTTATGTGATTGATGGATACTTAAGTTCACCTTTCAAATTTGCAACAGCACCCCACTGAATCCATAGAGATCACGTGTACTACAGCTTAGTCCAGTATTGATGTACATTGAACTCGAACTTATCTAACGAAATTATTGGAATAAAAAAAAAAATGGGACCAAAATACTGTAGCACAGTGGGAAAATCTACTGTACGTGATGAGAGACACTCAAGGGAAGAATCTTAGCACAATTCTGATATATAGTCAAAGGAAAATAAATTTACTCTCATGCATCTGCTTCGATCTTTTCTTCAGTGTAACTTAGCAAAATTCCTCTTCTAAAGTATGTTGAAAATGGATTTCAATTTGTAAGCCAATATTAAACTTCTATCAGTGTCCTGCTGGTTTTGGAGGAGGAGGAGCCATGAAATGGGATTGTAGTCATCATTTGATCACTCATTTATAGCAGTTGCTTAAATGTCTGTATTGGTGTTTGATTATAAGTAATAAAAAAGTAGGTTGCTAGATTTATAGCAATTCCAAAATTCTTGTGCAAAAGATTTTACAGCTGTTATGTTGTTATAGGCTTACTTGCACATTCTTAATCAATTTACTAAATTCAGTTTTTACTTTTACTAATTCATTAAGCTTTAACCTGCGTTTTCCAAAGTATTAAAAAGGTTTGTTAACTTTTTTTGTAGCAACTGTTTACTTTCAGGACTCATCATCTATAGTGTAATCATTAGAAAGAATGACAACTGCATTGCTTAAAGCTTTTTCTAAATAAACTCTCGAGTCAAAGTAGAAGTTCACCATTAAATATTGGTGACTGTTACAAAAAAACCTGACCATTTTTTGACCTCTCTGCATTTGGACATGAAGCCCATTTCTGTATTTTGAACTACACAGAAAAAAATACAGAAGACACTCTTATTATAAGGCTAGCAGGAAAATTGATTTGAGGTATTGAGCAAAAAGTCTTAGAAGTGTGTGGCACCAAGGCCTGCAGACCCCAATGCAGATGTGTTAGTTCTCATCAAAGCTTAATAGTTGTTCAGGAATTATGAGCCTGGCTCATGCGTTGAACAACAAGAGCCCACTTCTGTGTATTTTTCCCATGCAGTCTTTGATATTATGCGAGTGCTGATGTGATGAAGGATTATTTGCATATTGAAAGTATGCCAGATTAGATTATTGACTAAGATAGCTCAGAGCCTTATAGAAAGAGTGTACTGAGTTGTGTTTTTTGTTTATCAAAAACAAACGAGACAGACAAAAGTCCCCAGGAACTCTGAGCTTCTGTTAACTTAGTATTGGAAGGAAGTTGTTTGGATGCAGTATTTTGGCTTGAAACATTTTGAAACCAAGTGTCTAAGTTTGATGTAATTTAGTTGATGAAAACTGTAGAGAAGGAATGAAAATTCATTTTAAGGGGATCTTTGGTTCTGAATCAAAACAGTTGAGGTATATCTGCAGGTGTTTGGTTATTGATCAGGAACTCTTGAAATTTTAGAACAGAATAATCCCACTGAAGAAGTTTTAAAACGATCTGGAGGGTTACCAGAAGCTCTGAAAGACAGTTCAGAATATATTGCATCACATTTTCTGATGTCCAGAAATGTGCAAGTGTCAATTTTGTATTTTAACTCCTTCCTTTTACCTGACTATCAGGGAAGCGTGATTGAGGCTGACCTGACATGTCATGATGTCGACTTGCTAGGTGGGGTTCGCAAGGGACATTAACCTTGGAGTTATCGGTAAGACAACTTTCTTTCTAATTTACTTTGGTAAGGTTAAAGGGCTTGGGGTGGGAGGGGTTGGGCTGGGGGTGGGGGGAGGAGGTAATTTCCACAGCCCTGATCACTGGAATATGGTTGAAAATCTACTGCTGCCATGGAGAGATTCCAAGCACTGAAAATAAAGGTGACGGGTGCTTCAAGAGAAAAATGGATGATGATCTTTTAGAGATGCTGGAAGCGTAAATGGTTTTGAATGCTTATTTTTCTTTCTACTGTAATCAAAGCCAGATGTATATATATACTTTTTTTTTCCTATCATGAAAAAGCAAAGAAATTAGAGCACACTTCTTCGAAGTCTAAGAATGCTGTAAAAATGTGTCCGAGTAGATCTTTGCAATAAAATTTTATCTTGAAAATGAGAACCAAAACTGGCATATCATGAGTTTGGATCATTTACCTTCTAGATATGACAATCCGATCATGTAGTAGTTGTGAAAGAATCTGTGATTAACTGAGGGGCACTTAGAGCTGGTCCCAGTAGAAAAGAACAGGAGAACAGGACTTAAATTACAATAGGTTTGTTGTTTTTTTTCTGGGTAAGGCATGTTATGTGTATTACAGACAAATAGCAACAGCTGAAGATGGATTTTGGAAGCCTTGCAGATGAAACTTTAAAATCCTTGGGCATCTTGATAGAAGGAATCCCTCATGGCACCTGCTCACCTTGCACATTTCCTTCCTCCGCCAGCAGAGTCGAGACCTTTCTTTTTTGAGTCCGCAATACAGTACTTTGAAAGGAGCAGAGAAGTCAAAAGAGCTTAGTGGGCTGTAGGTGGATTCCCAGTTTAGTCACTCATTGCCAAGAAGTTGAAGAGCACGTTCAATGCAGGAGAAATGTAGATGCTTAAGTAGAGGTATTTGTAATGATTTCTGGTATCAAAATACATTCAGTTATTCCAAGTGTATCTTACTTGGAATACCTTGCTTTGAAAGTGCTCAACTGCACCCAACCTCAACTGCAGACTGAGAGAAGCTATTATGACCCATTTTAATTCCAAGTAACGAATGTCAAATGCACCAGTACCTCCTTACTTGACATTATTCCAGCATACCTTGAGGCATTTATATGTGAGCACTCAGCGAATGCATACCTAACCTGAATTTTAACAGGATGTGGAAGTAACACATTTTGTGACAGGAAAGAAGACTTGATTTGGGAGAACATTCAGCTTAACGATGAACGGCCTCTAAGTTCCCTGCTGTACTTACGCTTGTGCAGGAGTTGCAGCAGTGAAACACTGCACAAACTAGAAGTGCTGTGTTTAAAATAGTTCGGGTGTGTAATTAAGAGAGAATCATAATGCATGCACTCAGAAGAGCTTTTGATATTTTGAAGATATTTTGATGTTTCCTATGTTTGCTTTCTTTAGGCAGTTCCTGGATGCGTTGTTGGTTTGCTCATTGTTAGGTTTGATCTCTAGCTTGAATTAATCAGTTTTCAAATACAGTGTATTGATGAGTGAGCAAAAAAGTTAGTGCAGCTCAATGATGGCTGCACCTGAAGAGCAAGCACCAACGTGTATAAGAATGCTGTTTTACATTTCATATCTGTTTTATAAGACCACAGATCTTAAACTCATCCTTACATGTTTTCACTCAAAACCAATTGCACTTACATTGTTCTTTCTGTTGATTTGGATGCTCTTCATCCTCATTTTTGTTCTGTTCAGTGCTTGGGGTAACACCTTATCTGCAAGCATTTAACACTCCATTTTGTTGAAATACTGTTGATCTCAGCAGCCAAATCATTTCAGTTAATGCAATTTTCCCAGGGATCTTGGATGAGGATATTTGTTCAGTGTGGAGTATTCTGCTTTGAACAGTTGGAAGAGTTTATAAGCAACCAAAAGGAACCCCGTAAGTTATGCTTAACAAAATATATTTTCATTGCCATCGACTTAGTTATTTTCACCTTCACTTACCCAGCAAAACCAGGATAAATGATTCTTCCTGTGAGACAGCAGATGAAGCCTGTTTATATTCATCACTTTATTTTTCCTCTTGCCAGACACAAGGCATGAAATGCATCCTAATCCTCCTGTGATTCCTGTTTTCATTGTTTCTGCTTGGATTCTTGCCTGTTACCGTGCATCTCAGCTATTAAGGTTGTTTTGGAGGCGAAGGAGCAGAAAAATATTTCCTGCTTTTTTTGGTTGTTTTGAACATGTTGGAGAAAGAAGAGGTTCAGGCCTTCTGGAAAAGTAGAGAGCTACGGTGCTGAGGAAGTTTGAGCCTGCAGCTCATATCAGAAGCTGTGAGAGGTCTTATTGGAGAAGATCCTCTTGTTTGCCTTCAATATAAACCTTAGCAGAAGAGCTGCTTGCAGTGGGCTGGTCTTCCTCATCAGGTCTGTGTCCCAGAGCTCTTCTCTGGTCTTTCTTTGAGTGCGAATGTACTAGAAACCTGTTCTGGACATCAGGATGCACTCCCTGAGGTGGATCTTTGGAGCGCTAAGGAATAAAATACGGTCAAATCAAACTGTTCCTTTGGATGTTTTCAGAGGGGCTCTGAATATTGTACATCAGATGAGGATAACTGCGAGGCTTCTTTCAGCCAGCTGCTGGCCTCTTAGGCAATTCCACATTTCCTTTCAAGGCTCAACTCAATTGTTTGATCCAGATGTTCTAAGCTAGAGAATCATTTGTGTAGAAGAGGCTTTAACATCTTTCTAATATGCTAATGTAAGTAAACTTACAGATTAAATAAAATCACTGAGCAAAGATATGTGCAGAGGAAACTACACCTCCCAGATTTCACGAGGCTTTTTAGGTGTGAAAGGCAATTATGAAGAATAGATCCCCTCCTTCCACAATTTCATTGGAAATGGCGTCAAGTATCCTTATAGCAACTGGGCTCAAGCTTAAGGGAGAAGCAGCAAAATGACTGGCCATATAGATAGGTATTGCTGAAATGAGATACAAACATGTTAGCACTTGAGTACCTAGAGTGATCTCATAGTATATTACAAGATCTTAGTGTCTCCCTCTCTTTTTTCTTGAGTCTTAGATTTTCTAAAGATGATACTTAAGGCCAAAGGAGCAGCAGTGTTTGGGTAGGGAGAAGATAGCCGGATAAAGCTGCGCGTTGTCTTAGGACTTCTTAAGAATTACTTTTAATGAGTACTTAACGTGAACTTCATCTTTCTGTTGTAATCTCTTCCTCTGTTGTTATAAACTGCTGTTCAGGCATAGTGGAAATCTTGCCTAGTGTCAAATCTGAACTTTCAAAAGCGAGAAGTTGCTCCTAGACTTGGTAACCAGCAGTGGTAGCAAGTAACTGTAAGTTAGGTCCGTGCTGCCTTCTGTGGCCGTGTGCCTTTCAGCTTGAGATCCTGCGTGCTTGAAATGCTAACAAGTTACGTGCTTCATATCTGTTATTTCTTAAGAAGCTCCAAACCATGAGTAAAAAAAAATACAGCACAGGGCAAAAATATACTTTAACTGTTTTATATATTAAAATATGTATCATTCAGATACTGAACAGGATCTAACCCTGGATACAGCTGTGTCTTGAGACTGAGCTTTGCTCTTGAATAGGGATATGGAATAATAATTCACATGGGTTCTCTGTTGGCAGTTGCTGCATTAGTTGGTAGGTGACGATGTGGGGATATTTGAATCTGCTGTGCAGTAGAGACTGCAGCATAAAAATATGTGCTAGGACCTCCAGGGGGAAGCACAGGACTGCAAAGACCACACTGGCTTCTAGCAGAGACAGACTGTGGGAAACACGGAGCTTTTGCTTGTGTTAGCAGCAAATCTTTTCTGTACCAAATTGAGACTACAGAATATTCATCTTGAAGAATAACGCTGTCGGGTTTAATACCGAAAGATTGGAAAAGGCTCGTTAATCATGAAGATGAGACTACCTGATGGAAAACGAGATGCAGCATGTGATTAAGCGCTCAGACCCTCTGCTAATTACAGTCCTGGTTCAGTTCTGTCATTACAGCAATTCAGTGCAGGTGTGTGCTGTCTGGAAGGAGCAATGATAGAATTGAAAGAAAGCAAAAGTCCAGAGCTGTGTAAAATTCTTTTTTTGGTAAATTGCATAAATAAAACATCTCAGAAATGATGTTTGTCTGCACAGCAAGTGGAAATCAAGCTCAAAAAAAGAAAGATTAAAACTTCTTTTTGATACCTTCAGTATGTAAGTGCCTGGTCCCTTTCATCAACTAATAATGTTTTAGCTTCTATTCTCATCTTGTCTCATGTTACCCCAGGAGAATGTTCATGGCGCCGCATGAACTGAGCAAGATGGTAAGTTCATTGTCTTTATACTTCAGAAGTTTGACAACAGGTTTTTTTGGATGCATTTCATTCCTAGTATGGGAATGGCAGAGTTCTGTACTGTGCCACAGCATCGAGTGAGATGCATCCCGGAAATGTTCTTGAATGCATGAAGAAATGAGAAGGAACGTGTTTCCCTGTGGGTGAATCCCAGCTTGCAGGAATGCTGTGGGTGATATTGAAGAGCTCAGGCAGGCCTGCAGCGTGGAGCTGCTCCTCAGCTTCAGACTGATGCATCTCATCAACTGGTATTGTACAGAGCAATAAACAGGACAGAAAGGGCTTATGAGAGCACAGATATTGGTCACATCGCAGCTTGTGCTGTGTACCACATTCTTAACCTTATTAGAATAATACCCAGTGTAATCAAACTATACTTCTCCAGTTACATCAAGGCTAATTTCGGCCAGTGCTTTCTGCATTAGAGTAGCTCAGGCAGATTTCTTGATGGAAGTATTTTTAATTGCTTTTTACAGTTCTGCACACAAATTTCAGCTGTATCCCGATGTAAGAAGCTTCAGCACCCCAGCACTGTGCTATAGCACGGGGGTGGCTGAGGATGGCTTCTCAATGTTTGCAGACTGCATGGGGAAAAAGAGCAATGAAAAGGATCTGTCAAGTGGAGAAATGAGGGCACAGGTCATAGGAATCTCGAGTTTCTTTTCAATATTATCATTATATTTTTAAATACACTTTTCTTGAGTGTTTTCTAGGTTTTCTGGTCACAGACTCCATCCCTATCAACCCCTCATCTGGTTTGTCACGCGCTGCAGTCAGAAGGCTCAACTTGCATTTATCTTTTGGCTTAGGGCTAGTTCTCCATGCCAACATTCACAACAACAGAACTGAACAAGGAAGTGAATATTGCACTTTTTCTTGAGTTTCAATTGAAGTGTTCAGGAAGTTGGACCTTAATGAGCTTTTGGTAGAGCTGAAATAGAGGAGCAGTTCTGTAACTGCCCATCTGTGAGGAAACACCTTCGTTTGGTGACATCTGAGTCACTTCAGTGCCTTCTCAGGGGTACCTGCTGCTTTGCAGGGCTCATGTGGAGTAATTGGGAGACATAACACCTGCAGCTCCTGTTTCATTTGCAGATGTGCAAAGCCCGTTACATGTGTGGCCTTTCCAGTTTCTCTCGTGAGCTCAGTGAAAGGCTATTTCCTGTTCTTACCAAAACCCTAACAAACCAAGAAATCAGCAGCCAAAATCCTTACCAATTTGAGTCGTGACCCTTCCTTTTTGGAATGGGCCTTCCAGCCTCCTACTCATGTTGACAAGAGGTGAAGGTATGACAGTCCTTTCATTCCTTGCAGTGGGTTTCTGATCACAAAAGCTGGAAACAACCACCTCACTTGGCCTTGAGGTGGGGATGCCTGGCACAGCTTTGAGGTATTGCTTCAGTGACTCCTGATAGCTCCTGCTCTGCTCAGGTCTTCACACTAATGGAGTGCAACCTTTAATGCTCCTGGTGAGAGCTTCATCTTCCAGAATGGTGCAAGAGACAGCAGAGGAGATGGTATCAAAGCTTTACTGGCACTGGGGTATTGGACACGTGTCTGGTTTGTAGATATGGTATCAGTTTTTTTTCTAATGCAGACTTCACTTCCTGTGATCCAAGGGTTCATTTAGTCTCATATTTCAGCTTGTTTTGAGCAAGCTTTACAGCTTTACAGGCTGATGGTAGAAGTCCATCAACCATTGCTTCATCTTGGAACGTTGGTCAGATCCACTTGAGACGAGAGCTTTTCTTCTAAACTTCTTAACCTCTGCTGAGCCTTTGTAGCCTGGTGGGTTGTTCTTCCTGTGAGTGCACTGCATTCATTCACATCTTTGCCTGTTCTTAGTAGATTGATCTTTTTTTCCTGTGCTTCAGAGAAATTCACGATGTATAATAGGAGAAACTGTTAAAAAGAAAGCTGAAAGCTTTGCCACTGAAACTGAAGGATGGGTTTATTTATTTACTTAGCTGGACCAAGTCGCAGACAAACTGGTGTCCAAGGACTGAAGTGTAAAATAGCCTAAATAGCTTTGGCTAGAATATCCCATTTCTATTAGCGAGCTGAAGCAGTAACTTGGGCTACCACTGCCTGCCTTGTTTCCAGACTTAATCCTGCATTTTAGTTTATAGGTGTTTGTGCAAATGGAGACAGTTTATTTTGAAGAGCTGCTCGAGATCTTTCCAAGTATAACCCAGTAATTCAGGATATTTGATGGCTGTTGTGCTTCATTTCAATTACCTTGGGCTTTGTTCTCCCAGAGAGGCAGGAGAATAATCTTACACTTTGCTCTAGTTGCAATTTCCTTAAACTGCTTGTGTATTTGACAGTTGATTAGCTATTTATATAACAGTATTACTGGCAGTCTCCATAAAACTCGCATCACATTAATGATGAGGACAGCGTGGTCTTTGCTGGGATTTTTGAGTCTGTTTTACACACTTTGTTTTTAATGAGAGATCACATTTCTGCATTCCTATCTGCTAACCTCCCACTTCTTTTCCTTGGTGTAGGACTAGAAGGCCTGAGCTCTGCTACAGCAATTTTCTCCTGTTTAAAGTGTAACGATCTCAACTCTGGTCTGTTTTTAGATGCTGAAGGACAGAGGCTGTGATGAGCACTAACAGTGATGTGCAACGTGAACTGATGGCAGGTATCCATATCTAGTCCTCGTAGTCTGACGTAAATATGGAAGCCATAGGTGCGGTGTGACTTCTGGCTGTGGATTCCTCTGTTCTTGATGAATAGTTCCATGTTGGTAGAAACATTTGTTTTCATAGCATGTCCAAGAGCCGTTCTGCAGCGGGAAGGTAAGTCCAGAGGTGTGGGCAGGGGGTGGACAACCTTTAATCTGTTCTTTTTTTGTCCTTTAACCCAGTCCTTAGAGTTGTATGGACACATGTTGGACTGATCAGACAGCTGCTGAAACCGTGAAGAATCGGGGCATGTTTTTATTACCGGGGAGAAAAAAGAGAGGTTTAAGATTTTTAGCCTTTTCACAGTGTTCTCAGATGCACGGTTGGATTTTAGGGTGTTTCTGTATGGATCCAGGTTGCGATATGCTGTAAAACTACATTGGTTGTCTTTTGTAACACAGATTGCAGTTCAGTGTCATTCTCTATTCATTTTCTGATTGACAATTGCTGTCTCTGCAGTGCTTGTTGCTGGAAACTATTTAGTTGCTGGTGTTTCTGTCTTCCGAGTTCAGCTGAGTCCTCTTTGCTTTATGGTGAGGGGCTGCTGCTGGCTCTTAGCTGTGCTTTAAAGACAAATATTCCTATTTCCATTCAAGTTCAGGTTGTGTTTGCTCTGAAACCCAATGGAGGTGTTAGCTGTATCTCAGTTCCCTCATTCGGGTTGATAGGACTTGCCTGTGAGTCTTGTTCTGACAGATGATTGACCTCCCTGCGCTCCTTCCTAAGGTAACTTAGAGTCCCAGGTATGCTTTACAAGGGAGAACCATGTGTAGACAACGGGGTTTTGTTGTTCGCGAGGGGGGCTGGGGGGAAATACATGGAAACAGGAAACCTGAACCACCTTAAATTTAAAAATCTAGGGGTTAAAGTATCTCAATACTGTAAGTTGGAAGAATGTTGGGGAAGTTCTTGAATCTGAGATTTATTGATTTTTTTCTTTAACTGTCAATAAAATTGTGTGCAATCTGTGCTCTTGCAGTAAATGTAAGTGTACCCTGGATTAGCTTATCTTCAGAACCCCAGTGTCTGTCTGCTGCGGCGAGTGATCTGAGGAGCTCCAGGTGGGTGTGCTACATGTATATCAAGTCTTCCCTCTAGACAGTGTACCCTATGAACTGCACGTGCATTGTATAACTTGTTTCCTACCTGGTCCTTTTGTAATGTCTTTTGTTTTCAAATAAATATCTTTTGAAGTCATTACTTTGTGGGTGTTTTCCAGGGGTCCAAGTGTTCTCTTGTGTTGCTGGTCCTCACTGATGTATTTTATTCTCTTTGGATCATGTGGGGAAAAAAGGAGCAGAGAAAGTCATCATTGCTTCCGTTGGGTGCAGATTTTAAGCCGCCATGGTGAAATGCAAACCCTTATTTTCTGTTTTGAGTATTTCCTTGGAGAGCCCTTAGCAGAGGGAAAAGAATGGCACAAAATTTATCCTGAACATACATTTGGAAAGCAGTGAGTTTAGCATCTTGTGATTTCACTCTCCTGTGAAATACTGAATCCTGTGGGAACCTTCAGCAGTATGAAGAGTAGCCTTGCACTTGCATGAAAAATAAAGGTTTGGCTTAATCTTGGCTTGTTTGATCCCCCTCACCCCATTGGAATGAGAAGAGCAGAACACACTCAGTGGTCTTTAACATGCAACACCTCACTGCCTTTGAAGTCTTCCCCTTTAATTTTTGAGGGGTAAGGCACCCTATGTGCTGCCATAGGTGGTAATCTGTGCGTGCATGTATGTATGTACAAAAGAATTCCTTTCTTCTAGGACAGTATTCTGGCATGTCATGTTGTTCAGTCTGGCTTCATTTTTCCTTTCATCTGTGCAGGCATTTCCAGAATCACTCTGATGCTCTTTTTCCCCCCTATGCTTATTCCTTTTCTCATGCCATGTGCCAGTCCTGCTGAGCAGCAGCAGGAGCGAGTGCTTCCTAAAAACAGCTACCAACAGATTCTGGCACAAAGACTGTTTTGAAGACTTGACCATGAAAGCAGAATTGCAGTCAATCCTGTACCAAACGTGTTAAGCAAATGAAATAAAAACCCACATGTTCTGAACTTTTGGCTCAGCTCTGTCTTCAAACCTTTGTGGCCACCTGGATTGGGCACGAGGTGACCTGATGTTTGCATGCAACTGTTGGTGGGGGGGGAGGGTGAGGTTGGTATTTATATTCAGCCCAAATGAAGTGACCAGTTACTGAAACGATTTAGGTTGTATCTTGTTACCATCCTGTGAATGTCTTTTAGGGTCTTTGAAGGTCTGAGGGTTCACTAGTGAAGCACAGATGAGGAGCCATCCGCTGCCCTTTGAGCCCGCAGCAGTATGAATGAGCACAGCGTGAATTCCTGCTCTTTGCAGAGTGACCCATGAACTGGAAGTAAATCTCACGAGTAAAGTGCTTTCCAAGAAGAGGCTGAGTGAATGCATTCGGTGTGCAACTCCTCACTTAGTTTTGTTGCACTGCAGCAACAAGAGAGCTGGGAGTGATTCTCAGCGCTGTGGACCATGGGCTGATGGTGGTGAAGTTACCACCACGTTTTGAGGAATGGAGGTACCAACCCTGTGCTGCTGGACAGGCTTTAATGTATGTGATCTTGTACTTTTTTTCTGGCAGTTTATCAGAACGTAGCCAACATTCCTAATGATGCATAGCTCTCACTTCTGGAAAGCCATGCAACTTTTCAGTCTGTTTCTTCCAGCTCTTTGCAGGACCTCTTGCATCCATCTGCTGCATTAAATGCAATGTGCTTTCTGTCATACCTTCACGTATTTGCTTCGCTGAAATGTGTGTTGGCGAGGGCATTTGTGTTGAAGATGTGCATAAGGAAACACGGATTCATTGATCTGCCCTTTTCCAAGCACTGATAAGGTCCAATCATTTCCTTTTTAGGATCTGAACCCAAGGCAGAGCACAGAAGCCAAGTATTTGTCAGCTTTCTTTCTAAGGAGGAGGATTCCACTTTGACAATATAAAAAAGAAGATGAAATGTGAGGAAGCGTGGGAGTCTCAGTGCTGTGCAGATGACACCCAGGCAGGGTACAGCTCGTTCTGCAGGGTGTGCAAGGAGAAATGGGGCAGTGAGCGCTCAGGTCACCCTGGCAGCATCCTGAGGGCAATGTCTGAGGTTCTGCTCCTTTTCACATAGGAGAGGATTTGACAAAAGAGCTTGTGGCTGGATTATTGTGGCTGTGCTGAGCTGCACTGATGGTGTGTGGATGTGACCTGTTGTTGTACATCCTATAATTGCCCTCGTTTCAGACTTTACTGTTTCTGCTTTCTGGTACCTGTTGCTTTTTCTTGTACTCTTGCCCTTCTGTAACTTTTCTGCCTTGTGACGTAGCTCTTTCCAAGCTGTTTTCTGAGCTAGATGCAGTTTTCCTTCAGAATACTGGTATAAAATGATGGCAGTGATAACAAAATCTCTTATATCATGACCTTCCTGGACATACAAAACAGAACCATAGAATAGGTTGGAAGGGGTCTTAAAGATTGAGTTCCAGCACCCTGCTGTGGGCTGGGTGTCCCTACCAAGTCATGTTGCTCAGGTACCTCCAGGGTTGGGGCAGCCACAGCTGATTCTTTGACCTCAGATATCAGCAAAAGGGAATTCTGGAGCTGTAGGTTCTGCCCTGCCTTCTTGTTGCACAAAGTGATGCACAAGGTTTTGAAAGTGGAGGGTTATAAACAGGGTGCCTCATCCTTGAAGACATTCAAGGTCAGGCTGGACCAGTCTCTGAGCACCTGGTTGAGGTGTGAGTGTCCTGCTTCATTGCAGGCAAGTTGGATCGGATGGATTGTGTGCACCCTCGGCCCTGTGTGGATAACACCAAGCTGTGTGGTGTGGTTGACGTGCCCGAGGGACAAGATACCATCCAGAGAGACCCAGACAGGCTGAGCAATGAGCCATGGAGAATACCGAGGGTCAACAAGGCCAAGTGTGGGTGAGAACTGGGCTGAAGGCTTTGGGATTTGGGGGTCTGGGCAACAAAAAGGAGTTGTCAGACAGGAAAACCAGCTCTGACTTGATATATGAGACGGCAGGGATGATACAGGCTGTTGTTGGTCAGCACTGAGAGCTTGCAGCTGAGCAAATGTACCTGTGTGGAAGCAGACCTCTGTTTGCCCGCCTTGTAAATAGGTTCAGAACAGCTGCAAAGACAAACACGCTTGTTCTTGATTGCGCCTGGTGCGTGGAGTTCACTGCAGCTGTAATTCCCCTGATTAAATGGAAGCTAACTGTTAATGTCTGGATGCTGACACCGTAATGGACACATCTGGTGGTGTGTGCAGAGAGGTTGCTGTATGCATGCAGAAACTGAAGCGTGCTGCTTGGTCTTCAGCAAGCTCTGCTGTTCCCTTTGTGCAGCCATCCATGTCTGGGTGACAGCTCCTCTACCCGGGCGTTATCTGCCGTGATGATCTGTCTGGCATGGCTGCTCTAATTGCCTCCCACACTTCAGTTCTTCTCCCCGACTCCCTCCTACTCCGATGCCTGCAGTGCCTTTGAGGCAGAAGGTCCTGACACTAAAGTTCTATGAAAATCTGCTTGCTGTACCCTGATAGCACCCCGTGGCACTGCCTGCCTTTGGCTTCCCCACTCCAGTGTGTGTTGGGGCTCTTTGTACCCCTATGCAAACTGGGGGTACCTCCTGCAGGATGCTGAGTGGCTCACATTAGAAATCCATGGGTCATCTTGAATGCGTTGAAATATTTGAGGGTTAGAATGGCTTTGGTCTGAAGGGATCTTAAACATCACATAGTTCCAACCCCTCTGCTGTGGGCTGGGTGCTCCCCACCAGCTCCAACTGCCCAGGGCTACATCCATGGCCATGAGCACCTCCAGGGATGGGGCACCCCCAGTTCTCTGGGCAATAGGAGTAACCCAATGCTGGAACTGCAGTTTTCCATGTCTTGGCAGGCTGCTGTCATTCAGGACCTGACTTGGCCACAGCTGTGCTGGGCTTGGTGCTGTTTCCCAAGGCAATGAGGTGCAGTGGTGAGGAGGGGCTGCAGGCTGGGCTCCTGTGTGCTGCTGCTGCTGCTAAGAGGGCAGTAGCTTTGGAAACTCCCTGAAGCAAACACACACACAGAGACATAGAAAGAGAGATACATATAGATAAATATCTCTTTATCCCACTTTTTATTGCACAAGGGAGTTGTAAAATAAAGTATGAGGATTGTTTGCTTTCTCTTTCTGTGTGTCTCTGCTTCTCCAGGTGGTTTGGGATGAAGCAAGCTGGGAAAAGAATTGTGTTACAGGGGAGAGGTTCAGAGGAGGCTGTACATTAGAGAGGAGGAACTGGATTATTCTGAGGTCTGCAGGAATAGAAGTTAGGACAAATGTGAATGTGCTGAGTGGGAATAGATGATCCCTTCTGTGAGGATAGGGAGACTGCATCACCCTCAGCATGGGATGTGCTGCTTCCCGGGAGCTGCTTCTGAAAGCAGTTATAAAAAGCACTTCCCTGCGGGGCTGCAGTTAGAGCATCTTTTTGTGAGCCTGTGTGCTTGTTTCTGGAGCCTGCAGCCACACTCAGGAAACAACTGAGGAGCTCACAGGAAGGTTTAGATGGTGAATGTTCCTGAATCAGCATTGGCAGACGCTCTGCTCGAGCAGTTTCTTATCTGCTATGAAAGCAAATCTGGCTCGTGGTGCAGAGGGTACCTGAGCTGATTGGAAAGGCTGAGTAACCCTTTCCCATGCAGTGATGCTGTTGCTGAGATAAAACCTGGCAGGCTGAAGAAAAAGCCTCAGAATTAGTGTGGAAAGCAAGAAGCAGCAGTCAGCTGCAGATATATCACGTGAAAAATACTTCCCACTGCATCCAAAGGAAAGCTGAGATATGGGACAGAGTGAAATAGGAGCAGGATAAAGGCACAAGGAATGGCCAGAAGGTTGTGTGCAGAGTTGGGGTGGATAGTGCACACAAAACCCTCTGCTACGCCTCTGAGTACGTGGTTGCAGGACCATTAAATATAGAGATGGAGCTGACTCCACAGCCCACACCTTCTGAATGGCGCACTGATATGGAGAAAGGCATTAACAAAATGTGTCCTGGTGGGCACTGGGAGGACTTCCAGCATCTGAGCACCGAGGCATTCCAACTGGTGCTGCTCATCTCAAGCAGGTGCTTGTAGCTCTGTCTGCTGTGTTTGATGTTGCAGTGCTGACTCTTGCTAATTGTTGCACTGAAAGCTGCAGGTGTTGGGAGATAAAAGCACTGATGGAGCAGCATTAGCTGTGATTTCCTGCACTGGAGGAATGAAAGGATGGTTGTAGAGAGGAGATCTCCTGCTGCTTATGCTGCAGAAATTGGATCTGCATGAGGAAGGGAAGAGTGGGGGGGATCAGGAGGCCACGGGCATCATAGAGACACATTGGGAAGGCTGAGAGGAGAAAAGGGGAAGCACGCAAAAGCCTGGGTGAATTTTGTCCCTTATTTTGCTCTTGTGAGTAACAATTGGCATGATGGCATATAGAGCAGACAGAGATTTGACAAATACATGAAGGTAGGAGGAGCCTTAAGAGACAAGCTGAACATTCAGGCTTACCTGATCAAACTGGAGATTTATCTGGAAGCAATAGGATGCTGCTTAGCACAGATACTGCGTGTTATCATCTCCCAGCACTGGAATAATCACTGCACATAGGCAAAATAGGAAGCATTCCTTAAAGCATCCCCCAGCACAATCTCAGGCTTAGAAAGAAATGAAGAATTCAGGAGTTTGGCTGAGAAAGGAGGTCAGTCTGTTTTTCCGCTTGACCAATTTCATGTTGCAAAGAAGTTGGGGTTGCCTCAGGTGCTGTCTGGTGTCTGATTGCTTCTGAGATAGGAGCAGACACTTCCACTCAGGGGCCCAAGTGTAGCATTTAGAATGGGAAATTATCATCTTGGAGAGGTCGGGAATGAGAGGCAATGAAGTGAAGGAGCCCTGAATGGGGTAGCTCAGATGTAGTTTGCCCTAAGCAAGGCCTGACTAAACTGGGACAAAACAATTCCCAGGGGGTGATGGATATGATGGGATGCTTGGAGCAGTGTGGGTGCCCAGGGCCATGGATGGGGCACAGAGCAGGGAGTTGGGCTGGGTGTCTCGGAGGCCGCTTCCAACAGAGCCATTCTGTGGTTCTAGCAAGGTCAGGCTTGGGGTTAGGCAGTAAGATCCTGTATATGGGGTGGGGCTGCTTTTAGCCAGGGGCCAACACCATCTGCTGAGATGTGAACGCATGTTATTGCCCGGCAGTGAGGGTGTCAGCATCTTCCCTGCAGAAGAAGGCAGAAACTGGTTCATTTGCTATATCTAGCTAGGGGCTCTGCAAGCTCAGAGCACTTGGCTCCTGCCATGTGCTGACATTGCTACCTGTTACAGCAGATACGTTGGCATGTTTTTTGTGCTTCCTGCACCTGGGAGGTGGCAGGAATTTAACGGTGTTGCTGCTTGGGGGCCCTTTTATTTTCCAGGTGATGCCCTGGGCTTTTTGCCACGCAGGAGGTGGCTGCTGCTCTCCTGGTCAGGTTCCTGAGCGCTGGGGTCAGGCTATTAGCAGAAAGCACGCAGCTCTGCTGTTGCAGTTATGGCTGTGCCAGATGTTGTGGCAGTGCTGACTCTACAGACAGCACTAAAGGAAGAGGGAAGACCTGAGCAGCTTGCAGGAGGGGCCCAGTGGCAGGTTCATGTGGTTCAGTTTGAGCAGGTTCTTCTTAATGGCTGTTTGGAGAGCAAAAGGATCGCTTCAGTGCAGAGTCAGATGCACAGTCACAGTGGGTGGGTGCAGTGGAGCCCCATAATGGGCCAACCTGCCCCAGCTGCTGAGTGAGCAGTTGAAGAAACAGTGTTGGTTGTTGTGATATCAAAACTGTTTGAAGCCATGAGTGCAAAGCACAGCAGTACGTGGGCTGCTGTGGGGAAAGGCAACTCCATCCCAGACAGACTCAGCACAGCCACAACTGTCCCAGCAAAGCATATTGCCCTGCACAGCCATGAGATGCTTGTGTCATGCTGGGGTCGTGCTGGGATAGCCCACCCAGCAGTGCTGGTGTGGTCAGGGAGCACGCAGCCATGGAGCTCCACTAGTGATGCTGCTGCATCAGCTCTGCCACCGCAGGGTGCCTCAAGTCCTATCAAAACACTGAGTGTGACATGGTGAGGCACAGACACTTTGAATCACCTTCCTAAGCAATAAAACCAAGGGCAGGACACAACCAGAATGTCAACATGTATTCTTAGGTCTTTTTGTTCATTCTGAAGTGACTTCAAATGCAGGCGCCCAACGATGGATACCTTTGGGGGATTGGATGTGACAGCATGATGCTATGCTCAATGTCTGCACTGTCAGATGTCACCAATGGCAAGGAAATGTCCATGGTGGTTTTCTTAGACTGAGGTACTGCAGTTTCCCTCTATCACACATGAATGGACAAAGCAAGGTCTTTGGGCAGGAACCACACCAGCAGAGGGAGGAGGGCTTAAAACGCATCCCTTTGGCCATGGTTGCAACATACCTGTTGTTTCCCTTCATCCCTCTGATTGCTGAGGGAAATACAGGATGTACAAAATCAGGTATAGGTTTTTCAGCACCGATGGACAGAGTAAGCAACTGGCAGCAGAAATAGCACGCTGCTTAAGAAAATCTTCCTTAGTTGAATAGGAGATCCGATTCGTTACACTTGAAACTCGCAAACAATAAATATCTAGAGATGGTATTTTTGTCATTCATTTGCATGTAATCTCTATTATTACAGTCCCACGGCTCTCCAATTGACCTCAGCATCTTCCAGGGAAAATGCTGTAGAAAGAGCCAGAATATCTAATGAGAGAACAAGCAGAAAATGTATTGATTTTATTAATTGTTTCAGGCCATCTTTAAAAACAGGGTAGAGCGGAAATTCAGCTCTTCCTTCTGCATTTCATTAGTAAATGAAATGAGTGAAGTATTTAAAGATGCTGGAACAGTCATTTCTATGGCAAGACGCAGTTTTATCGTTGTAACAGGTTTCCAGACCAACCAGACGCCCCTAAAGCCCACACTTTTTTAATGATAACATACGTGCAGTTTCCAGGGGCTCACACTGAGCTGCTGGTGGTTTTAATTCTCACCTATAAATCCTCTGAAATTGAGAGATGTTGAATTATCGGCAGGGAAGGAGCAGAGGTTGGGCAGCTGCAGCTCCTCCACATGCAGCTCCTCTGGGTTAATCTCCAATCTGGTCTCACCCTCAGAGCAGATATTTCCTATATTTCCTATAGACTCTCCTCACCTCTGCATATCACAGACGGTCCCCCGCCAGCCAAGAGTCAAGAAGGAGAAGGATAAGATGGGATGGGGTACAGTAGGATAGGATACAATAGTTCAGTTGGAGAGGACCTTCAAAGATTATCAATTCCAATGGCCTGACAGCAGTTAAAGTTCATCATAGAGGGCATTATCCAAATGCCTCTTGAACACCAGCAGGCTTAGGACATCTACCACCTCGCTAGGAAGCCTGTCCCAGTGTTTGAGCAGCCTCCTGGTGAAGAAATTTCTCCTTATGTCCCTTCTGAACTTCCCCTGGTGCAGCTTTGTGATCTTCTCATCTGTCCCAACATCAGTTATATGGAGCAGAGACCAACACCTTCCTGTGCACCTCCTCACTAAGTTAGAGAGAGCAATGAGGCCACCCCTCTTCCAGACTGAACAAGCCAAGTGTTCTCAGCCTCTCTATGTGCCTTCAACCCTGTTTCCATCTTTGTTCTGCTCCTCTGAATGCTGTCAAAAACCTTTGCGTTTGTAGCAGAGATGTTAAGTCACGGCTTGAAGCAGTGATTGAACACCTGGTGGGAAGGCAGGGCCAATCCAGCGGAGCACAGGTGCATGCAATTGACCTAAGCCAGGATCTACCTCTTCTGAGTCCTCATTTAGGGGTTGGCAGAGGAGCTAAGGGTGTCTTGCTGGAGATCCCTGTGTACCTGGAACCTTCTGGAGGTAAGAAGCTTCTTTCCTTTGTTTTTGTGTCTACAGCTGTTGCATTTGAGCATATTTTTGCTTAGTGCAGCTTGAGTCTTTGCTCCTCTGCCATCTTTGCTGCACTTTCCATTATATTATGGTGTCTTTTTTGTATTGTGAAGAGAGCTGCATACAATACTCAGCATGAGGCTGTGCCAGCTCCAGCTTATTTACATCTCTCTGCAAGTCCCCTCATCCCTCTGGAGACACAACAGCATCTCCCAGTTGAGCACTATACACAGACCTGGTAAGGATGTGCCCCTTTCCCACATCCAGGTCATTGGTGAAAGTCTTGAACAGGGCTGGCCCCAGAACTGAGCTGTGGGGGGCACTGCCAATGCTTGGCCACCAGCAGATGCAGCCCCACTCACTGCAACTGTGGAGGTTAAGGAAGGGTTCTGCATCAGAGGGCACAGCACCAAGCTGGATGGAGTTGGAAAAGGGTCTTGGACATATGGTTTAATTTTTACATGGTCCTTTGCAGAGCCAGAGGTTGGACTCAGTGATCCTACAAAACCCTTCCAAATGGGGGTATTCTAAGCCATGTCATTTAGTACAATTCAAGAAGTGGTGCAGCCAGATGTGGGGACAACAGAGGAAAGGAAAATGGTAACAAAGATGCAGTGATAATACTGGATAATGACTGGTGTGGTGCTGTGTTGGGGTTTGCTTCTGTGGGATGTTATTGAGACCGCAAAGCTCAACAGTAAAGTCATTGAGGAGAGACAGCAATCTGAGAGGGGATACAGGGCTCAAGTCTGAGCTGTGCACCAAGGTTTGGGTGACATCTTAAGTCTTCTGACATATATAGAGGAATTTCATGGGTAGTTTTCCATGGAAGGGTCTCCTGGTTACCTTAAACAAATGCCACCACATGTGGCACCTCCACAGCCATACGAACCCTATTCCTGACAGCTCCGTGGTAGTGCTTAGCAAGCCAGATGTCTCCTGGCACCAGTGCTGCAGTTTGCTCTGGATTTGGCTCCAAATTCCTTGCTGTTTTCTCAGCAAGAGAGAACAAGAGATCAGCCCTCTTCACAGCACATCATGAGACTCGCCCACCTGTGTAAAGGCGTTTTGGACTCTCTGTACTCACAGCACTCCTTCTAGTAATTAATGAATGAGCCTTACAGTCAGTGAGAGTGTTTCAGTCCATGTGAGAGCACCAGTTTTCTCTTCTGTTGTTCAGACAAAATGATTTTATCAATGCAGCTCTATATGTTCACTGGGTTCACTGGAACTCCCAAGGTGAGAAGAAATAAGGGGCCCTAGAAATCTGCAGGAGATCAGTGTTAAGAATCAGGAATGCGCTGTTTTGGGGACAGTTCTTGAGGTTTCAGGTTAATTCAAGACGGATATTTAGGACACTGCATTCAAATTAGAGCTTAGTTTATTTATGTTCTCCTTGGTAAAGCTGTAGGGCGGAAAGTCATCATAGAGGTTCATCCAAATGGATGATAGAGATGAAGTGAACTCTGTAGAATCTATCTATATACTTTACACTTGACCAGAAACAAATGCTTGATTTTGGAATATTTGTAACTGATTTGAAAGCAATGGTGTTTAATTGATAAACCAGCTCTCAGAAGAGATTGGTGGCCCATAGAGAGCTCAGGGCTGGCACCAAATGAGTGATGAGCATCTCGCATCAGAGTTAATGTAAATCATGGAGTTTGGAGTCAGCCAAACAACCCAAGCAAAGATTCCATTTGTTTAACAAATCCTGTAGGAAGGAAACGTTCGTGAAGTCCAGTGAGATCTCAGAGGGACAGGCTCCATTTTGGGTCGAAAGCAAGCCAGGTATAGCTCATGGAGACATAAAGTGAAGGATAGAATCTCTTACAGCAGCTAACAGAGGCATTTCTGTCAGTATTTTTCCCATTATAGACACCTTCATGGCTGTCCTCATCACCAACACAGGAAAAGCAAGATGAGAAGTGGGTTCTCATCTTGTAGTAGAAGTGATTTCCAGGGTATCTGGTATCTTTCTTGCTGCAGCTCTATGATATCAGCCTATTCAAGCTGACCCACAAGAAGTTTCCCAAACATCCACCAGCATCTTTCAAGGGTACTTATGAAATCTGGGCTATCATGTCTCCAATCAGAAGCAATGTGTTAAGAGATCTCTGTGACCAACCACTCAGTACTAGAGCTCACAGCTGATCAGAGTCACATCATCCTATTCATCAAACCCTTGATCCAGCAGTGCTAATTACTCCTGACAGTCCTATGGTGAGGCTGTTTGGGGCATTCACTGATCTCATGGTAGTACAAATCTGATTTCCCAAGTGAATCTATCTATGAGCTACAAATCTATTTGGTTTGAGTCATCCTTTGCCTTCCAGGTTAGCTAGCTCAGCCTTTCTCTGCCATCATAATGTACCCAAAAGAAGAGCTGTGATCAGCTGCTGCTCTCTCCCTTTTCAGGTTCAGGGGCACGATGCTCCTAGGATTGTGACTGCTCTTTCAAAACACAAGAGGCACAAGGGAGTGCTGGCTGTTTGCTAATTGCTGGCTCTGCTGCAGTCTCTGCACAGGACATTCGTGGTTACATCTTGTCTTTGATCTTGTTCATGGTCTGGCCTTCATCTTTCTGCCTCCAAATGTTCTCTTTCATTTCCTGTTGGAGGAAGAGACTAAGTCCATTCCTGCTGGTGGAAGGATCAGATATAATTTTATTGAATCCTGTTTGCCCACAGAATGCCAGCAAGGCAGATCATAAGGAGGAAAGAAGCGCCCAGTGTTTCAGCCAAAAGCCTTGCCTCCATGCAGGTGGTAAAAGCCAGGGTTGGAGATGCTGTCGGACTAATTAAAAGTCTCCAGTATCTTCTACCCCTGTACTCTGTGATGTGCCTGTTCATTTAGTTCAGCACAGCTTTGTGATCTGCTGCCAGACTGGAGGAAGATAGTTCATTATGACTGGATGATGGCTCGATAGTTTGTCTTCAAGACAGCCTGAAGTGACTTGCCAAGGCTGCCCTGCAGCAAACACCCTTCTAGCATTTCAGCCAGCACCTCGCTCTTCCACTCATACAACACAGCAGGGCATAGAAAACACAATGCATTTCTCAGAAGACCTGCCTTGCAAGCTCTAGAGGGCTATGACTTGGAAGACACAGTGGGCAGATGCACATTGACCTGCTCAGCTGAGTCCCACTTGGATTCTGCTCATTTTTGGTATTTCCTGCTGGGATTGCCCTTTGGTTGTTTGTCTGCATTGGTGGCAATGTTAGCAGGTCTGTGCTGTACTCTATGAGCACGTGGCTCTTCTTTGGAATCTTCTTGCATCTTTACCAGCAAAGGAGCTGCTCCATCACTCTTTTTTTGTCTGCTTGAGTTGCTTTCCTGATGATCACATCGAATGTGGTTCCTTGCAGGTTCCTGCAAGAGTTAGTCTTTGCATCTATCCCGAGGAAGGAAAGGTGACTTGGAAGATGAAGAATGCCATCTGTGTTGGCACATGAGATTTGCTGCCTCCCACCTGGCTGTGATGCATGGAAGTGCACAAGTTGGACACCTGGATAACTGGTGCCCAACAACCTTCTTCCCACCCGGGAAGAAGAGGGGCTACTTCAGTGCCCAGCAGCAAGAAGATGAAAGGGGCATTGAGGTCTACTAGCTAATAAACCATCTTTGGAAGAGAAAAGCATCTTATAGGTAGGGAAGAAGCACAAGAAACAGAGCACAGGGAGAGTAATCTCATCCTTATATCCTCTCCACGCTTCTGGCAGTCAGCGCTTCAAGAACGAGGACCAGATTCAGCCATAGCATTGCATAAGCATCAGCAACCATTAGCATCCAGTGGATGCTTTTTCCATTGATCCTATAATACCTTTCTCTGGGGTGATAAGTTCTACACCTAAATTGGCAAAGCACTCTGTTTCTGATTTTAAGCTCGTTACTAAACAACATTACTGAGAAGCCTCTAGTCTGTGAATTGCAAGGAGGGAACTAATTGGTTCTGTGATTCTAAGGTCTGATGTCTTCTCTCACTGCAAACCTTCCCCTTAACGGATCATTCCATGCTCTTCCTTTCAAAGACCTTTCATCCATTTCAAGTAGTTGTTCCAGAACTCCACCCAGCAAAGGTGTGTGCACATGCATGTAGTGGTTATCTGTTCCTGCTAGCAAGTCCGACATTTGAACTTGAGCTGCAGCTCAAAGACATTATTTTTGCAGCAAACTGCCCCCACCCCCTCCTGCTCCATGTAAATAATTGCAATCCATTGCAGATCTTCAGAACTGTCACTTCTGCATCTGTTGCCAATTAAATTCAACCGGTGTTTCCATCAGCTGTCACTGTGTGTTGCGATGTGCTCTGGCAGTGTTTCTCAGCATGTCTCCCTGGAATCGCTGTCAGTGGTTCTGCGTCACCAGTGACTCCTCTCACCCTGTTTGTGAGACCACCCCTTGTCAGAAGCCCACAGTGTGGTAACCTTGATGTGATGCCGATGGGGAAGAGACCCAAGGAGCAGCAGGAAAACTGCTGGGTTTCTTTTTTTGTGCTCAGGAAAGTTATTGGAAACGACTCTTTCAAGCCAAGGTGAAGGCAATAAAAATGGTGTAAGACACAAGTTGGGGACTACAGGCTGCAGAGCAAGTTGACTGAATGGGTCTCAGAGGCTTTTCTGCTCCTACTAAGGGCCCAAGTGAGGTATTTCATTAGGGGTGATGGTGTAGATGCACTGATTTCTTGGTGGTTCATCAGGGATAATGATACGAGGAGTCACATTACTTAACAAGAGCATTTCCTTACCGTGTCCTCATCTTCTGAGAAGTGACAGCAGCTCCAGAGCTGATCAGGGCAGTTCTGAAGGGATTCAGGTCCTGGTCCGTGATCCTCACTGAGACACACTCTCCTCTCTTTCACATGTGGGGCAGCAGAGGTCTCTCCCCATCAGCTGCCAGTAGTTGGTTCAATTGGTTTCTCCTTTTCCTGACAATATCTATTATTACTCAGGTAGGATTTCAGGGTGAAATCGATTAGCAATGAAGCCTTTATGGAAGCATTTGACTGAGGGATGTACCAAGGCTTTGAAGTGCTGGGATCTGTGATGTGATTCACCTCTCAAGCTCCCAGTGAGAGGTGTGAATCTCCTTTGTGTCAGTGCAGATGGAGGCAGCACCTTGGGTAGAGGCTGTCCTGTCTGAAGCATCACATGTTGCTCTTAGCCCAAGGGCCAGGGTTGCCTCAAGGATAAGTAATAAGAGGTCCAGAAATGCTGACAGTGTGCTGTTGCTCCAGTTGCATGGAAAACGCTGTGTAAGAGTGGTTCCAAGTGCTGCTTTACATGAGAAGAGCACAGTACATTCTGAGTTGAGCACTCGTGTTTTGCATTCTGCGTCCTTTAGCATTTTCTGCCTGCAAGGTTTCAGCGTTCCCATTTTTCTGATACCCACCAAAATTGGCTTTAATGAGTACTTGGCTGCTGCAAATGCTGGATAGCATTTGAAACCATAGCAAAAAGCATCTGAAGGTTTGTTTTACCACCCATAAAGGATTGCTTAGTGGATTGCAGGATAATTTGGGACAAAAGGAGCTGACAGGGACCAGTTATAACTCTTAGGGCACTGTGACCACTGCAGGGGAAACCACTATGGCAGAGGAAACCTTTCACACATCCAAGCCACAATCTGTATGAACCATAACCCCAATTTAATATCATACATTCAGCTGCATTTATTATTAGCATAGTGTTTCAAATGAGGAATCCTTTCCTGGAAAGTCTACGATATCACTGAATTAATTAAACCATGTGAGAACTCCTGTGAATGTGGTTAAAGAGTCCCAATAAACACAAAATATCAGCCCCCAGGGACACCATCAAGGAAGGGTTTTGTTTGCTGAGAGTCAGGTGCAATAATTAATGAGGATATGAAGTTCTGAATGCATGGAAGTCTTTTTCTTCCAGGAGAGGGGAAAGCTACTTGCTGCTGGAGACAGTGAGGGGCTGCATAAGGCATCAGTTTAGCAAAGCTATGCTCCAGGTAACCTATATTGCAACTATTTTAAGTGGCAGAGCTATACAGAGATGCCTGGAGGTGCCTTTTCTTTACTGCTTTTCCAGCCACAGTGATGGTTTTGTTGTGTTGTTTGTTGAGGAAAGCGCCAACGCTGCAGCCCCTGGAACAACAGAAGTGCTCAGGATTGTAAAGCTGGGCACAGCTGGGCAGTGCTCAAACATTCCTGGTGCTTTAATCTCACTGATCTCTAAGTGCTCTCTGCATACCTGCCCTGTGTTTCTTGCGTGGCCAGTGGGGGTAAGAAGAGTCGGTGGGTCAACCTTGTCTCATAACTGGTTTGTAATTGTTGAGGTGTGGAACACAGGCTTCATGCTGAAGAAAAGAGGACGCTGTCAGCAGAAATGATGGGAATGCATCAGGCAGATCACAGCATTGCTTTTTACTTAGAGGAAGGCAAAACTTGCTGGGATGTGCAAATAATTGCTCCAGGACCAAGTGCTTGGAAATCAGCTGTCATCATCTATTAGAAATGTGAGATACTCTGACAGCAAAGGGTAAAGGCCGCTTTGAATCAAATAGCAGAAATTCTCTGAGGACCTCCTGGCAACATCCTTTCCAACCCTGCCATGAGGCTTTTGCCCTTTCATGATGAGTCAAAGCAAGACAGTGAAAACGATGGGTCTGGACAGCTGTGAAATACATGCTGATTTAGTGATTTGTGATAGAAATATCCAGCTTGGTCTGTAGGAATGGAGATACCCGTTTATTGGTTTATTTCAACCAAGAAAGAATTGGTATCAACCAAATGTTTTTCTTCTATAAAAGATGAGTACTTGGTAAAACACATGAAGGCCTATAAATAAGGCTTTCAAGCCTGTACTAGGAGATCAGTGTGCTTGGGTTCCTCTCTGAAATGCCTCTACATTAATACATGCACCATAGGGAATCAAGAGATGGAGTTAGGAATCTGAGTGTCATTCTGGAACTGTGACTTCATTGGGGTCATGGAAACATGGTGGGTTGACTGGAGTAAGTAGGCACAGACACCATAAGGACGGGAAAGGATACCAAGGAGGAGTTGCCATTTATATGAGAATAATGGGTGTGCAGGGAGCTCTGCCTAGGGTCAGATCAGAAGCCAGTTGAGGGTTTGTAAGTTATGATTAGTGTGGGTAGCTGGTAGTGCACACAGTAGTTCTTATTATGGGTAATGCAGTAGATAAGTCTTTCTTTGAACTACTAGAAGAAGCTTCATGTTTGCAGGCCATGGTCCTCACAGGGGATGTGTATGACATCATATCTGCCAGCAGGATAGAGTGCATTTTAACAGCATCCTGGGATGGGGGATAGAAGAAGCAACAAGGATAAGTGCTTTGCTGGATGAAATCAAACATGGAAGAAATGGTCAGGGATGTGAAGGTACAAGCAGCCTTGGCTGCAATGGTCATGAGATGATGGAGTTTGGAATCCGGTGAGGAAGGAATAGGATCCCGTGTGGAGGAAGAAGAACAAAAAAGAAAAGCCACAGCTCTGGTTTTCAGCTAAACAATTTGGCCTCTTTGGGAATCCACTTAGAAGAATCCCATAGGATTTTTCCCTGTAGAAACGAGAATTCTAAGATATATGGCTGATATTCAGGGTTGATATGGGGATAAACTCCAAGCTCAAGAAAGGTCAATCCCAAAAAGAAGAAAAGCTAGAAAAGGCAGTAGGAAGCCTGGGCTCAGACATGAAAAGAAGCACGTGAGAGGTGGAAACAGGGTCAGGCAACCCAGGAGGAGTATAGAGATAAGCCCATCCCTGTCTGTTATGTCTTAAAAAAGCCAAACCCCACATGGAACTGAAGCTAATAAGGGATGTGAAGAGCAACCAGAACGGCTTCTACAAGTACATCAATAACAAAAGGAGGACTGTAGCATGTGGACATGCTACTGAATGGGGAGGTGTACCTGGTGACAGAGGTTAGGGAGAAGGCTGAGCTACTCAATGGCTTCTTGGTCTCTATCTTTACAGATAAGGCTGGCCTTCAGAAATCATATCAAGGATAACTTATCTTGCATGTAAATGAGCTCGCAGGCACATGTGATAAATTAAAGTGAAGAAGCTTACAAAGCAGCTAGAAGTAACAGCTCTCCCAGCCTCTTCTAGTGAATGAGTCATAGCACATGGACTCGGGTCTATATCAAGTATCTCCAGAGAACACAGCAAGAAGTGCCGGCTAACATGTGCTGCCCCCAAAAAAAGCTGACACTAATAATTTGGATGTATTCCATCTGGTTTGTGCTGAAAAAAACCCTCCAAAACATGGAAAGAAATGATGTCAGTAACAACTGCAAGTGCCTTGTAAAGGTCCAATCCTTCGGTGATGATCATCTCTAGGTTTCTGAATGCTAATAAGAAATAAATGCTTTCAATGATGGGAGTTGTTGGGCTTCTCTTCCAGTTGTGGAGACTCCATTCTTGAAGGTATTTGGCACGCAAGTTCTCAGTAATTTGGTTTAATTTCCAAATTAATCCAACTTCAAAGGTTACAACCTGCATTATGCAAGTTGGTTGGACCAGGTGGCATCTAAAAGTCTCTCACAACCTGCATTATTCTGTAATTCTGCAACTCACAAACCAATAGCAAGAAGAACAGTTATAAATTGTCTATTCAAGTGTCCAATGGAGTCCTAAGTGGTTGTTATCTACAGCTCTCTCTTCATGAAACTTAGCACACTTGAGGGGAGGTTGGCATGAGTTTCTCCCACTGTTAAAAACTGCAGTTAGAACTGACTTAAAATTGATCTCTCTTTTCTTTCCTGGCATGGTGAAGAGCAATTAAAATACAACACTTCTGTAAATTGGGTTTTGTATAATTGGAAGCTTAAGGTCAGTGTATTTTTAATGTAAACGATGCAGTCATCTTCATCTTTCCATTTAGCAGTAGGAAGAAGATTGCAAAACTATAGAGGGAAGATAAATGAGTTCTAAGGAACATTTGATTCAGAACTGGATGCTGCAGAAATTCTCCCTCGTTAAAGCACTGCAGGTCTCCCACCAACTGACTCCTCTCAGGATAAAACAAGGACAGCCTCGTGTTTCACAAAGAGGTGAAAATCCCACCTCTTTTCTCAGACATCTGCTCATGAATTCTAAGAATAGGGAGAAATTTTAAGTCAGGTGGAGGTGAGAACCCTACTTCTTTAAAGCAATGGATCCTGCAGATGCCACCAAGTGGTCTCTGGGCCATGTAAGTGGCAAAGCATGTCTTCTTTTATTGCATAATCATCCTACGCTATCATGTCTTCCACAACGCAAGTCTCTCGTGTTGACGTTTATGACTGTACTCCATCTCTTATGTTTCAGTTTTTCTATATTTAAATAGGATAATTAAAGCTTCTATCTTAACCTCTGGGCTTGGACCCACCGATATCTCAGCCAAAGTGGCTTAAAAATGGCAGTTTCCAGGGACGCGATTTCGCATTGGGTTGATGGAGTTAGGGTAGGATGGTTACGCTGAGGTTGGACTTGATGATCTTGAGGGTCTTTTCCAACCTAAGCAATTCTATGATTCCGTGACACACTGACACCACCGTGTGTGCGTGGTCTGATTGTAGCAGTAATTATAAGAGGAACCTTTTATCAAGGTTCAATAAGGTTCTCAGAGATCAGCAAAAGGGGCCCTGCCAGGTGTGCAGTGAGGACAGCGCTGGTGGGATACAGCCAGGGCCCTAATGGGTGCCTGCTCTACTGTGCAGTGGGACTACATAGAGTGAGATCTGGGCTGCTGTGCAAACTCAGTTACTGGGAATGTCCTAAAAATCTGTGGTGAGGCAGCCTTTGGAAAATATCAATGGCTGTTCTATTATTGGTACTTTATATGTTTTCCTCCAGAACAGTGAGCTGATGCACAGCATTTGTCAGAACAGTTTGGTTCAGACCATAGCTGTCTCCAAGGGCAGCAGATTGATTGACAGAGATGCCTCTCTTACATCATTAAACATTTGCTTGCTCACCTCCCATCGCTGCACTAAGAACATCTTTTGTGTAGATCAAGACAGGGCCATTGGACACCCACAGATATCAGTGGGCTGCTGTAATGCCTTTATAAATAAAGCATTATTGACCAATATGAGGGACAGGGTCATTGTAACAAGGGCCCACAATGTCTGAGGAATCACACTTCATGCTGCCTAGAGAGATAGTTGACATATCATGCCTTTCTGTGACTAAAAGGCATTTGGATATTGCTCTTAATAATGGACATTAGCTTTGGATCAGCCCCTAAAGTAGTCAAGCGGTTAGACCTGATGTAGATTCCTTCCAACTGAACTATTCCGTTCTATTTCTATAGTTCTAATTCAGTTTCTATTTAAATAGCAATGCTGTCCCATGGAGCAGCCACGGGGATCAGGAAGCATCCTGGCTGCCCTGGTTCAAGTGGTCATTCTGTTCAGTACTTGTTAGATCTAACTCTGCCTTGTCTGCACTATGTAGGATGATACAGCACTTGGATCTCCCATCTGATCGGAATTAAATGCCTGATGGAATTAGAGCATATGGGAAGGAATCACAGCCATACCCCGTTTTCATTTCCTTCTCTACGAAGCTCACAGCCTGATAGTTTTTGGACTAGAGCCATTTTGGTTTCAGAGTGAGATACTCCAGGGTTTGACATTTAATTTGAGCTGATCCTCTCTTTTTTACCCTCTGTAAGAGAAAAGGACGGGCTTAACTGCAGGAAAACATTTGCACTGCATAGAAAATATTCACACCCCACTGGCAGTGGAGTGAATCAGTACGTTTTGTGGGAGTGAGGCTCCAACGCAGATTAGGGCTTGAGTGTGTGTGCAGAAGGATGATATTCTGGGCACTACAACCCCAGATCTATTGAAACGGAACAGCTCTTTTTCCTACCTGCTTAGGGAGGAAACACCATGAAATGCATTCAGCCTTTGTGGTTTATCTCTCCAAAGCCAGAAAAAGCAAATGTTGTGATCTGATCTATCGCTTCCATACAGGTTTATCTCTGTGTGATTCTTTGTGTGGCTGTTCCTCATGCTACCTGAAGCAGGTGGTGTTAATCTCATCTGTCTTCATGTGTTTGTTTTCTGTGTAAATCGAATCTCTTTGATATAGAGAGGGACAGATCATCCTCCTGGTGGGCTTGACTACTGAATATTCAGGTAACCCTCTAAAATAAACAAAGTAGTCCGACTCAGATTGAAACTGGGTGCCAGCAGCTAACAGCAGCGAGGTTTTTTCTTGCTCTGCCTCTCAATGTTACCATCTGGGGCAGGAGAAGGACCATCTGCACCAACAACAAAGCCTCTACGGCCGGATTTGCTCTGCCACTCAGCTTAAGGACTGAAGTTAGCAAAGGCACTGGAAAAAAGAGAATTGCTTCCAGCTGATGATTCAGAGCTCGATTCCACCCTCCCAGGGAGACAGCTGTGCTGCCATGGATGTTCCTCTCTGTAATTTACATGCTGTGCTAGTGGCAGCTCAGCAAAGACTCTGTCTGCTACTTGAGAGGCAAACAGGTTTTATTCTTCGGGAATCAGCTTTGAATCCTCCTTCCCAGAAAAATAAATAAATAAATGATACATACACACATATATAATGGCCACTGGAAATGGCTTATTCTGGCCCTGTCCACACAGGCTGAGGTTGAAAGAGGTGGTGTAAAACAAGTGGAGGTTGTGCTCAGTGTGCATTGAGGGTGGGCTGTGATTGTGAGGAGGGGGGTCTTGGATGGTGCTCTATGGGGCCAAGTGATGTTCAGATCTCCTCCCACGTGGAGGCACTTGGAGCAAACAAGACTGCTGAGGAAGGGACAGCACGTGCTCTCTGGATGAGATCAGAATGCAGATATTGATGAGGCTGAGAAGAAACCTCTCCATACACTCCCAACTGTTGCAGCAGGTAACCACAGCAACCTCCGGAATCATTGTAACCTGAGGAAATACCTCAAAATGACAGAGTCATAGAATCTGTAAGGTTGGAAAAAACCTCTAAGATCATCCAGTCCGATGGTCCACCTGTCACCAACACTGCCCACGAGCCATGTTCCCCAGTGCCACCTCCATCCTTAAACACCTCCAGGGTTGGTGATCTCACCACCTCTATGGGCAGCCTGTGCCAACATATCACCACTCCTACATGTTTCCTAAGATTCAATTTGAACCTCCTCTGATGCAACTTGGGGCCATAACTTCCCATCCTATTGCTGTTACCCAGGAGCAGAGGCCAAAACCTCCTTGTCACAGCCTCCTTTCAGGCAGGTGTAGAGAGTGATGAGGTCTCCCCTGAGCATCCTTTGCTCCGGACTGAACCATCCCATTCCTTATGGGGAAAACCTCTTTGGATGATGGAAATCACCCACAGGATCCACTGGGCACCTTTGTAGCTTTCCAGTGCTCCTACAGATATTTGCTTTGCTCACTGATGATTTACTTCCACCAGATGTGGACAAGTGTCAGCTGATGGAGCAAATATCTGGGGTAAGCTCCACGAACTGCTCCGTGCTAAAGAGCTGAAATTCAGTGAAATACAGAACAATGTCACTTTTCTCACAGGAGTCTTGCAGTGAGCTTTTAACATTGTGGGAAGGCTTCTCTTAGCTGTGGCAGCGTTTGATGCAGCAGAGAGCTGTCAGTTCCTTGCAGTGTCATTTACATGCCTTGTTAAGCCTTGTTCTAACTAATGATCGTGTAACACAAAACAGACTGTTTAGCATTTTCTTGCTAATTGCTCCTCAGAGGAAGGTGTTCTTAGGCAAGCGCAGATGATTCCTACAGCTAATGGCATCATCTGTCCACCCTCAAAGCATCCGTGCGCTTTAACAAATCCAAAGGGACAGGACAGCAACCCTGCCTGCTCAGGAAAGTGACCCCACTCAGCTCAGCACAGCAAGAATCTCCTTGACTCTTCTCTTGTTCCCATCTCACCAGTTTCAGAGAAGCTGAAGCTGAGAATCTCTCCGGAGTTTCCCACCCAAAGGATTCACCCCCATCCCTCTTGCACAGCACCCCGTACCATTTCTTTTTTGGGAAGAAGATCTGTTCTGGAATGATGAGTCCTTAAAATAGAGCAGAACTCTGACGAACGCGTGGCTGGCTGCAGGCTGGGCTTTCTGCACGGCTGTATCTCTGCTGAAGGAATAGAAATGGGATTTCAGGCCTTGTGGGGACACTGGAAACCACATGAAAAAGGCCTGAAAGGAGAAGTGGGTTATAAAAACCCACAACGTGAGGTTCTTAACTCTCTGCCCTGCTACTATGAGGTCCTGGATTCACTTCCTGAGTGTCTAAAATGACAAGCTAACTGTTAATTCTCACCTGCACACCTTGTTAGATTCTTCATGTTTCACCAAAAGGAGCCATGAAACCAAACATACACACAACATGAAACCAAACATACACACAACATGAAACCAAACATACATACAACATGAAACCAAACATACATACAACGTGAAACCAAACATACATACAACATGAAACCAAACAGACACACAACATGAAACCAAACATACACACAACATGAAACCAAACATACACACAAGCAGTTGTGCCTCCTTGGAGTTGAGACGTGACCGTGAGCTGCCTGTTCCCATCACATCAGGGAACCAAACATGGCTTTCACCGTGGCCTCTGGGAAGTGACCCAGGAAAAAGCTGCATGGCAGCCTTGTGGCTCTGGGAAGGTTCTGACCACCTGAAATACTCAGTTCTAACTATCCAAAACCCTGCAGGCATGTTTATCTTGGCCAGGATCAGACTCTGTTGTGTTTACAACGTGCTTTTCTCAGCGTTTTGCTCAAACGTTGTGGGTTCCTGGCACAAATGTTAAGTCATGGCTTGAAGCAGTAATTGAGCACCTGGTGGGAAGGCAGGGCCAACCCAGGGGAGCTCAGGTGCATGCAATGGACCTAAGCCAGGATCCACCTCTTCTCAGACCTCATTTAAGGGCTGGCAATGGAGGTGAGGGTCTCTCACTGGAGATCTTTGTGTACCTGAGGCCTTCTGAAGGTAGGCAGACTTTTCCTTCTGTGTCTGTGCCCACAGCTGTTGCATTTGCACGTGTTCTCTCTTGTAGTAGCTTGTGATCTTGCTGCTTTGCTGTCACTGCTGTACTTTCATGGTGTTACACTCTAGTTCCATGCATTGCTATAGGGTCCCCTTCAGCAGCTGGCTGGCAGGACAGGCTGCTTCTCTGATCTCAGCACTAACCAGGTAGGCACCATGAAAAGCATCCTGAAAACGGAAGCATTTGGAAAGACCGCAAAGCAGATATTAGATATACATTTTATAAGCATTTATCTAGAGTCTCTAATTGCCCTAACGGTGTTTTTTCTATCTGTTATGGATGCAGTGTAAAATGCAATGAGGTGTGGTGGTTCTGCTATTTCTGGTGAAGCAGAAGTTAATAAGAGGACTCAGTTATAGGAAGAAACCCAAACTAAGAAACCACCCTGGAATGATTTGCACAACTTCTCCATGCACAGGTGTGGTTGCCCAGACCCAGGGAGGTCCTATGTCAGATTAATCACTTCCTAGGAGAGTTTACTGCTCACCGACTTCCCAGGATGACTCACTCAGACGTCTAGAATATAGAGGCTTAAAGTGAGTCCCGCTTCATGAGGAAAAGCTAAAAAGGGAAGAACAAGTGAAGATAAACAAGCAAAGCGTGTGCGACTTCACCCACAGCAAGGACGGTGAGTTACAACTTCAGCAGGGAGAGCTGAGCTTGACAGAAATCAGTCAGCAGCAACACACCAGTGCTAGTCTCAAAAGGAGGACTGACTGTGTGCTCTGTTCCTAGCTGGAAATGGGAATGGAGGGCCTCTACTATTTTACTGAGCTTGCAACTCGTAAGGAGATTGGTTATGGAGAATGTCCTGCCAACAGCCAGTATCTGCTACTGTGTGATCATAAGCATCCATAGACTATTGGGGTGTAGCTGAGAAAGGTTCCTGCAGGGAGTATAAAGTGATTTCCAAGTGAATGTTCTCTAGGAAAGTAGCATAAATCCAACTGACATTGAATAGGCATAATTGCAGCCTCAAAATGCATGAAGAGAGAGGGATGGGTATCTGAGGTCTGCAGGCAGTTATAGTGCTATTTCAGCTCACCCACTTTTCCAACAGATTTCACCCATAAACTCCTGCAGTGCAGGCAGGTGTTAATGCTGGGATAACAGCTACAAGGAGGAAGTCGCAACTATCAGTCCTCCTCTGGAGGTTCACGTGGTGATGTTCTAACAGCAAGAAGTTCAGATTTGTCCTGTGGATTTAACCTTGCTCCTGTGCAATGCTCACACGATCAGAGAGCTGCTCGGTGAGGTTCAGCTCAGCAGCTGCAGTTCTCTGAGAGAAGCACCCAAAGACCCCATTCTGGATGAGGTTCCCCTGTAATATTAAAGGCGTTCCTTGCCTTCATGTATGTGACCTGAATGAATAGGAACGATGCAGGAAAATGAAATTTGAAAGGCAGGAAGATGGAGGCTGGGCAAAAAAGGGAGAGTAATTTCCTGGAGCCAACAATGCTTTAATCAACCTCACCCAACTCAGGCTGCTTCAGCAGGAAATGTGCAAACACGGGCAGTTGTGTGGTGGTGTTACAAGCTCTGTGCCTTGCCTCGTTGCTGTGCCCTCCCTTTCCTAGTGGGGCCCAAAGCAGTTCTGCAGTGCTCTGCATCTGGGGTCTGCTTGTTCTACCCAGCTTTGTCTCCAGCAGCTTAGCATTTGGGTTTTCCATAAGGAGCAGCCTTTCATCTGGGTGCTGCCCTCCAAAGCTGAGCAGAACCAGCTGCTATCATCAGTGGGAACCACAGCCCTGTCTGAGAAGCTGTCGGGCTAAGCATCTCCCTTCGTGAGGCAGAATAAACATCAAATAAAGAAGCAGATATTGTTTAACTGTTAATTTAATGCTTAGATTGTTTTAATTGCCGTGCTTGAAGTTTTTATTTTAATCCAGAGCAATGCAAATGATCTGTTGGACTTTGTGAGCACAGCATTTACCTTCTCTAGCTGTCTGCCTGAACCTTAAAAGAAGTAAATGACTGAACTCCTCAGACGTTGAAGCTTCATTGTGAGCTGCCTCGCTGTGGCTGGGGGCGCTTGCTTCAAGTTCTTGGGAAGAAATTGGATCAGACCCAGGGGAAACATCCAAAATACTCCCATAATGACAATGCCAGATATCAGAGCAATTATTTCAAGAGAACAGAATTTGAATGTGGTATAAAAATGAAAGCAGCTCCACAAAAGGGGACCTAGTAATAGGGGGAAAAAAAAACCCACCTTATTAACATGCATGAACAATAGAAAGCAGCCCAGACTCAGGTGTTATCCAGGATATCATATGAATATAATATGAAGCTCAGTAAGTAGCCTGCTGTCCTTATGTCAACATTCATCTCACAATAAAAACAACTTGGTTGTGTTGGCTGTCTCTCTGTTTAATGAACTGAACAAAGCCCTGCTCACCCCAGGTGCAAGAGCCTTGGTTATCAGGTGGCCCATCAGTGTGGTTTCCCATTGCAGGAAGAGGATGGATGCTACGTGGTAACATCATTCCTCGTGGCTACTGCGATGACCTGCAGGGAAAATCACTATTGCTAAATCCTGGTCCCACTGTGTCTTTATATATTCTAAATGTGGGGACCTTCTAAGTGCGTGTGTATATATATGTGTGTATATATATATAGAATGTGACTGGGTCTTGAAGTATAACTATGAAACTGAATGAGTCCATACGAAATGGACCATGTGCAAATATCATGTCTGGGTTTTTAACCTCCTTCTGGAGCAAACAGTTTCTGCAGTGAGGTCTATGTGGCCCTTCCAGGCTGATTTTTTTTGCCATCTGTGTGTCAACTGGCCTCGGTTAGATGTTGAAAGGAGCATCCAAGCAAACTGGACATACACAAGTCTGTAGGTCCTGATGGGTTGTTATCAATATTGCTGGGATATCTGACCAATGTCATTGTGGGGCCACTCTTCCATCATCCTTGAGCAGTCATTGTATGTGGGGGAGATTCCTGAAGGCAACTGTATCTAAGACATCTTGCCATGAAGACATTTGTCTTCAAGGAGAGGAATTCAGGGAACTGAACGTTAGGGCTGATCTTTCTGCACTGTTCTACTCTATGCAACGGAGGCAGCTAAACACTGTTGATAAATGCATTATATAATAAAACCACCATCTTTGGTTGTGTTTTTGTTTTTTTTTTTTACTACATTATTCTGCATTTTCTGCTTTCTCTCCTTCCTGTGTAACCATCTCTAACCATCTTTCTGTCTGCTTCCACATAGTGCTGTCAGAACACACTCCCCTGGGATGCTCCAATGGGACCACTGGATCACAGTGATTCCATGGGTCCAATGGAATCACTTGTCATCAGGGGAGCAGCTTCCACAGGGAAACAACTCTTTCCTCCTCTCTTTCATCCCTTGCTACGAGCACAAATTGTAATCTACAGATATCCTCAGCTGGGGATGGAAATTCAGATCTCAGCTGGGCTTTGGGTAACCTGCTTTTGGGTTGGCCCAGCTTTGAGCTTTGGTTAGAGACCTCCAGGGATCCCTTCCAGTTATGCTGCGATTTGACTTGTTTCCTTCAGCTATTTCAGACTCTCTGGTGTTTACAAAAGCAAACCTCCATTCCACCATGATGGAGGACATCCCCACTGTTTGGCCACGTGCTTTTTCACATTGCCTGTCCTGAGTGCTGCAGCTGTTGGCTGCAGATTAATGGAACGTGCTCTTCCCATGGACTGCTTTTTTTTTCCCCCACAGTTTTGAATGTTTGAATTTTGATTAGCAAACCATTTTGTTAGGGGTGGAAATGGAGTTGACAGGCACAAGTAGTTCTGTAAGTAAAATCAAAGTATATTGTGCTTCCGTATTCAGTATTTCCTCTTGCTCTTCATGCACTTGGTAGCCTGAAAGGCAGGGGAAGGATGGCAAATAACAGACTCAGATCTATCACTTTTATTCATTCAATAATGCAAATATTTAGTCAATATCATTAATGGACGTTTCCTCCACAAAGAACTCGCCACAACACCGAGCTGAATGTCAGCTCAGAATCCAAGATCCTTGGCTGCTGTATGCAGGGATCACTGTCAAAAGGAATAAATGTTGACTCAGACTGTTTACAGCCCTTTCCTTTCCATGCTGTGACTGATGATTTCTTTGTGTGCACTGAGCCAGCCTGTAATGGATACAGCAAGAACTAGACTCTGTGTGGACATTTTGTATGTGCTCTATGTCTGTTTGCAGCATGGAGCTCATTGGATGCCCCATGCAGTTCCTATCCCACTAAAAGTGAGGTGTGGAAGCCTTAATGCCTTGACTAGGTTTTGTGACAAGGTGAGTTCCAGAGATCCTGGTTCAAGTTCAAACTCTGTAGAATCCCATTAAGGCTTTTCAAGACTGAACATGAGAGTATGGAGCTTCTGTCCAATGCGTTTTATCACAGGACAAGTGGAAATCCTTGTGTGAATCTCATGAGATGTCCAGGATCAAACTGAACAGCTCTTCATTTGCAGTGTGGCTCATGTATTTTTGCTTTAGCTGGGACTGAGAGCTTCAAGGTGGGTTGTCTTTGCCTTGGAATTTTCAGCTAGCAAAAGGAAAATCACAAAAGAGGGACCGTGTCTGGGAGCTCTCTCATGAATTTGCTCTCATGTCATGAATCATTCAGTATTGTTGCTATGCCAAGCAGTCATAATGCTCTTCTCTGCTGCACCGGAGTTTCACACAAGGCTGGTTGCAGATAAGGGCACTTCAGCACGTGTCCAAGATGAGATATTGGCTTCCATTGTTCAGGGAGCTGATCTGCACCATTCTGTCCTCACCACAGTACTGACTGATGCTTATGAGAGCTGATTATTCTCACTTTGATCGTATTATTTTACAACTGGAAAACAGTGAGAGTTTGATGAGCGCTCTCCATATTACCCAGTTGGAACTTCCTCTGCTGCCACTCGTGTCTGTTGTGTACATCTGAGAAGGGTCCTACTTCATCTTCCCTCTTACCTCGTTATTTAGTTAGAATCATTGAATCACCAAGGTTGGAAAAGACCTACAAGATCATCCAGTCCAACCGTTCACCTGTTACCAATAGCTCCCACTAAACCATGTCCCTCAACACAACATCCAGTCTTTCCTTGAACACCCCCAGGGTCGGTGACTCCACCACCTCCCTATGCAGTCCATTCCAGTGCCTGACCACCCTTTCTGAGCAGTAATACTTCCTAATGTCCAACTTGAATCTCCCCTGCCGTAGCTTGAATTCCCTCTGGTCCTATCACTAATGACACCAGAGAAGAGGCCGACCCCCAGCTCACTACAACCTCCCTTCAGGTAGTTATAGAGAGCAATAAGGTCTCCCCTGAGCCTCCTCTTCTCCAGGCTGAACAATCCCAGCTCCTTCAGCCTCTCCTCCTGTGGGTTTGAGAAGGTTTATAGAGGGGGGAAAAAAAGCGTTATCTTTACTCATATAAGCAAGTGGATCTGACTGTTTTACATCCACAGGGGGCCACGTTGCTGATGAGGAATGAGGTATTTTTACTTGGACACCACCCAGGACAGAGCTGCGTTAATGTCATTTCCCTTCTGAAGAGGATGAGTTCAGATGGTGGCTTCGCTGTTGTTTAGAATTCACTTCATCTGCTTTGACTGCTGCCCTTCCCATCTGCTGGCTGATGGCATTGCTCCAGCAGAGGCAGGTCCGTGTCTGCTCCCAACTTCTTGAGAGCTTCAATGAGAACGATGAAATAATTCCATCTTTCCCTGGTTTTGTTTGGAATAGAGTTAATTTCATTCCCAGCCGCTGGTACAGTGCAGTGTTTTGGATTTAGGGTGAGGATAACAATAACAAAAATACCTCAAGGTTTCAGTCTATCTTCCAAAGCAATGGAATAGAAACCTGAGCTCTTTGAAATCAAATACCCAAAAGCTGCACCTTAGAGCAACCAACAATATAATACAGCCAATGCTGCTGAGACTTTCACGTGCAATACTGGAGAATGAGATTTAATTCTCTCTGTAGTGTGTTACCTCTGTCCCCTCTGGAGCTTCATCTGCCTATGTATGTGCCAAGGACCCAAGGAAGAGCTGCATCACCACCTCGGCTCAGACAGCAGAAAGATTGTGAGAAAGAGGGGTGAGAAAGTCTTAGAGGTACCCATCATAGAGAACAAAATCAGAGAGATGGGGCTGCTGAGATGGAGAACGAGATTTCAGGGGGTAAAAAAAAACCCACTGCCATGGGAAGGTATAAAACCAAGAGAACAATTAGATGGGTTGGTGTCAGTGAATCACACAATGGCTTGGGTTGGAGGCAACCTTAAAGATCATCCAATGCCAACCACCTGCTGTAGGCTGGTTGCCAAGCAGTAGATCGTGCTGCCCAGGGCTCCATCCAACTCAACCCTAAATGCCTCCAGGGATGGGGCTGAACTAAGGGAAGCTGCAGAGGTCACCCGATGGCTGCCTGGCCAGACATGACTTTGGTTTCTCATTGAGCTGGCAAGCAGATTAAAACTTAGCCTTGTTATTTCCCAGCTTTCCTTTGCATACATTAGCAACTAAATAATTGCTTCATACTTTGAAGCTGTATATCACTGGCTTGCAGAGTCATTTTGCACATAGCTAAAGGTATCCAAAGAAAAGCACCCAAAAAAAATAAAAAATAATGATTACATCTTTAATTTGAGGAAGAGAGAACAGAACTGACATTTTGAACAAATGATGTTCTGGCCACATGGTTTTCTCTGGAAAACAGATATTTAGGTTCCTATGAAATGTTGGCTT
Source organism: Excalfactoria chinensis (assembly GCF_039878825.1). Taxonomy (NCBI): domain Eukaryota; kingdom Metazoa; phylum Chordata; class Aves; order Galliformes; family Phasianidae; genus Excalfactoria; species Excalfactoria chinensis. The sequence goes on from NC_092846.1 coordinate 1,634,074, forward strand.
TGAAATGAACTGAGATATGCTCACAAAAACATGCTATTGGAAACTCTTCAGCTTCCTGATTTGTACCTGCCACGTGAAAAGCAAAACTGCAATCTGCCATGTGGAAGTCAAATAAATGGATGCAATGAGGAAGCTCAGCAAAGCTGCCTTTGTGTCCCACAGCCCAAGGAAAAGCTCAGATCTTCTCGAAGGTCTGACAGCATCAAACTGCTGCAGATGTACCTGAGCTAAACTGAGGTACAGCTACAACAGCTCTGACACAGCAGTCTGCAGGCTGAGCATCGCCACCACACTTCTGTGACTCTGTCAACCTTGCCAAAACCAACATGTTGTTTTTTTCCCTAGTGTTAAACTGAGAAGCAGACTCATTTCAGAGGCTCCTTTATCTGTGGATCTGCCTGCCTCACTGGTGCACATTCATAGCATCCCTGGGTTTGTGCACAAATTCCCTGCCTCCCACCCCCAAAAACGATAACGTATCTCAAAGAATAGTTGTGTTATTTTTCTAAGCAGAACATTCAACACAGGATATTAAACACGGCACTGATTTCGACCTTATAAAGCACGAGTGAAATGAGCTGTAGCTGTTACAAGGCAAGAAAGCATCTGGGTGACCAAACTCAGAGAAGGAAGAAAGGTGTTTCTTCCTTTCCTTTGGAGAATGTCTGAAGATTGGTTTGCACCCCAAACCTGTCTCCTTTTCCACATCACTCTAAGGAAGCCACCAACCTTATTCTGTCTGGAAGTAATGCTTGTGAATCACATTTGAACACCTATGGGCTGTGGCACAGCAGAGCAATGACCGCAGCAAGCGAATGCTCTGCTCCTACTGAGTGACTGACAGCACAGCAATGAGACCATCTCATGTTCTGCTGCAGAGCTCTGCAAGATTTCCTGTCAGCTTCTCTTGCCCAAGGGCAGAATTTGTTCTTCAGCTGGAGATGTAAAAGACCAACCTCTTTCCTTGCACATTATATCGCACCAAACACATTTCCACCCACGAAACAACACCCACATTGTTTGGAAGGAGAATAAACTGAGAGGCATCTTCTTGGGATTTTTGAAGAGAAGCTATTGTAGCTACAGCAGCCTTGTTCCATCCTCCAGTGTTAAGAATGCATTCTTACAAGGGAGGGTGGATGGGATGCTGCTGTTCCTGGGCACAACCAGCAATCAGAGGTGCCGAAGGAGGGTCAAAATGTTTGGAGAGCATGAGATTCCTTCTGAGCCCGAGCTCAGGGCAGCTACAGCAGGCTTGTACTCAAAGTCACACAGTTCCTAAGCATGAATGAGTTTCAGCCCATCACGCAGGGATAAGGTGGTGGAGATGGCAGAGCCCGGCTATCAGCGGTAGTAAGTGTTCAAAAAACATGAGATTAGCTGTTTCTTGAAAGGAATCCAATATGTAAATGAGCTGCCAGAGGGAAATGGAGACAGCTGGTTGGCAGTGTCTAATTTAGTATCTTCTTAAGGCCAAATGATACAGCAAAGGAGCTTTGACTTTATCACTACTGTTTCAAGACTTTGGCTCTACCTGGATTGCAACTGATGTCATCTACTGGGACTTGTGCAAGGCCTTTGGCGTGGTCCCACACCACCTAATTTGGAGAGATACGGATTTGAAGGGCAGCCTGTTTGGTGGGTCAGGAATTGGTTGGATGGTGGTGGCCAAAGGGTTGTGGTCAGCAGCTCTGTGTGCAGGTGGGGGTGGTGAGGAGTGGTGTCCCCCCTGGGGTCCATCTCAGGACTGGTGCTCTTCAGCATCTTTACCCATGGCATCAATGATGGATCAAGTGCACCCTCGGTGCTTTGCTGATGGCACCGAGCTGAGCAGTGCAGTTAATGCAGTAGAAAGAAGAAATGCCATCCAAAGGGACCTGGGTGGGATTGACAAGTGGGTCCATGTGAACCTGATAAGGTTCAATAAATGCAAAGTGCTGCGCCTGGGTCTGGGTGCCCCATCCTGGAGGTGCTCAGGGCCACGGATGGGCACGGGGCAGCCCGACCGGGTGCTGGATGGGCAGACCTGCCCGCAATAGAAGCCTTGGAACTGGGTATCTATGAGCTGTGATTCTGTGACTCTATGACAGAGCTCGTGCGGGGCAACCCCGTGCGGGGCCACTCCGGGGGAGGGAGACCAAGCCCGTCCTCACCCCTCCCCGCCGCCCATGGCGGAGCAGCCCCAGCGCTCGGCGCTTCGCAGCCTGGGACGGCAGCCCCGAGCGCTCCGCGCTGGCTGTGGCCCGGCCCCCGGGGCTGAGCGAACCGCCGCGCCCGAGGAGAGCCGGGCCCCGCGGCGGAGCGGCGCTGGCGCAGCGGAGTCGGGGCCGCCGCTATTTAGGGCGGGCGCGGCCGGAGCCGCCGCAGCACGGAGAGGAACGGTACGACTGCAGGTGAGCGCCGCGCGGGGCCGGGGGAGAGCCGACGGGGCGGGCAGCAGGTGAAGTTGGATCCAGCACCTGCTCAGGGCAGCGGAGCCGCGGGGTCCATCGCCGGTGCCGCGGCCGCTCGCTCCCCGCTGACCGCGGCTCGGGAGCCCGGGGCGCACCGCGCTGCCGGAGGGGGATGCAGGGAGGGGTGAGGAGCGCCGGACGTGGACGGGAGCGCGTTTATCCCATACGGATGCATCGATCTCGCGGTCGGGTTGGAGTTTTAATGGAGGGGGCCGTGGGGTCTCCCAGCTCTCAGCGTGCCATGGGCTGTGTGCCCCCACCTGGTCGGGCTGCCCAGGGCTCCGTCCATAGGCTCAGGCATCTCCAGGGATGGGGCACCTGTGCTCTGGGCAGCGTTGCCAGCGCCTCGCTGCTCTCTAAGTGCAGATTTTCTCCCTGACGTCTAAACGAAATCTCCCTTCTTTTAGTTTAGATCCATTCCCCTTTGTTGGGTCACTATCTGCCTGTGTAAAACGACACTCTCCCTCCTGCTGTTCTTCCTTTGAGTACTGGAAGGCCACAGTGAGGTCTCCCAGAATCTTCTCCAGGCTGATCACCTCCAGCTCCCTCAGCTTTTCACCACAACAGAGGAGCTCTCTGAGCATCCCTATGGTCTCCTCTTGGTCTGTGCCAACAGCTCCACATCTTTCCTGTGTTTGGAGCACCAGGTTTGGACACAGTACTGCAGGTGGGACCTCGTGAGGGCAGAGCAGAGGGGCCAACAGCTTCCCAGTGCCACCCCTCTGCTGATGCAGCCCAGGGTACTGCAGGTCTTCTGGTCTGCAAGTGCACACTGCTGCTCATGTCCAGCTTTTCTCCACCAGACTCCCTAAGGCCATCTCTGCATGGTTGCTCTCAAGGAATTCTTCACCTGGGATCACCCTGATTCAGGTGCAGCACCTTGCATGGCCTTGTTGAACCTTGTTAGGTTTATGTGGGCCCAGCTCTCAGTCCTATCCAGGTCCCTCTGGCTGGCATCCCTTCCTTCTGTTGCGTCAACTGCACTGCTCAGCTTGGTGCCATCAGCAATGAGAGTGCACTCGATCCATCATTGATGTTATTGGTGAAGATGCTGAAGAGCACCAGTCCCTGTTGAGTTATTGTGGATCTCCTCCCCCATATTTGGTAAACCGATTAATTTGGTGTGAATTGGTCTGAGAGAGCTCAGTGATCTGTCACACTGCAGTGCTCCCAGCCTTGTCCCTCCCCATCCCAATGTGGACCCAAGTGACCCAGCTGCCCGGCCTCTGCCTCAGGTGCAATGTGGCAAAGCATCACCACTAATCAGGTGCTCCCTATAGACAGATTGGGGTAGTATGGTTAGGTTATGGTTGGACTTGATGATCTTTAAGCTTTCTTCTCAGGATGGTTCTGCTTTTGTTGGTTTTTTTGTGTTTGCCCCAAAGTAAGATGCCATGATAATGAAGGATTTAGGTTGTTCACCATGAGTTCTTCTTCAATACTGAAGTGAACAAATATCAAACAGCTGGGCTGTTCTTCATATCGACTGGAACATTTGCTTTATTCCCAGGTCCTTATGCTTTCAGAGCAGTGTCCTCCCAGAGACATCACTCTCCTTTTTCCCTGAGATCACAGATCGCTGTGTCTTCTTTGCAGCCAATGGTCACTCCCTGTGTCACTCCTTTGATAGGAGGTAGAAACAGAGCCTGTGTAGTGCAGGCATGTGTGAATAAACGTCTGAGAATCAGAAGATGGAAAAATCCAGCCTGCTGTGCTGTGAATGATGCCGGTTTGCAGCTTTCTTAGGGTTCTGTAAAGTGTATTTTTAAATGGAACATGCCAAAATGCAGCAAGATGTGCTGGGTCTGGCTGCTCGCAGTGTCTCCCATCCTGCACATCACTCCAGGAGCACTGAGGGGAGGTTACAACCTTTACCATCTCTGAGCTCATTGTAACTTGGGGAGTTCATTCTAAATCGGGGGGGAGGGAAATAATTGTTGTTGCTGTAAATGCTGTAATAAGGAATGTTTCTATGTTTGATGAGCACCTAGCTGGTCATACGTGGGGATGCTGCTTCATGGTGCCTTACAGATGTTGAGGAATAAAAGGAACAAAGACTGAACATTTGGGGACGTTGCATCTGTATGGTAGGGAGTGAATAATAAGGCAGCATAATGAAGATTGTTGTGCAGTGAAAGGTGAGGGCTGAGAATTCGTGGACATGTGAAAAAAGCTGCTGTTGTTGGTGCAGAAACAGTCTATCAAGGTAGAGAACATCTTGGTAGTCATCCTACAAAGCGTAGCCACAGAAGTGTTCCTTCCTCCTGGTCCTGCTCTAAAGTGGTGGGGACTGGGAGCCCTGCCTTCCCTATGGCAGCTGTTAGAAGCAGTTGTGGCATTCCTCAGCAGACTGTGCTTGAAGAAAATAACAGTTACCTTAATTTCCCTGCCTTCATGGAGCACCGCAGTACCACAAAGCTGAGTCCTGAGCCAGTTCCAGACCTGAGTGGTAGCATTCTGTAGCACTAGCACTGCCTTGAATTGCTATTGTTCACTGTTGTACTCAGGGGAAAAGGTGCTTTCCAATCCACTTTGCTTCCCCAATATCACTTGGAAATTGCATTTAAGAAAGATGGTTTAATTTGTCCTTAACATCTCTGTCATGGGAAGTTTTTATGGTGTCTCCAAACAATTCCTGCAAGAGCTTTGCTGCTCTACCAGCTTTCCCCAGCAGCAGTTACGTGCCTCTCCCTTCAGTAGAGCAGCCATAGCCTTGGGGAATGGGCTTTTCCTTATGGTCTATAGCAGGCTTTCATGCGTATAAAGACTGTTAAACATTTCCTTCAGCTGTGTCCTTCCTGCCTTTGCCACTTGGAAGGGGTGTCAGGTTGCTGATGCTGCTGCCGGGACCTCTTGGTCCTACAATGTGGAGCTGGTTACTCTGCATCGTGCAATAGGGCAGCTGCTTGTTTCTTAAACTCAAATTTAACCTTACTCCTGCATGCTAAAATCAGCTTGCTTCACTGGAAGAAGCACACCGTCCACTTCATTAACCAAGCCCTTAGTGAAAGCAGTGCCAACTGCTTTCCCTCCTTGTTCCCATCACAGCAGGGTGTGTTCTGCATGGTGTTGGTAAGGCTTTGAGTGCTGTCTGGCATGTCTAGCTGCGTGCTCCAGATGAGGTCATTCAGCCAAATGCTGATCCCATTTTCTTCCTGAATTGCTTCCAGCATGGAAGCTAAGGAGGTACAAGGTGAATGAATGCTTATTCCGGGAAGTGGAAGGCCGTACTTCTGCAAATGTGCACATTGACTTTATTTATCAGGTGGGGGAATGCTGCATGAGTGGTCAGTGTGCTGCCTTCTGAAGCCACCTCATTCCCTATGTGGGCAATATGGGGGCAGATGGGGCACAAGGAGGCTCTGATTAATTGATTATAGTTAGGCTTATCAATTCTACCATCATTCTACTGTTGTCAAACAGGCTGCCCAGGGGGGTGGTGGATGCACATATAGGATGCTGTAACAGTGATACATCATCCCTTTCTAAATGGCCTTCAGTGTGTTGGCTCAGGATACCTCTGGTGCTGATCTCCCATCAGGTGTGAAGGGAAGAACTGTGGGCTGTTCTGGGGCATGGGCTCACACAACTTCATCTCTATATGCTGGGCTTCATAGGAAGGTTTGGTTACCCAAATGTGCTTAGAAGCCCCTCACCTGTATCTGAGTAATGGTCTGGAATTCCCTCAGAGGAGAGAAATTGGATTCATTGCTTCATAAGCATCAATATGATCTTTTCTCCCATGAAGTCAAGTGATGGGCTGATGTGTCTGTGATGCGCGCTGCTCCGTGGTGTGGATCTCATTTGTCATGCTTAATCTCACACGGCGCCGTATCTCATCAGCCCTCACAATTCCACTCCTTATATGACATTGAGTAATAATGGGAGTGGAAATTTGAGGGGAGAAAAGATTATTAATTGGAGGTTTTGCATTGTATATGTTTGTCATCAGACACTGCAAGGCTGCTGCAGTTCAGGTAATGCTCTCAGAACTAAATGCTCTGGCTTCTGCTTCCTCTAAAGAAGCTCTTGGTGATGGACTCTAGAGGATATTTCTGTGCTATTGCATCTACCAGCTTTACTGCTTGCTAATTTCCAGCCTTTCTTTGTGATAATTGCAGAGTCATAGCATGGTTTGGGTTGGAAGGGGCCTTTATTCTGACCCTGGTCATGGGCAGGGACGTCTCTCATTACATCAGGTTGCCCAAAGCCCCCTCATAAGGCGCATTGAGTTGCAAGGTGTAGCAGCAGCGGGTTGGTTACCTCGTGTGCATGTAGAGAGGAGAGAGAAAATAGTGATATTACCTTGAAAGCTGAGCAAAGTATTCAAAATTGTGTGTCTGTGGAACAGCATGCTGGATTGAGATTGATCTAAGGAGGTCAGGGAGGTGCAAACTAGCTCTGGCTTCCGCTTGTAGGATATGGTAGTGTATGCAAATAATATAAAGTAATTTGGCGCTGATGCAAACAAAGTGCTCCTGAGATCTCAGAAACATCCTGAAAAATCAGAATAACCAGTCTAGCCAGTAGCACCGCGTGCTGTTCCTGAAGCACATGAGAAATTCAGGGGCAAACTATGCTGCTGTTGATTGAGCTCTGTGTCTAAAAGAAGTTTTAATCATTAATTCTGCTAACACACGTCCCTGACGTGGAGCAAATCGGGTTCCTGCGGTCCACTTCCAGCTTATGATCCGTGCTTGAGTGGAAGACAAATGAGCAATTGCAGTTGTGCTCGTTCCTCTCTCCCAGCAACACGTTTGCAGGTTGCCCTTGTTTTGCTCTTAGTTTTGATATTGGACCCAGTGTTGAAATCAGCTCCTTGTTATGTGAACATACTTAATCCATTCTAGATTACTTTCTTTGCAAGGTGCAGACTGCTCATTCACACAGTATGCTGGCTCATGTGCATTGGACAGCAAATAACAGCACTCACGTTGCTGCTCTTAAACTATCCCTCCCCATATTTGTTCATCTTCTTTATGCTGGCAATTTGGCAGCCGTTCCAGCACACAGTGCTGCCTAATCCTCCTTATTGTGCAAGGTACGTGTGCCTGTTCTTTTCTTGTCAGGTTTATTCTCTCTCATCTACAGCTTTTGCTAAATGTTATTTTTCTCCTGTATGCTTTTCTAATCCAGAGCCTGGATTCTAGTTAGGATTACTGTTACCTTTGAAGCATACTCTTCACACAGATGCATGCCAACCATTCAGCCGTGCCCCCTTTTACTGATGCATGCCAAGCTTTAACTCTTCGGCAGATTCTGAGTTTTCTGGGCAGTATATTGTGGGATTACTTTGACTCCCAGAAGCTGCATCCTGCTTTGGCTGTGGTCTATGGACTGTTTAATTCCTTCTTGAGCAGATGCTGGGATCTGGTCTCAAAGTAGCGCTCTATGAGCACTCGAATGCTATTGACCGGAGTCGGTTGTCTCAGATCTACAAGAACTGGCTCAGAAATTGCTCCCTCTTTCGGCTTGTGTGAACGTCTCTATCAAGTATGCAGTTCTTGCTAGCAGTGCCATCTGCTGTTCGCTGGGTCACACTGTGTCTTCGTTGCCTGTCCAGGTTTCAGTGTGATGGAAACTACCTCGCTTATTTTGGCAAGGTAGCAGATTCAACGTTGAAATGAAAAACTAAACCCAGATATGAAAGGACAGAAGAACGGATGGCTCTTCAGTCGTCTCCTGATGTAGCTCTGTTCTCAGCCATCCCTTTGCAAATGTTGTTACCCAGCTATGGGGGAAAAGAATGGACTGAGCTGCGCGGTGTCCACGCGATGGCACTCTGTCACAACCATCTTCTGGTGCCATTAACCTCGTGTTTGCCAGTGTGCCGTTGGGAGCAGAGCATGGAGCTTCATAAGAAGCTCAGCCCTGCCTTGCTGCTTTCCCATTGCTACTCCATTCCCTATTCCAACCACAGAGCTGAAGCACCAAAGCGCCTTTGCAAAGCTGTCTGGCTTTAGGTAAGCACCTCAGGCTGTGATAACGCTATTATTAACACTATTGATGGTAACAGTGGTTATCACTGACAGTTAAAGTGCTTTTTCACTCTGAATATATACCTCTCTTCACCTTCAAGACCATGAACTGTGCTTACCCTTTGCCTGCGAAGTTAAATAACAGCCCACTGCCTAATGTTGTCTCTCCATTTAAGTATTTTTTTTCCTCTGGTGAGGAACTAAAAAGAATTCCTCAAATCTTTCCAGGATAGCAAAGCATTATAACACACCTCCTGGATCCTCCTAGGAACCACTGGATGTGTGGGTGAAGGACCTGAGCAAAAAGTCCCTCCCTGTGCATCATTCTTCACTTTTGGAGGTGGATGAATGAGGGATGCAGTTATCACAGCTCATGGCTCTGGTAAAGGAGAAAGGCAGTTGCAGAGGGCAGCCCTGGTCTACCTACTGCCATGGGATGTTATGATACCACCTTCCTTTCAGGTACCTGGAACTGAAAATATACCCACATCCCATGGCCAAGGGATGACACCCAAGGAAGGTGGCCAAAGAACCCTCATCCAAGAGGGTTTCTATCTTGAGAATGGTGAATGAAAACACATTGAGTCCTGCCTGGTAGAGACCAAACCAGAGGGATCACCATGGCTGCTGCACTCAGCACTGCAAACATAACTTCATGTGCTACCCAGACTGTAAAACTGCACGTAGTGAAGACAAGAATGCTATCTAGAGATGGTAACAACTCCTGTTCTACCCACTGCTTCTCTTCTCCTGCTCCACATGTCATATAAGCCCTATGTAGGCAACACGTCCCACTGGAATATTGCTCTCAGCTGAATGTGCCACATGGCCCCATCATCCTTTTGGGCTCACAGTATTCCAGGATGTGCAGCTCTTATAAATGCTTTTGTGTTCTTTTTTTTTCCTTAATAAGTAGCAATGTGTTTGACCTTGAGGTTGACTGTATTGTTTATTATCCAATTAATAATAATAACCTCCAGTGTGTGTAGCTTAAGAAAACTAATCTTTTCTTTCTCTGTTTTTCAACAGGAAATTCATTTGTCCCTGTTTGGGAATTTTCCTTAGTTGAATAAAAGGTAACTTAAATATTAAATTATTGGGAAGACAGTAATTTAGGTTGATGGTAACTGATGTTCTTTATATATTAATATGCTAATTTAACTGAAACACCAGCAGTATTGACTGTCAACTCACACAAACTAAGCACAAAGTCTCCAAAATAGGCATCACAGGGCATGACATTCAAAGGAGCTTCTATGAGTAGATTTAGAATCTCTGATTCCTCAAGATACATGAGTGCATGTTCTTAGCAGTGCATTGAACTGCATTGAATCGAGTTTATATCATGAAACAAATACATCAATCTTGGCAATAGCAGGGCTGTGAGTTTTACCAGAGTTTTATGGCCATCCTATTTGACCATGCAGGTACCCCAAGGCACTGCCTTGTTTTGTCTATGGAGCCCAGGAGATTGTGACTGATTGAAGCAGATCAAGCTTCTGTTCAGGTGTTGCACTGTGAGTGTGTGTTTATTTAGGATATTACAGAACTCTTTTGCAGTTCTGCACGTTATTTATTCCCTGCTGTGGCACTTGGCTGCTGCTTAGGGAAAAAATATTTTGGCTGATTGTTTTGCAGAAGTCTGTAGTAGGTGATAATTTATCACGTAGGGAATATGTTTTCATGTCAGCACAGTGAATACCCAAGATAAAGTCCTGAGTAGGGAACAAAAATGAATGTTGCTGATTGTTCTGTCTCATGTTTCTGGTTTAGGTTTTCTCCTGTGTGGGATGTGTGATCAGCCTGGTGTTCAGGTAAAGAGATTTCTTAGGCTCTAAAAGCGACAGCTCTGAAATGAGCTATTGAGTCAGAGAATCAAAGGGGTGGCAATAGGGAAGTGAAAAAGAAATCAAGAATGTAAAGGAAAATTATCACAGAGAAACTAGGTTGATGTTTAGCATCCCTGTCTGAGGAAGAGAATCCAGGGTAAGTTTTCAAATGGAACCTTTATTTGTGACCAAAATGAATAACAAATCTTTACAGTCAGGTAGCTGTAAGCCAAAGAGCTCAATGCAGCTCAGGATCTGAGGTACAGTGGGACCAAGAGGGGCATTCAAGCTCTATTTAAAATACTTAAAACTCCCTTTACACCCTTCAACTATAAGACAGCTGTTGTGATGTCGTTTCCAAAGAGGCCTGATGGGTTACTGCGTATTCATAAACCTGAAGCCTATACTTGGCTGGTTTGCAGAAATTATCATAAGCAGTGCTATTACTGTACACACAGTGAATACTTTCTTCTGGGGAACAGTGAAAATGGCTTTTGTAAAGGTAAGTTTGGCCTCGCAAAACCATTGAATGAAGTTGTGGAATATATGGAGTGGTTGACGTCCAACTGATACAATTACTTGGATTTCTCAAGTGACTTTGGATAAGGTTCTTGGCCAGAGATCCTTAAAGAAGGTAAATAAGGGAAGCTCTGACTACCGGTGATCTGGAAAGTGTGAGGACTGAGGTGAGATAAAGCATTTTAAGTATTGAAAGAAAGGACTGACTGTGCAGAGCTGCAAAGGATGTTAGGTAAGGTGTGGGAGAAGGAGTTCAGTACAGGGAGGTGCAAAAAGTGAGCACATGGGGGAGGGGAAATGCTGATTTTACCTCTCATGCCTTTGCAATGATATTAATTGGAACTGTTTAGTGGAAATGTCAGATTAGCGGTTTGATGATGGGGAAATTTCAGTTGAAATTCAGTTGTATTTTCAACTGAAATAAATAGGAGGCGTTACTTTTGGAGCAGCCTACCTATATGCAGCCCAGGCAAGCCAACAGGTTGGACAGCCATGCATTAAACCTTTGCTCGGAGTCACAAATGTTAAGAAGAGCAGCTGGCTGAAGAGAGTAATAGTTTACTATGTAATATATGACTATGGGTCCCTTATTGGAAAAATACACCTACAGAGAAAATGCATCTGTGAAAGGAGCTGTGAATCATAGAAGATGGATGCTTAGAAAATATATATATACATATATAAGAAAACCAGAAAGCACTGTGCACACTGTTAGGAGCTCAAGAGAAGCTGTAGGACACATTGGTGTTTCATGTAGGATGGATGCTCTTGCTGTACAGATTCCTCACCAGGTGAATCTTAGTTCTTTGTCGATGTTATTGTTGTTAGAGGCATTGCGGCTCCGTGGTTGGGAGGAATCAGGCCTGGAGGTTACGTTTGTGAAGTTCAGCATGTCTGTTGTTAGCCCTGGGGATGTGCTTTAGAGCTGTTTATGGCCTGCATTTGGGATCTCGATCAAGAAGGCAATGGGCTGCCATATGTAAGTGACGTGGGTCTGACCAAAAGATCTCAAGGAAATCTGATGTTCTCTTGAGGTTTGCAAAGATTTCAGTTACGTGAAGTAAATCAAAAGAAAGCCTGTTGTCTGTATACTGTCACAGCTTAACTCCCTCAAATCCTCTATCACCGCCGTGTGCTAAAACGTTCACTTTCTCTTTGCAGATCCCCTTAGGCAGCCCTACTCTTCCTCTTTCGAGGGAAGCACCATCAGTCATTGCAGTCATTCACCGTGTGCGTGACCAGCAGCATCTCAGTACGTGGACCATTCTTTGAGCTTCAGCACCAACGCGCTGAGTTCTGGTTCCCAATACAGCATTTGAAGACTGGATGTTTGTTGAAGAGAAAGCCAGAATGATCTGGAGGAATAAACACAAACAGAGCTCTGCAGTGCTCGGAAAATGGTCCTGATCTACAAGTCTGGCAGAAATTAGGTTTCCATCAGGAATCTGGGCAGTACTGTGTTATCACTTGGCTACTCGACCAGAAGAGATCTTTATAAATACCAGAAGTGTGACATTCAGGTGTTAGAGTGGAAGTGGAAATACCCTTGAGGATAGCTTTGTCCCAAACGTTGGGGCATAGGTTACACACCCAGATGTTTCTATTTCAGCCTTTCATTCTCCAGTATTGATTTATGCAGCTGCTGTTTTCAACGAGTTGTTTTTTTTCTTCGCCATTGGGCTCTAGTATAAGAGGCTGCAACTCAGCAAAAAGGTGAGCATCTTTCTTCATCATCCTGGAAAGATTGCACTGAAAACTGAAATCAGGACGGAGGATGACTCAGTATAACCTTTCAGCAGAGCTCTCCCTCCAGAGCTCAGCAAATAAGTCATTAAATTTTACTGAACCACCGCTGGCTTTGGATGAAAGGACACTGTTAGGGCTGAATATATCCCTGTCAGTCCTTCTGTCTGTCATCACTTTGGCAACAATCCTTGCAAACGTTTTTGTTGTTATTACGATTTTTTTGACTAGAAAGCTCCACACACCTGCAAATTACCTCATTGGCTCCTTGGCGGTAACAGATCTTCTAGTGTCTGTCCTCGTGATGCCCATCAGTATCGTTTACACTGTCACCCACACGTGGGCCTTTGGCCAAGTGCTGTGTGATATCTGGTTATCATCAGACATCACGTGCTGCACAGCCTCCATCCTACACCTGTGTGTTATTGCACTGGACAGATACTGGGCTATCACAGATGCTTTGGAATATGCCAAACGCCGGACTGCTGGCCGAGCAGTGCTCATGATCGCCGTGGTTTGGATGATCTCCATTAGTATTTCTGTGCCACCATTTTTCTGGAGGCAAGTGAAAGCTCACGAAGAAATCGCCAAGTGTAGCGTGAACACGGATCAGATTTCCTACACAATTTATTCCACTTGTGGAGCTTTCTACATTCCAACTGTGCTCCTCCTAATATTATACGGTAGAATTTATGTAGCAGCTCGATCCAGGATCCTGAAGCCACCCTCACTGTATGGGAAACGATTCACTACTGCACACCTGATAACCGGCTCTGCTGGGTCTTCCTTCTGCTCCATTAACGCAAGCCTTCACGAAGGGCATTCCCATTCCGGTGGATCCCCAATATTTATCAATCATGTTCAAATAAAACTTGCGGATAGTATTCTGGAAAGGAAAAGAATTTCCGCCGCGAGAGAAAGGAAAGCCACCAAAACTTTAGGCATTATTCTAGGAGCTTTCATTTTCTGCTGGCTGCCGTTCTTCGTCATGTCCCTTGTCCTGCCCATCTGCCAGGATGCGTGTTGGTTTCATCCCATCCTGTTGGACTTCTTCACGTGGTTAGGTTACTTAAACTCATTAATCAACCCTGTCATTTATACAGCTTTTAATGAAGAATTTAAACAGGCTTTCCAAAAACTAATACATTTCAAAAAGTGCTCGTCTTGATCCTCTTTCTCTTGTATCACTGACCTTTGCACAATCTTGCAGCCTCCCTTGAGATTTCCCGTGCTTTGATTCCTGGGTGCAGAGTGGTGATCTCCATCCCTGTGGCTGCCCTGTGCTGTGCATGGAAACAGGGAACATCTTGCAAGTCTGGTTCTCTCCGTCTGGAACTCTGTATACCATAAGGTAACTTGTCTGTGGTCTCTGCGGTGATCATTTGTAACATGTAATATCAACAGACAAAGTAAAGTTTGCAACGGGTGGAAGATAGAACAGAAAGCTGAGTTTGTACAGGGCTGCTCTGAAAGTAATGCCTCCTGGTTTATAGTGTTGGCCCACAACACCAGAGGTGGGTGTTGGTGGGATGGCAGTAGAAGTTGAACCTTCCCACCGATGTCCCATTACATATTGTTGCTGTATGACACATGGCAGCAATCTGACAAATGGTGCTACCAAGCCTGCCATGTCTTTGTAACCTGACGGGAGGAAAACTTAGGCGTATTTGGAGGACTTCAGTGCTTCTGCTTTGTATTACTAGCAGTTCATGTAGGCTGAGAAGGTTTTTGGAGAATGGGATCTAGAGTTTGTATTTCCATCTGAAATTGATAAAGCTGACAGCTCTGGCAGCAAGCAGGTGGCAGACTGAGTGCAGGCAGCAGGGCATGAAGACATGGCAAGCAAAGTGAGTTCGGTGGGCATTTGAAGCTGCACTTTTGGTAAACTGCAGAAAGAAGCCGTACTGTTGGAAGCCATTTTTACACACTTGATCATGTGTGCAATATCAAAATAAACAGCATGAACCTTATTGAAAAATACCTTGCTCTTATATTTGTGTTGTTTGGGCTCGTTTTTGGTTTTTCTTCCATGTCCAAAATGAAACAAAATATGTTCAGTGCCAGCGTGGAATGATGGGGACCTCAGAATGGAGCCAGAAGAACCAGCCTTTGGTGCTAGTAGTGTTTATTCTATAACTATAGAAAATGAAGGTAAATTCAGCAAAGAACGTTGCTATGTCTAATTCCTGGGCACTCAGGCTCCCTTAGGAAGCAACTACATGCTTAAGATTGAGCCAGGAAAAAGCTGTTTCTTTTTCAGCCTCTGTGAGAATTGAGTCTTCAAATGACGTGTGGATACTGTGAGCTTTTGGGGATGAAAGATGTGAGTGAGTGAAAACTGAAGACTTCAGATAGGGAAGGGACAGCTGCCCAGAAATAGTAAATAAAAGTTGTTGGGTTGGATGTGAAGTATAAGGAAGAAATTGCTCACAGTGTCATTAAGGAGGGGATGTCAGAGTCTACATCTGCTACGTGAGGAGCTCTAACAAATATTACCCTGCTTTACCTTTATATCTGGTTCTAAGTGGTCAGTGGCTTGAGATTCCTTCATTATCTCTAACAGTCCTTGAGGTGGTAGCTTAAATGGATTGAAGACCAGTTAGCAAATGGAAAAAGGGATATTTGGAAACCCACATGCTAAGGAATCCTGCAAGAAGCTTCCTGTTCATCTGATCCCTGTGCATTAAGAGGTATTTTCTCTGCTGCCATACCAAACCCTGCCCTTTGTCAAGGTGTCCTTTCCAAACAGTCCTTTGTTTCTTCCCAACATTCAGAAGGACACCTGGAAACATTCTGTCTGCCATCCTTCTTACAACTGCTGAGCTGTTCAACCTTCCCCAGCCCTGTGATAGTTTCTAAATAGAACATTTGGTCTTCTTCATACATACACAAATCAAGGAGGGAAGGAGAAACAGACCAGGACACTTCAGTCCAGTACTCAGAGCACAGCTGGAAAGCAAAAGATAATGGGTCAAATCTGTTATCTAATAAGTAGCAGATGATGGTTTTATGCCCAATATAAAAACTGTTTAATTACTTCGACAGGTGGAATGGTGAACTTTGTCCTTCAATATCTGGGGAGTGACACTGTTTAAAAGCAAGCTTCCCAGAAGAGTATTTTGGTCGTTGATTTAGTGGGTTGGCGTTTCCTGCATGGAGCTGGGTTGGCAGCAGTACCCAAAGCCAAGGCAAATTCTCAGGTGTCTCCACAGCATTTCTCCTGCTGGTTCATCTGCCCAATGTGAGGATCATAAAACCATAGATAATGGTCCTAAAGGGGCTTTGGAGGGGCCAGCTGCTCTGCTCCCATGGCCTCATCTGCATCAGTTATGCTTTTGTACTTCTCCTGTCTTGGCTGCTCTTAGTCTAAGACTTCTGATGTTGAACAGAATGGCCAAATATCATAGCACAGAAAGATGATCCATTACGGTTCTTCACTCCAGATTACCTTAGGCTAATTATAAGCTAATTTAAAAAGCCTGCAATAGGCTGTTTTTTGCCTGTTCTCTAAACTTATTCAAATAGGCACATGGTCCAATATTACACCATTCTTAATGCCGGTAAATATTGGATACAGTGCTTCAGGAATTCATATTTGAAAACAAACAGTAACATGGAACTGGCAGAGGACAACGCCGACAGTCATCGTAAACATGAGATAAAGAACAGCCCACAGCTGACAGGAGGGGGCTGTCGTGTCAGAGATCAATGTCCATATTTACCGTGTCATTCATGGGCTGTGGATCACAGTCAAGAGCGTACAAACTCATCTCACAGAAGACACGAGAGCTGAGTGGTTTCTAGGAGCCTCTCAGATGCAACTCTTGTAATACAGAGCACATGGGGACAGTAAAACACATTTTAACTCGTAATAGAAGAATGTCTTGCGGTTGTCCCAGCAGATAGTTATTGCAGTGACTAAGTAGGATTTATTCAAAACAGAAGAATTTGGTAAATAAAAGCCAAAGCATGAGTGTTCCCTGCAGCACCCTGCAATTAGATCTCAGTGCAGGATATTCCGTCAGCTGGAGACATTTGTTTTTATCAATTACCAGCAACTCTTCCCCAGTCACCACCGCCTTTCAGAAGTGACAGAAAGCATTCCTGCAATGGCATTAGCTTTTAGAAGCCGGTGCAATAAATATCAGGATCTTATCATGATATCGTGATATTCTGATGTTAATGCTTAAAGCCCAGATCCCTGCGATCGAGTAATAACATAAGAATCTCAGCTGCCATGAGAACAGAGAGCAAAGAACAGCAAGATCTCAGCCACAGAGTGGTGCTCAATGGCTCAGTGTGTGGATGGAGATCAGTGAGGAGTGGTGTCCCCCTGGGGTCCATCTCAGGACCGGTGCTCTTCAGCATCTTTACCCATGGCATCAATGATGGATCGAGAGCACCCTCAGTGCTTTGCTGGTGGCACTGAGCTGAGAGGTGCAGTTGATACAGCAGAAGGGATGCCAGCCAGAGGAACCTGGACAGGCCAAGCAGTGGGACCAGGTGAACATCATGAGGCTCAATAAGGCCAAGCTGTGTTGATTTGATGGATGCTGAAGGCTCATAAACCCGTGGGCTGATTCAACCGACTAAACTGGCAGAACAGTATTCACTCTGCTTTAATTTTCTGCCAGCTTAATGAACAGATTGAACGCCAGAAGTGGTGCAGCAGAAGCAGCACAGACTCACAAATAGCTGCAGAACAGGAGCAGAACTGCTTGTACCATCAGCAAGCTGTTAGATCAACTCAGGTACCTCATTTAAGCTGACCATAGAAACAGAGCGAGCATGGAGCAGAAAAGTCACTTTGTGGCCTGGAAGACAACTCAGAAACATTTTTAACAGCCACCGAGAAATCTGTTTTCTGTAAGCTTCTGTAATCCCTTTCCATGCTCATGCCTCTGGTGTCTGTGGCATCCTGTGGCCAGGCACTTCTCATGTGATCAAGCTGTGCAAAACCAGCACAAGCTACTTCTGTTTGTTCCAGCCTGCTGCACCCATACGGCCCCCTACTGTAACACTGACAGTTCCTGTTGCTTCCCCATATTATTCGTGATGTTATGGGTGTTTATGATCTCCCTTCCCCCTACTCTGTCTCTTTCACATCTGCCCATGTGAGTTATATTCTGCACCCTTGGCACCCATAGGAAGACAAGGCTGTCCCTGCACAGGCTGAGAGCTGGAGAAGGGAAGGCTGCAGGGAGACCTATAGCAGCTGTAAGGGGCTGTAGGAAAGGGGACAGACTCTTTAGTAGGGTGAAATGGTTTCAAATTGAAAGAGGGGAGATCTAGATTGGATATAAAGAAGTTCTTTACAATGAGGCACCGGGATGGGCTGCTCATTGGGGTGGTGATGGCCATCCCTGCAGACACCCAAGGTGAGGCTGGAGGGGCTGCGAGCACTGATGGAGCTGTGGGTGCTCATTGCTGGGAGTTGGCCCTTTGAGGGTCCCCTTGCAATGCTCCCATCCCACAGGCACACACAGCCGCCGCTCAATCACCGACCAGCTTCATTCAGCGCCACGTCCCAAACTCTCACAGGCGGCACGTTGGAGGGCAGCCCTTGAGGAGAAACTTTCCGACATCCGTTCGTTTCCCTCCACGTTGTTTGGAGCTCCGCACCTCCGGACGGGCCGAGGGCCGCCGCTCCCCCCGCTCCTTCCTCCCGCGGAGCTCCGGCCCCGAGCCGTTCCCCTCCTCCCGGTTCGTCCCATCGGCCGCCGCTCCGTCCCGCTCCGTCTTTCCCCCAAAATGGCCGAAACTCCTTCCTCGCTTCTCCCAACACCGGCGGATCCCGCCTTGCCCGGAGCGGATCATCGGGCTGAGACGGCGGCGAAACTCCGCGTCGGGCCGGTACCGCCGAACCCCCCCCCCGACCTCCGCCCCGCCCGGCAGCGCCGCTCCCGCCCCCCGCCCCGCCGGGCCCCGCTCCCCTCGCTGTGACGTAGCGGCGCCGGGGCCGCCTCTCATTGTCAGCGCCCGGACCCGCCGCTCCAGCTCGGCCCCGCGGGCTGCGGCCGCCCCACTCCGCGCCGCGGCTGCCCCAGCCCGGCCCGTCCCGGCGGCCGCACGGCGGAGGCCCCGGCCTGGCGCAGGTAGGCGGGAGGGGGACCGGTGTGGTCGGCGTTGGGGCTGGAAGTGCGGACGGGCTGCACACGGGTGCCGCGGTCCCGGCCCGGCGGAGCTGCGGGGTGGGGAGGAATTCGAGGCATCCGCTTTGTCCGCGCTGCCAGCACGGCGCCTCGCGGGGCCGGGAACCGCGGCGTGGCGGCGGGGGGACCCCGAGAGGCGAGGCCGGGCCGGGCCGAACCGCTCCGCCGTGCCGGGACCTGGCGGGGCGGCCGCGCTCCGTCGGATCCTCCGAGCTTCCCCCAGCGGCCGCTTCGCCACGGCCGAGACGGAGCGGCCCCGGCGGCGCCGCCGCCTTCCTCCCGAGGCCGCCCCGCCGCCCTCCGCGCTGCCCTCCGCTCCCGGCCGGGACGCGGCGTTGCCGGCGCCGCTCTGAGCGCAGCCCGGTGTCCCGCAGCAGCCCGGAGCCGTCCGGAGGTTCCCGCACGCTTTGAGGCACGCGGGATTCCTGCGAAGTGAACCTCCAGCTTTCCTTTATTTATTTATTTGCTCCCTTTATTTCCGGCAAGTCCTCGTACTTCCTTTCCCGTCAATTGTTGGTGTTTCTGCATATTTCTTTTCTTTTACACCCGCCTTCCAAAACTCGCCCGCCTTTATTGTGTCGTTTAACAGCGTTCCCTTTGGGTTTTACTTTGCTACGTGTGAGCTTTCCCTCTGCCTTTGTTAAGCAGCGCTGCCCCTTCCTCCACTCCTTGCTTTAGCGCTGGAAAGTCTGCTCCCTTTTCGCCAGGCGCATTAAAGCACCGCACGTGGCCGTGCCGCAGTGCCGCTGTGTCGGGCGGTGGCCGCGCTCTCATTGCATTTCGTTTTCTAACGCTCCTTTGAAGCCTTGAAGCCCCGCGTTCAGGTGACCGTCCCGACTCCTTCGGCATGTCCCGACGAGGCGCACTTGGCTCGGATCTTAATGGGTGTGTGAGCGCCGTGAACGTAATAGCTAAAATCATTGGAAACGATACTCGTCATATACACGGTGTGGGGTTTTTTCTTGCTTCTGCAGCACCCAGTTGGAGCTGGGCAGCATCCCAGCCCCGCACTGCTGGGAAGAGCAGAAATAAGGTAAAAGGAGAAATGTTTTCACGGCCCTGGAGTTGTCTCAGGCGTTTGGGGCTTGGAAGGAGTGCAGTTCCTCACTCTGTGCCTGCAGCCTGTTGGCAAACACGTTTCTACCCACGGGATAGTGAACAGGGATAGTATTCCTCTGCCTTTCTGCTGTGCGTGTGAGCCCAAAGCCAGCCTTCCCTGTGTTGGGTGGTTGATGAAGCCCATGGTTCGGTTTGCAGAAGCACAGATTCCCCTCTTGTGTTGGAGCTGCTGTGTGAGGATGGCTTTGGTGCTCCCCGGGACCAGCTGGGTCCTGTACTCACACAACAGAACCCAATGCAGAGCTGGGATTGCTCCCGGAGGGCTAAATGAGGGCAATGGGATGTGGAAGGAAGTCCTCTGTAACCATGCTCGGGTCTGAGTGGCTGTTTAGCCTCAGCTTTCCCATCACCCTGTAAGCATTAAGACTTCCTCACTTCATTTCGGGTCAGCCAAGGCTGAGTTGGTTTGTTCTTCCCCACGGGTGATGGTGTGATGTTACCCTGGCACTGTGGTTGTGCCCATCTCTGTCCCACTGGGGGCGGTGGGCAGTGAGAAAACCAATGTGATGCAGTGTAACAGAGCCACATCACGGCATGGGATGGTGTGGGTGTCAGTGTTAAGCTGGAACGAAGCAAATCATCTTGTCTAGGAGGCCTTTTGCTTTGGGAGATTGATGTGATGATGGCGAGTTGTGGCAGCGTGTGTTCCGAGATGGCTGAGCTCAATGTGTGCCATTGCATTTTAGCCACCAAAATGCGGCTGTTTAGGCCTGGCTCTCCTTCTATCTCTGCCTCCGTGGGTTTTGGTGGTGATGCTGCCCTGCAGGGCCCTTATCTGCTGAGATTAGGGGTTGGAAAGGCAGTTCAGCCCTCTCTGTTCTTTAACCCTCAGCAGGGTGGAGTGAGATACACAGGTGCAACAAACAGCCCTGCCTGGGCACTGTGCACAGCAGCACGCACACTGTGCACGAGCAGTTCCTATTTCCTCCTTGGTAAAACAGGGCTGGTGTTATGTTGGTGCTGGCTCACAGGGGTTTTGCAGCAAGTTTAACGTTCCCATTCCCAAATGTTAGGGATTCTTATAGAAACACAATCCAGAAATGAAGCCCTCCCCCACCCCCAATCTCTGTATCACTGTCTGGTCCCATCCTGCCTGCAGGGATGCTCTCTGGGCAGGGAAGGGCAGCATGGAGCAAGGTAAGAATGATGCCAAGTGGCTGAAAATCCAGAGTGAGGATCTGATCCAGAGTCTGTGAGACCAGTTGTGCAAAGAGGGTGTTCCTGACAGCATGTGGTATTGCCACCTGTGTGCCTGTGTTTGCATCTGTACCACCACCCCGTGATCCCTTTGGCTGCGCTGCTGGAGCTGCTGCTTGCAAACTGTGCTGCCCACTCTTGGCTGAGATAGGCCTCGTGTTTAGAGCGTGTGAGTACAGACTTGTGTTCTCTTTGGTCCCAACAGTCCTGGCCCAACGTGCCAGAGCTTCCTTAGGTTCTGTGAACCTCAATGCCGTATCAGTCAGGGTCCGATCCGCTGTGCTGAATTTGGGTCAGCAAAACCCACTGGTACTCCAGGTGAGAGGGGCAGCTGCTCACATATGTTGTGCTCTGTGTGAGCTGCAGGCTGCCCTTCTGCTCCTTTGCTCCTTCCCATCACAAAGGGGACAGTGCAGGCCCCGTCCATCTTGCTGTATGCTTTGCTGATGTCAGCACCGTTCTGCATGCATGTTGCTAATTGATTTTTAAATGGTAAAGGAAGACATAGTTTGACCTCCCATACAGCCCGGGCTGCTGTAGTATCCAAACCTCAGCTAGTTTAAATCACTAACTTCAGATGCTTCTGAGGTTTGCAGTTTTAATTTGTGACCTTTGTGGTTCTGTGAGGGGCAGATGGTGAATGTGGTGGTGAATGAAAAACCCACATTTCTTGATTGGATTTGTGGTCGCCAGTTCAGAAGTGGGACAGCTCTCACTCAGACACCTGCAGGCACCTTTAGGGGCTGAGACCAGATGCATCCTTTGGTGCACGCTGCCAAAAGCAGAGCGGAGGGAGGAGGATGTGAGCACTGAGGCTTTCTTAGCCCTGGTAAGGAGCGAGCTTTGCTGGTTAATATTACAGACCCTGGAGCCTGGGGCTCATGTGTCAGCCTGCATGATAGGAGAGGAAGGAGTCTGCTGCTGGAGGAGGCGATGCAGGAGGGCTGACCTGTGTCACAGCAGCACTCCCAGCTCTGGGCAGTTGTTTCAGCTGATCTCTCAGGTAGCAGCTCTGTCCTAAGCTGAAAATGAGCCTTTCTACACAACCAGTTACAGCGAACACAAGCTCAAGGAACTCTTCAATGGAAACGTATTTGTGGACAGTGATAGGACAAGGGGGAATTAAACTGAGACAGGGGAGGTTTAGGTTGGATCTTAGGAGATTTTCACCCAGAGGGTGGTAATGCATTGGAACAGGTTGCCCAAGGAGGCTGTGGATGCCCCATCCCTGCAGGCATTCAAGGCTGGATGTGGCTCTGGGCAGCCTGGGCTGCTGGTTGGTGACCCTGCACACAGCAGGGGTTGAAACCAGATGATCACTGTGGTCCTTTTCAACCCAGGCCTTTCTATGATTGTCTTTATCTTGAATGTTTTACTCACCATGTTTCCCCCTGACAGCACACAGTAAGCCTGCAGGAAGGTGAAACAGCTGAAGGTGGTGCAGGGAGGGTTCCTGGTGTGATGCTTGCTGGCGTCAGCTCTGCATGCAGCACCGCACAGCTGGGAACGGCGGCTCTTGCTGCAGTGCTGCAACCTCCCGTGCTGCAGCAGCAGCTGTCAGGCTTTGTTTTCACCTCCATTCTCATCTATTTTCTGTAGAATGCTTTTCTATGTGTTGCCTGGGCTATAAGCTACAGCGCTGGCTTGTGGCTGCCCTGTTGGGTGACTTTGAGAATCACGGGCTGTGTTTCCAGGGCTGGAAGGAGGCTGCAGGAACTCCACGCTTGTGCCATCATCTGATCTCACTGCAGTGCCTTTGAGATAGATGCCTGTGCCTCACGTGGCTGCGCAGAGGGTTACCTTAAAGGAAAAAATCTGACGAAACCGCTTCAAGAACTTGTTGCTACACGTGATATCGTGGTGGAATTTACCGGAATAGAAAGGAGAATCCTGACCTGGGAGCTGGAAAGGAGTTGAAAAAGCATTAATTGCTCAGGTAGTGTGAATCATTTGGAAATATGTCTGTTGTTACTGAGGAACGATGATTCCTGTGTGCTGATACGTGGCTGTTAGTGCTGCGTTGGGCTGAGAATTTGGACTGGGAGCAGTGGAGAAATCCTCATGAAGCTTCTCACTTCACTGCTGGTGTAACATCCTGTATGGGCACCGTTTGGCTTTGCTTTATTGTTGTTGCATGTGTTTAGTGGCTTGAAATGAAAGTATCCTATACAATGTGGCTGTGTGCTCAAGTTTCTCTGCGATTTGGTTATAGAGTGTGGTGTAAAGAATCTGCACAAGCTCTTAAATTCTCTTGGAGTTGCCTTCATTTAGATGGTTTTGTTCAGTTGGGTTTGCTTGGGTTTTTGTTTTGCATTGTGCAGAGCATAGTAATGGTTTGAAACAGAGCTTCTTGCTCCCTGTAACAAATTGCTACAGATCCACTGTGCAGGGGGAAGGTGAGTGCAGAATGACTGTCAGCAATGTGAGAGAGCTCTGAAGCTGTGAGTTGGTGAAGGTGACCGAGAGCAATGCTGCAGCCTGCTTTGGGGGGGGGGGCGTTGGGGGCTGGCTCTTCATGTGCTGCAGAACTCAGGCAGCAAAGGTGAGCTTCTGGCAGCCAGGAGTGAAAGGTGGGTGTGAGATTGGCACGGGAGCAGTCAGACAGCAATTGCTGGGGGCAGAAAAACAGTCACCTCCTGTTGTCTGCTGTGGCTGTTCTGCAGTCCTGGGAAGCCTTGCTGTAGCAGGGAAGGGGGTGGCACTGGGGGGTGGGGAAGGTCCTGCACTCTGCCCATCCCTCCAGGAGCAGCAGTGGCCGTGAGCCCCCTCCTGAAGCTCTCTGCAGCAGGAACTGCCTCCTCATTCCCCACCAGTGGATCGACAACTGCTCACCTCTCAGTTCTGACAGAAGCACTCTTTGGAGCAGGAGCTGGACTAGGTGATGTGGGGCTTGGGATGAAGTTCACCACGTTACTGGCAACCTAAATGAGACAGAAAATGCAGATTTTTCCACTTCTCCTGTGTAGAAAGGAGCAGCTCAGGGCAGGAAGCCATGTGGTCCCATCTCAGTGCAGCCAAGGCAGTCCTTCCTTCCTGTGGAATATCCGTCCTTCAGCCCAGGCAGTGCAAAGGGAAAGAGGACACCGAAAGAGCAAAGTGGGAGTTGTGTGTGGTTGGCAGCCATGCCCAGCAGTGCTGGAAGGAGACCCTCTGCTCCCATCTGGGATTAGGTTTGGTTCGTCACTCTCTGCTTCTTGTGAGAAAAGCACGTGTCCTCTCTTGGCTCTGGTCTTATAGGATTGGATTCAGAGAAATTAATGCTTGGCATTAAGCCTGCCCGTTCTCTCATTAGCATCTTGTGTAATGCTTGCAGGAGCGTGAGTGCTTCGAGAGCAAAAGAATTTGTCCATCTTTTGTCCCAGGCCATCAGATGCCAGTGGGCTTCAAAGCCATAAAGGCAGACTGCCTGGGAGCTGCCTCTTTCTTGTCCAGAGGATGTATCCGGACTGTTTTGTTGCAAGAAACTGCAAATTTGAAACAAAGTTTTCCTATGATAACCATGAATGGATGAGAGCATCTCGAGCCCTTTTAGCTTTGGCTTTATGAATGTGAGGTTTACAGGAGCTGGGTGAGCTTTAAAGTTGTATTCAGTCCTTTGGGAGAAATACCACTTGGCACCTTCCTGCTGGACATTGCAGCCTGTGTTTCTGGCACCTGAGCAGCTTCATGGTAGCAAACAGCTGGATGTCAGGGAGGATCTTTTCCCTGGGTAAATCTGGCTCCCCAGTGGCAATCCCTGGCAGCAGGGGATGCGCTTTCTGCAAGCTAACAGAGTAACCCTGGTACCTTTCTGCACAGAGGGATCAGAGGCCACATGTCCTCTCCTATATTAAGGAAAATCCCAGCAGTCCCATTCCAAAGAGGGGCAGGGACCCCGAGATCCCCTTTTGCCTCAAGCTGTGGGGAATGTGCTGGGTACCATCATCCCCCCAGTAGAAAAATTGCTTTGGAAAAGCACCAGCATGCCTCCAAAAATGCTGCTCTGTTCAGTGTGCTTCTCTGCATTCTTTTCTGCTGTTTGCAGCATCTTATTCATCTTATTAGTATCTGAATATGAATGTTGAGATCAATTTGTTTAGGTCACAACAGCTACAAGTGTACTCTCACAGAGGCATAAAAGTTCCTTCAAAAGATCCCACTGTCATCTGTTTGTAGAAGTTATTTTACTTAGTTGGTTTTCTTGTTACCTGAGGGTATTTTCAGCAGTAAATTGAATACAAAAGACTCCTGTTAGAGTCCCCCAATCTACCCAGCTGCCTTCATTGCATAAATCACATTTAAGAGGGTGACGTGAGCTCCTGAATCCCTCCTTTTGTTTGACTTCACTCTTTGCCAGTGAACAAAAAAGGTGGATCATAAACCTATGGGTGGGGGGTGAGCTCAGGGCCATCATAAGGAAGTCCTGGGTTGTCATTACGTGTGGCACAGCCAGAGGACAGCGTGCCCTGAATTGTGTTGGGTGATGGTGAAGGATTCAGAGGTTATTCCTGGCGTGTCTCAGTAAAGGCCCAGCCAGCCTGTATTGAACAGCTGTGAAACCCTTTTTGGTTTTGTTGGGTATTTTTTTGCATCAGGTGAACCTGGCACAAATGACTTTGGGAGGAATGGCTGCTCTTTGTTTGCTTTGTGGGTTTTTTTTCTTTTTTCTTTGCAGCATGTTTAAGTCACTGCCTGCAGTTGAGAATCTGCTTGGTGTTCCTGCCCCATCTTGTTAGGCTGCATGGTGTGGTCCTGGTGGCATTGCCTCCTGCTTAGCATGGTCCTGATTGCATTGCCTGCAGCTTTGTGTGGTTGTAGTGGCTTTGCTTGCTGTTTTACATGGTCCTAGTGGCATTGCCTGCAGCTTTCTGTGGTCCTGGTGGCATTTCCCACTGCTTTCTTTGGTCCTGGTGGCATTGCCTGCAGCTTTCTGTGGTCCTGGTGGCATTGCCCACTGCTTTACGTGGCCATAGTGACCTTGCTTACTGGTTCACATAGCCCTGGTGGCATCACCCACTGCTTTGTGTGGTCCTGGTCTCATTACCTGCAGCTTTGTGTGGTCACAGTGGCATTGCTGACTGTTTCACACGGTTCTGGTAGCATTACCCACTGCTTTGCATGGTCCTGTTGGAGATGAGGCTTTCTGGGCTGTGCTGCAGAGCCCTTGAGCAGGCAGGGGAGATTTAGGAACAGCAGCCAAAATGATCTATTAAAGTGGAGCGTAGGTTTTGTGGATTGCAAAAGGAGCAGCAGATAGAAGACGGTGCTGCAGAGCTCTTGTTGCTGTGCTGGTGGCTCCCTGACACAGCTGAAGGATGCTGCTGGTGCAGGGGAGCAGTGGTGTAACCTAACCCAGCCTTCATGCCAGAGGAGTTTCAAATGGCTGACCGCTTCCTCCTCCTCTCTCTGTACCATTAACCCCTGGTGTTCCTCCACTGGCTGAGCTGAGGAGCTCAGCTTTGTGCTGCTGAGCTGTGCAGTGCTGTCAGGTGGATGCACATGTGTGAGCTGATGCAGGCTGCCATAAGGGCAGCCCCGCTGCAGGGAGGTTACAGCTCAAACCAAGTCTTAAACTCTGTTTCTCTCTGGGAGTGACAGCTGCTGCACCCATCACCTAATTCATCGTCCCTGGCTTCTTCAGGATGGCCTTCCACCTGAATTATTGCTGATTACAGCCTTCATCCAGCCTACACATTCCAGCTGCCAAAGCAGGTTGGGGCAGGAGCTGTGCTGTCTGGACATCCCAGTGCAGTATCCTAAATGGGTGAAAGCAATGCGTTCTGGCTCTGTGAGTGTTGGATTTACACCAGGTGTCAGCAGGCAGCCAGGGACTGTTTTCCTTGGGGACTGTGTGCCCTAAAGAGGGAAACCCCCAGCGACAGCATCTTCCTGGAGACCTGAGATTTGAATGTGCTTTGAATTCTGACTGTAATGTTGAATACCCCGCTGGTGTTGAGGAGTGCTGGAGGACTGTACTGAGCTATGGGTCACTGCTGTTAGTGCTGCTTTGTGCTTACCCATGGCACGGCCTGATCTGCCCCGTGGTGCCCAACCTACTGGTCTACCTGGGCTGAGGAATTGTCCTCCTAAATAACTCCTATTTATTTCCATGGAAACTGTCCTGTTCTCCCCTTGGGGTTCTCATCCCACAGCACTTGGCCTTGGGGCAGTATCCTGCAGTATCCTCTTTGGTGTGCAGGAGAACCACGGCCGCTCTGAGGGGCCATTCATCCACAGCCTGAGGCAGCAGCTTGGCATGGGATGAACAATTCTCTGTCTGTGCTGGCTGCTTCTTTTTTCTTTCTTTTTTTCTTATTCCTTCACTACTTTTTTACTGATTTAAATCTGTGAAGGGTGTCTGGACTCTTATGCTGATGGCACAGCTTTAAAAGGGGTGAACATTGGGCATGTGAATGCTGTCCAAGGAGATGGGCTGTTCCAGCACAGAGCTCAGCCAGAGTCCAACCTCACACCTGACAAAGGGACTGAGCTGGAAGGGGTGCCAAGGGACCACCCCTTTCCCCCCTTGCCTACAAGGCAAGACTTGGCCCAGGGAGATGCTCAGCCTGGCCTTGGATCTACTTCTCCTGTGTGTCAGGGTGATGTGCTCTGGGCTTGCCATCCCTCTCAGCTTTGTGGCATCTCTACCTTCTCAGTCTCCATTCCACTCTTTATCGTGCTCCATTAATGAGCCTGCTGAACTGATCACCGCAAAGGAGTTGCAGTAGGAAAATGTATGAATGGGAATGCCAGTTTAAGTAGTCAGCACAGCTTTGAATTCGTATGGCCCGTTTCTTTGTCTTAACAAATGTGTGTTCTTCCTACTTCAGAAGGCCAAACACCACATCGTTTTAGAGATGAGAAGCTCCCTTGCTCCAAATCATTTTCCTTTGGGAATGTTGAGGCAAGTTAGCAGGATTTTGTGTTGCTCTTGCAGATAAGCAGAGTCTTGTTCATTGAGGTTGGCATAAAACTGCTTAGTATATAAATAAATAAATGCAAATTAGGCTGTTAAATAACCTGTTGACAGCTTTGAGTTGGGACATGACTGTTCCCTCCATGAAGTTGTGTTGCTGCCTCCTTGTAGGGCCTCCGTGCTTCAGGCAAGTGTTGAGTCAGAGCCCTTCTGACACAGCAGATGCTGAATGACAAGGAAAGGCGTGTGGAGCTGCCCATGTCCACCTTCACATTGTGTTTTCAGGTTGTTTGGCTGCACACAGTGCTCTTGGGATTGGAAGGAAAAGAGCACGTCAGCTGGGTTACCTCGTGTAACAGCTATGGGACCAGAGAACCTACCAGCAGACCTGGCTGTGGTTTCCCTCACTTTACAGCTCTCCCTGCACTGTGGCCAGTGTGTGGGTGAGATAAGCCTGTTCTTCACAGTGTGCTGTTGTGCAATGTGGGATAGAAGGCTTTTCCCTCTGGGAGAGGTCAGGAAGCAGAGCACAGCTGCTGCTTTGCACTGAAGAGAGCAGAGACCTACCAACGAAGGGCCACTACCCATGGCTCCCATCTGAGCCTTAAGCCTTGTTTCCCCTGGTGCCCAATGCAGATTTGGTGGGACAGATGTTCTCCTTGTGTCTTTATTAGCTGGGTTCACCTTCCCTACCTGAAGCCATTACATTGCTCCTGGATCAGACCACAGTTGTATCTGGCTCAGTGTTTCTGCAGTGGCCAAGATCAGGGCCTTGGGGAACTGGGTGGATACAGGGCAGATCTGCAGTATGTGCCGTGTGCTCTTCTTTGTGGCTCAGGCAATTAAAGAGCTGGGTGTTACTTCTGTAGATCTATTAACCCTCAAGAGATGTCTCTTATACAGCTTTATCAGTCTGCCTCGAACCAATATAAACTTGGAGCACCCAGTGCCCCGTGGCAGAGTCCAACAATTATCTGCATCACAAGGAGCAGCATCTCTTCTTGTTTGTTGTGATTACAAAGGCAGTGAATATTTGATCCTTATCCCTCTTCTCCAGACCATTCATCGTTTTATAGCTCTGTCATATTCCCCCTGAATCATTGCGTTTTCCAGGCGAAGCAATTCTCATCTATCAGCGAATCCCTATACTTTTAATGATCTCTGTTATATATCTTAACTCTCTAGAGGTCCCTTCCAACCCCTATAATTCTGTGATTCTGTGATTCTGTGGGACCAGAACTGCTATAGACTATCAAACGGTACCTCTTTGGGTGGACCAGCTGGAAAAAAAAAAGCCTGCAAAGTGCTGTTTTCCTTCTGGAGCATTGCCATTCTGTTCCAAATGCTCCTTTATTTCGGTGGTGTATGCAGAACAGCACTGAAAATGATCCAGAGGAAAGGAGCACCTCTGCTATGGAGAAGGGCTGAAGGAGCTGGGGGTGCTCAGCCTGCAGAAGTGAAGGCTCTGGGAGACCTTGAGGGCTTTCAGTTCTCAAAGAGAGCTTACAGATAGGAGGAGAGCGACTTCTTTCCTAGTCTTTTAATGATAGGACAAGGGGAAAGGTGGCTCTGCTTTCCAACCTTGTGGCTTGCCTGGGCTGCATATAAAATATATTCTATGCTCAATGTATATAAGTAACAAGATGTCTTAATTTTTTTTATGTTCAAACATAAGAAAAGAGAGTAAAAAGAGGAATGGGATGTGTGACCCCGTAGCTGTGAAACTGATGCATTAGTGCCTGGTTTGGTGGCAGTGGCTGCAGCTCTCAGGGTGTTCTCGGAGGTTTCTGATGCAATTTCATTCTTCTTGGGCTTCATCCTTGAAATCAGTTGTTCTCAAATGGATGCACAGAGAACAGAGTTGCAGGTGTTTCACTGTCACCCTGCAGGCACATTGCTGTCCTGGCTTCAGACACAAGCTGGGGGTGACGTGGAGCTTCCTGCTCCATGGGAGCATGGCCCTGCATGCTTCCTTTTTCCAGAGCTCTGCTCTTCCCCAGTGTTTGTTCTTTACTGGGAGCTGGCAGCTCGTTGGATGGCATTTGTGTGCCAGGGGCAGCACCCACACCCACTGGCTGCCTGCCTGTGCTTTGGTTTCTGCATAAAGCAGATGGTGCAGCAGACGCTGTAGTGCAGCGCAGGCAGCAGCGATGGCACCTCCCCAAGCTGTTCCTGCGACGGGTGTAAAAGAGCTACAAAACTTCCCTTTCACTACTGACAAACTTCAGTGATTTAAGCGAGGAAACCACAGTCATCCCCGTATTCAACAGAGTTTGTGTGGAAACATCTCGAGCCTCTTGGCCAGTCGAGCTCCCGGAGCTGAAAGGAGCGGGTTCTGCAGAGGTGCTGGTTTGGATAGGACCCCAGCACTCCTTCAGGAGAGCAGAGTATACCACGGCTCAGATGATGTGTGAAGAAACATACAACACCCTATAATTTGCGTGCCGGTGGAGATCTTTCATTGCATGTGTGGTTCTCAGCTACAATGCTAAGAATGTGGAGGTTAAAGTTGCCTGTGTCTCATGAGCACAGTGATGCAGTGTACTCGGTGTTGATCTTGTTTGGTGTATGGTGGCAGGGATGCCTTTCCCAGCTCTGCTGGGTGATAAACTGCTTGGGTTGCTGCTTTGGGGCACTGTAGCCTGTATGTGTTACGGCATTTCTCAGTGTTAATCCTGACTGTGGGGCAAGGCTGACCTTATCTGACCTGGATAGCTGTTGAGAATGGGACAAAAAAGAGCCTGAGAAGACAGATCTACTGGATCAGAGTATCCGAAGGCAGCGCTGAGCTGGGGCCGCTTTCCCCATGCAGAGTGCTGCACTGCCAGGTCTGTGAAGTGCTGGAGAGTTGCCCACGTGGTGTTTGTGAAATGAAATGTGACAGTAAGGTTTGTTTGTGAGGACAAGTAGCAGCATGGGGCATCGAGTGCAAGAGGAAAAGCATCTTCCTCCAGTGCACTAAGGGGCGTTTTCTCAGAGCTGTGAGGAAGACAGCTTGGCCTGCGGTGTGACACGATCAACTTCTGTGCCTGCCCATAAAGAACTGTTGCTGAATTGAAATAGGAGGGCATTGTAGAGCTTCTTGAAAGAGAGAACTTACCTGCTTCATGTGCGAGGCATCTTTTGATACCTGGCAGTGAGCAGCACGCTGGGAGGATTTGCAAGTCCTGTTTTGTTTCTGTGCAGGAGCTCCAGATTCCTTGATGTGGGGCTCCCATTGCAAGAACACTGCACAGCTGGGTTTGGTGCTCGTGTAGGATCAGCATTATGGAAGGTGCTTTACTCAGTGGCTGAAGGCTCAGCTCTGCTTGCAGTGAGCTTTGACTCATGGATGTTCTGGGGATTAGGAGAGCAAAAGCAGAGCTGCAGCTGTGCAGAGAAGAGCAGTTCCCTGCTGGGCATGGGGAAGCAGCAGAGACTGTGCTCCAGCCCCGGCACTGCTCTGAGCACCTACAGATGTTGAGCAGCTGAGGAGGCTGCAATGCTCTGCTCCTTGCAGGCTGCCAGCTCTGCTCCTGGAGCAGGGGAAATCATTTTGCACTGCAAGGAGATGGGAGTGTGAGTGCAGGAGCCGTGACAGTGACGCAGCAGATCCTCTCTGCAGCCGCAGTGCTGCAGTCCCCACCATTTGCTGTAGATGCTGTTCAGGGTTTTTGTTTTAGTCTCCTTGAACACTGTGGTTATTTTTGGCTGCTGTCTCATCATTTCACATGTCTAGCATTGCGTTAGTCAATGTTAAACCGCTTCCAGATTGTCTCTCTTGCTGTGGCTTTGAGAATTCCCTCTTCCAACAGATGCAGATCCTTCCAATGGGCAACCAATCGGTGCCCCAAAATGCAGACATCCCTACAGGTCACTTGACGTTCTGCCTTTGTGTTCAATGGGGCCAGGGATGCCCCTCTAACACACTGTGTGAGCAAACACATCATCTGCTGGTTTCCAGCACAGTGTTGGATGCTTGTGGCTGGCGTGCAGGAGTAGTGACACATCGCAGTCCTGGTGGGCTCTGACTAGTTCTTGTTTAGTCTATCTTTTATTTTATATTGCTTTTGGGGTGGTTTTTTTTTTTCTCCTGTTCTCACGTCTGCATATTGTTCTGTGGGGTCAGGAATTGGACGCTGGAAGGAGCTCATAAAAGGCAAAATCATGTTAAGGCAGACTTCCCTTCCGTCTTTAGCTGGCTCTGGCCATAGTATCCTTATCTGCAGCAGCTGGTGACACCCATGTCCCTTTTCTGTATGAGTGGCAGCGATGTTTTGCTTCACAAATGAGAAATGACACACTGCGCTCCTCCCAGCCTGTCCCACCCTGAGGCAGGGAACAGAAATCCCACCACTGCTCTCATCACATTGAGTGATATACAGACACCAATCAGAAGTGTTACCACGTCTGAATGTGACACATTTGAATGAAGGAAGGTAAGTTAGGTTAATGCTTATGGGAGGTGTTAGGTGAGGAGCACGTCGCGTTCACGCTCCCTTGCATACGCATGCAGCACCAGAAACCCTTGAGTTAAAACAACAGATGCTTATGCACACAGATTCCAGCAAACACACCTGCCCTGTGCTTTGGGTAGAAATGTGCCAGAGTGGAGTCTGATCCATTTCCCACCCACTGAACCTGTTTGGCCATTTGAGGCTGCAGAGAGGAATCCCCTTACTGCTTACTGCCCTGTTTTGCTGATGTGTCTGTAGTGAAGTCCTTAGGCCTGCAGTGACTGCAGACTGCCCAGCCTGCTGCCTCGCGTTGCCTGAGGCTCCCGTTCCCCAGGTGCGCACAAACACTCCCAGCATTGTGCTCAGTGCAAAAATCCACTTCCCACGGGTGTTCTGAGTAATAGCTGAGCAGAAAATAGAGTGGGGAGGATCTGAGCTCACCCTGAGCATCTGGGGAGGAGGAGGAGGAGGAGGGAGGAGTACCAGGTGTGTGCTCCATCAGAAGAATGTGGACAACAATCCTGTGCTATTTCTCCCCAGAAAATGGACCACATGTGAACTGGGGAATGCAGCAGAGCTCAGGTCTGCCAGCGTGGTGTACCCCCAAGGACTCGAGCTGCAGTGGGGTGAATTGTGATTCTTGGCTCCAGTTATTGCTGTGCTTGAAGCTGTTGACTTTGTATTGCCTGTGATGAGTGCTGCTGTCTGATTACTGAAAGCTGCTCCAGCTTCAAGAGCAGGAGAAATGAATGAAAGGCTGCAGGCTGAGGCACAAATAACTCTCTCTCATCTTTAGGATTGGCTAAGCCTGAAATGTGGGGTATGGGATGTGCCACTGCCTCACAGTGGTGGGTGCTGTAAGAGGTTCAGTGCCAGAGGTGCTCATACAAGATGATGGAGCCCTTTAACTTGCAGTGTGTCTGTCTGGGTAGCTGTTGTTCTGTCGCAGTTCCTGACGTGAAACACGGTTATCTCCCAGTTCATGAAGTGCGTCAGACATGGGATGTAAATACATCGCTCAGTATTGCATTCAAAATAACACAAGTTCTATATATCTGCTGAGTGTTGCCTACTGGTCAGTCCCTGGAGCTGCAGCAGTGCATGGGCTGCTTCTGTGGGTAGCAATTCTGCTGTGGCCATTTGTGTGTTAGCAGCAGCGTTTGACCTCAGTTTATGAGCGATTCATAGTGCTCTGTTTAACTGAGCTGTCCTTACTGTGTTTGCCACCATCTCCAATTTTTGCTGTATCCTTTTCAGGCTGGCAGTGCTGCTTGGAGGTCTCTCACCGTTCCTCAAAGCAGGACCAACTTCAGGCAGGCCCTACAGATCACGTTTTATCTCCATTAATTCCCATCAGCCTTAGAAACTTTGAATAAACTTAGAAATGTGCATTTATTTGTGCTTGTCCTCTGTTTAGGTTTAGTTTGCAGGCACTGGTGTGAGTCCAGGCTTTGTAAGCAGTTAAAGATATGGTAGAAGAGCTCTGGCAGGTACGAATTTCTTCGTAGACGTTGCTTTTAGTCTTTTTCTTCCCCTTATTAAGGTAAACACATCGAGCCTCTTGAGTCATTGGTAATAAATCGCATCAGTTTTGGAGGGCTTTGGTTGTCCCAGGGCTTGGTGTGGAGCTCGATATACCTCCCAGTGATGAAGATGTCACAACCCTTCAGGGACCCAATGCCAGTGTTTGGCCAGTGGTGACAATAAATTGGTCCTATGGACAGCAGCTCTCCAGCTTATCCCCCACCTCCCAGGCTGCAATCAACCACGGGCCTGCTGAGAGCACACTGTCACATCATCTAGGTTATTAGAAAGACATTAAACACCGTCAGCTCCCGAGGGCAGCCGCTAGGGATTCATTATTGCACGTTTAAATACAGCTCAGGTTCCAGGTTGCTCAAAGATGTACTCGGCAGGTTGTTCAGGACATTGAAGGCAGCGTGAACAGGAGAAGGCAGAGCTTTAAAACAAAGTGTAAGGATTCTGTCACAGAAGGAGGTGCTTTCTGCCAAACAAATGCTTGTGCACCAACTTGCAGTGGAACGAGGTGAGTTAAATCTGAATTATCTTTAATGTGCCATCACAGAACCCAAACCTGGTGCAGATTGGAAGGCGTTTCTGAGTCCATCTGGTCCAACCTCACCTCTCCAGCAGGGTCACCCAGAGCTGCTGGCCCAGCAGTGACAGCTCCTCTCTAATGAGGAAACTCCACTGGGCAACTTATTCTATTGCTAAATCTCATGCACACTAAGGATGTTCCAGTCTGTGCCCATTGCTTCTTGTCCTGGCACTGGGCACCACAGCCTGGCCCTATAGATAAGGACCATGTCCTATGGATGGCTCCGTGTCCTTCTCATACTGCTTACTCTTGGGATGTCATCAGACCAAACCAGCCAGAGACCAGATTTATGAGAACGTTTAAGCAGCAAATAATATTTTCAAGGTGTGAATGTGCCATTTAAGTTCAGTTGCAGTTGATTTAAGCAAGACTGTCTTGTAAATCTTGTTTGCTTTTTGGTTGCTTATTTGCATGTATCAGTGCCGTATCCTCCCTTCTGGATGTTACAATTCAGTACATCTTTTGACTTGTTGCTTTGCAGATTGCTTTGAGGAAGCAGGTCTTGCTCTGCTGCATGCTTTGAGCACTACTATGATTCTGTGATACTACTGTGCAGTTTGATGGTGGGTTTTGCAGGTGGAGATCTATGGATTCCCAGTAATAGGAGGGCAGTATATATATATGCAGTATAAAGAACTGGAAGGTCTCTGATAAAGGTGTAGGGAACTGGGGCACATTATCTGAAGCCTTCTAGAAGGTGCTCTTAGAATGAAAGGATTGAATGGCCTCTGAATATGCTGTTGTTTGCAGGATGCGACCAACTCTCATCTATAAACTTTGTGGTAGTGTGAGTTAAAGCCAAGAAGTCTCAGCTTTTCTCTTAGAAGGACCAAATAGGTTCATTTTCTTAGTGCTTGTTTAACCCATAGAGCCCATCACCAGTGTAGCTGGAGATCTGAAGGGTCCTGCTGACCATGGGGAAGCATACTGCAGTACATGTATACCTCTGATACATCCTTGCTTTGTAAGAAAGAACAACAGAAGAGGAAAATAGATGCAGGGACCCAGAAAAGCAGAAAAATAGAAGAGCTGAAGAGGGGAGAAGTGAGGATTTGGGTAAGAAAGGAATGCAGAGGGGGAGCAGAATAGAAGATTAGAGAGGATATAGTTAAGAAAGATAGGCACTGGAGGAGAGTAGCAAAATAAAGGCAGGGAGGATATAGGTGAGACAAGAGATGACAATGAGAAGACAAGAGAGAATACTTGGAAGACAGAAGAGCAGAGGAGGAGAATGGGAGAGTGTATAGAGAAGACAAAAGGAGAAGAGAGGATACAGGTAAGGGAGAAAAGCAGAAGAGGAGAACAGCGGATACTGTCAGATGGAAGAGCAGAAGAGGAACAGACTAGGAGAGAAGAAAGGACACAGGTGAAACAAATGCAGAATTGGACCGAAGGAGGTTCGAGCTCTGCGGGAACCAGCTCATCAAGGAACTGAATCAGTTTAACGAAGGAACTGAGTCAGTTTAAGGGTGGCTCACCTACAGTAGCACATCCCTTCCAGCAATCTGTGCCCAGAACCTCCTCGTGGAGACTCCCATCAGCTCCAGGTCAACACGTGGGCACTGCTGGGAGTCCCTCACCCAATCCCACGTCCTGAAGGCGGCTGCTGAGCCTGAGCTGCTTCCTGACCAGCGCCTGGCATGGCGTTAACCATTAACTCCCTGCTCCAAGGCACGATGGGAACACTGTTGTTTTTTAGGGCACTGTGAAATTGCTTTGTCCTTTCCTGTGACATTCCGGTGACGTTTCTTGCTGGGATCCTGCCTGGAGCTGAGCAGCCTTTCCTGTTTGCAGCTGAAGGAGTCGGCCACTCAGCAGAGCCGTGGGGCCACGTGGCCTTTGTGGTCTGAGTTGTCCCTCAGCAGAAGGACTACAGGCTGTGTGCTACACACAGGAGGTGCTCGGGGTGCATTTGGTGGGTGCCCACCCTGTGCAGAGGGTCCCTGTTTGCATTGCAGGCCCCTCTGCCCATCAGGAAATGAATCAGCTTCGATCAAAGGTTTTGTACTGGGGCACTGCAGTCTCCTTTCCCGGCGCTGTCTCCTCCCCACATCCTGCTCTTCACCTCTTGGCACTGTGAAATAGGAAACTCCGGAGTGTTTCCTCTGCGGGGAGTTTCAGCAGAAATGCTGGAGCCACGTCCTGCTTGGAGGCAGACTGCTGAGCCAGGGCATGGGTCTGAGAGCTGCACTCACCTCCCCTTCAGCCCAGAAAGCCAACAGTACCCTGCGCTGCATCAGCAGAGCGGTGGCAGTGGCAGGAGGGGGTTGTACTCTCTGCCCTTGTGAGGCCCCATCTGGAGTATTGTGTACAAGAGAGACATGGAGGTACCCAAGGCCATAGATGGGGCCCTGGGCAGCCTGGTCTAGTGGGGGGCAATCAGCCCATGGCAGGGGCTGGGGCAGTTGTGAGGTCCTTTCTTACCCAACCGTCCTCTGATGATTGTGTGCTTACATTAGCCCTTGTATGTGCAGTGCATAGCTGGGATCTATCTCAAGCCCAGGATGGTTGAGTGTTAATGCCCGCAGTCAGAGGGGACTTCTTATCCTTCCATCAGCTGTCCTGACCCACTCACATTGTCCTCAGCTCTCAGTAACCCTGCCCTGCCAGCTCTGAGCTGGGAAGAGAGTTGCATTTACTGCATCACCTCTTGCCAATGTGTTGAAATTGCTGCTCCTTATCCCTGGCAACAGGGAGTAGAAAGCGTGAGTGCTTGCAGCTGCTGCCTCCTGGGTGCATGAGTGGGTGGCAGCTGAGGGCACTGATGGCTTCTGAAAGAGGAGGGAGAAACTCAGACCTTCACTGACACAGCATCCTTGGGATGTGACTGCAGCTCAGGTAAAGTTGGATACTGAGTGACCTGGGTTGCAGGAGGGGTGCTGCAAGTGATGGGTGCTGCAAGTGATGGGTGCTGCAAGTGATGGGTGCTGCAAGTGATGGGTGCTGCAAGTGATGGGTGCTGCAAGTGATGGGTAGTGCTGGCTGGCAGCAGCTGTCCCTAATTAGCACTCAGATACATGTTTCAATAAGACATAAAACACATTTGCAATTAATTTATACAGTGAGAATACGTGTATTCTGAGCTCTCGTATTCACGTTAAGCATTTTGTTTCTTTCAGGTTGAGTTGCCTCTCTTCAAAGGAAGTATAACACACCGGAAACGCGCGTTAAGCACTTGGAATCAGCCAAGCTTCCATCTCAGAGGAACAGAAAATAAACATGGCAGAATTTACAGGGTATAAGGAAACCTCCAACCGGCACCTGCGGTTCAAGTTGCAGAGTCTGAGCCGCCGCCTTGATGAACTGGAAGAAGCAACAAAAAACCTCCAGAAAGCAGAGGATGAACTGCTTGAGCTCCAGGACAAAGTGATCCAGGCAGAAGGCAGCAATTCCAGCATGCTGGCTGACATCGAGGCCCTGAGGAAAAGGGTGTTAAAGATTGAAGGCAAGGATGAGGAAATTAAGAAGGCTGAAGAGCTTTGCAGGTTAATGAAAGAAAAGCTGGAAGAGGAGGAGAGCCTCACCCGAGAGCTGAAGGCAGAAATTGAGCATCTGCAGAAGAGAATGGCAGAGCTGGAGAAACTGGAGGAGGCCTTTGGCAGGAGCAAGAACGACTGCACGCAGCTGTGTCTGAGCCTCAACGAAGAAAGGAATTTGACCAAAAAGATATCTACGGAGTTAGAAATACTCCGAGTGAAAGTGAAAGAACTGGAAGCATCCGAAGAAAGGATGGATAAAACCGAGCAGAGCTTAACGGGTGAGTTAGAGAAACTGAAGTCTCTGGCACTGAGCTTTATCAGTGAGAGAAAACATTTCAATGAGAGAGAAAAGCAGAATGAGAAAATAATCCAGGAGCTCACGCTGAAACTGGAGCAAAACAATAAGCTGAACAGGGCCGATCAGACCAGAAACTCATCCAACCTGCTGGAAAGGTCATCAAACAATCTCCTGGATAGAAATGATCTGAGAATTGAAGATGATTTGACTTCTGCATTGCCCTCTAAAGAAACCAGGCGGAAGGGAAGCGTAGATTACCTGAAACACGTGGAAAATGAAAGCAGGAATAAAGCGGAAAACCAAAAGAATAAAAACCAGGAAGACAACAAAGTGAAGGATCTCACCCAAGAAATCGAGAGGCTTAAAACTCAGATCAAACATTTTGAATCCTTAGAAGAAGAGCTTAAAAAAATGAGAGCCAAAAACAACGACCTGCAAGACAGTTATTTGAGCGAGCAGAATAAAAACAAACTTCTCGCCGGTCAGTTGGAGGAAATAAAGATGCAGATAAAGAAACAGAAAGATCTGGAGAACGGAGAGGTCGAAAATGAAGATGCAGGTTTCTCTAGCAGGGGGAAACATGACAGAGCTAAATACAGAGTTGTTGCAGCAGATTTCACAGCTGCCAAGCACAAACCAAGGGAGGTTTCGCCCCAGCAGCGCCGGGAGAGAGTGAGAAACAGAGATTTCTCCTTCAGCAATGACAGCTCTGGCCACGGTGGTAAGCAGACATCCAGCCCGAGCTTAATGAGCAGGAAAGCAGGAAAGGCATCGGGTGCTCTTGGAGATGCTGCTGCAACAGATATGAAAAGACTGGAAGAGAAATGTTTGGTTTCCACTTTTTCGTCTGGTCAGAAGGAATCTTCCTTCACGCAGAACGAGGGGAAGAGATCCAAAGAGCAGCCCTCTGTCCTCAGCCGTTACCCCCCTGCTGCTCACGAGCAGAAATCTTGGAAAGCACCTTCCAAACCCGTTAGTGACCTGAGATCCAAGGCTGAAAAACCATCTCAGACAACCCGCGGCAGCTGCCAAACCGGCGCAGACACACGGGATGAAAAGTCATGCAGAGGGGAATCGGTGGCTTCGTTAGCTGAGAAGCTGAAGGCAAATCAGGGTGAGGTGAGCGATGCCGTGGGGGACACGCAGCCATCCAGGGGGCACTGCTCCTCTCCCAACGGCGTGGCCACCGCATACAGGTGCCACATCACGGCAGCAGAGTCGGACTCTGTTGGCTCTAAGGCAGAAGAAGCAGCGAATGCTTCGACTGCATCACACCGACAGCCCTTGGAGGGAAGGGCTAAAAGAGCAATTGCCCCCCAGGAAAAGGAACTCACAGATGCGTCACTCGAAAGCTTGAAAGCGTCACCGCTAACGAAGCGCTCGCATCGCTCCAGGAGTCAGGAGGATATTCTGCAGATCCTTAAGGAGGACGCAGAGCAGACTGCAGCAGCAGGCCATGTAAATGCTGGCTTAAAAGCAGACTCCAAAACCATCCGGAGTAGTCACGAGAAACTTAATTCAGACGAAGAAACAGGGAGGAGTAAAAAAGCAAACGCTCCGTCGGAGTTTGAGCCAAGGAAGAAAACCAATTCCAAGCAGTTCTCTAATTCCAGGGGAGTTTTCAGAGCGTCTCTCTTTGACAATGACAAAGGTGCTGCACACGACGAGGACTCCTCCAAGTGTGTAAAGCCATCAGATGCCGACACTGGAGGACTGAAATCCAGAAGGTCGTTCAGCCCAAGAGAAGCTCTGAGATCCAAAGCCATCATTAAACCCGCCATCGTGGAGAAGGACATGAAGGCCATCATGGGAGGTGCCGTCACCGAGACAGAGTCAGAAAAGCAGAAGTCTGTTGTTAAAGCGGTCACAAATAAAATGACGAGCAGTATCACCATCTTCCCTTCTGAGCCAACAGTTCCAAGGCCCAGCACGGACACGGCAGGAAAGGAAAGGCATATCACCACCAGCAACATCAGGGTTGCTCCAAATGAACCCACCCCGATCACGAACAGCCTCCCCCAACCTTTTGAGGTCTCAGTGAATAGAAATGCCCTGAAATTAACTGAGGCCGACAGAAGCGGAGACGCGGTGCTGAGAA
This sequence comes from Excalfactoria chinensis, assembly GCF_039878825.1. Classification (NCBI taxonomy): domain Eukaryota; kingdom Metazoa; phylum Chordata; class Aves; order Galliformes; family Phasianidae; genus Excalfactoria; species Excalfactoria chinensis. The sequence goes on from NC_092846.1 coordinate 1,674,389, forward strand.
GTAGAACAGAAACGATGGTCTCCAGGAGCAGCATTGTGATCAAAGCTTCTGAGCCCCCCGAGAAGAGCGCTGAGCTCCTGTTGGACACAGCCAGCTCCAGGAGCCACGGCTCTTCAGATTCCATCTCATCTGAAACCAAACACGTCACTCTGAGAAGTTCCTGGAGAACAAGGCAAGGCTTACATTCCCTGGAGGACTCTCAAGTAAAAGTGGAGAAAAACTCCGCTCCCAGCCCTACAAACGCATGCAGGTCTTCGGTGGATCTCTCAGAGATGGAAGGGAACAGCACACGAACAAACTCCATGGAGCAGAGCTCAGCGAGGAGCGGTGCCACCCCCAACTCCTGGAACGCCCCTGAGATGGGCTCCCGAAGGACCAAAAGTAACTTAAGTGCATCCGAACTGGTGACACGCAGGAACTACACCAGTGATCCCAGCACGGCTTCCCCATGGCACCGCACCACGTTACCTGTGAGTGTCCCCGTTACGCGCTCTTTGCCTTGTGATAATGACTTAATTACCTATTTGGTCTTGCCCAGATCAGAGCAGATAGGTCCTGCTGTGCTTTTCAGCGTGGCTTTGCATGGCACGGTCAGCTTGGAGTGGCACTCCAGATGGGGAGATGAGACGTGAGTAGGGGTGTCCCTCAGGTAGTGCCATGTGGGAAGGGCTGCACATGCAGAACCAGAACTGCTGGGCTCTGGTCTGGAAGCGCTGTCTGGGCATCCTCCCAAAGAGGAGCCATGTGATAGGGCTGGTGACAGAGGGGGCAAATTCACAGCCAGGTGACAGCAGCACTGAGGAAGACGAGGTGGTGGCAGCGTGTGAAATTGTTCCACTTCTTTGGCAGTGCCAAACACAGAAGCATTTGTACCATTTGCTTGGCAGTGGCTGTTGCCTGGCGTTGCAGTGTGCAGCTGGACCTTCCAGATGTATCTGGCCATTAATCCATCAGAGAACAAAGACATGGTGGTTGGCATTCATCAACCTCAGTGAACAACCCAAATCTGCTGTATTGAAGGGAGCACTGGGGAATGGCATCACCCCCTCTGCTCGAGGCAGGTGATGGAGACGTGTGTGCAGCCCCATTTCTATCCCACCCATAGGAGTGAGGTTCCAGGTGATATCTTCTCCCTGGCCATAGCTCCTCATGTGCCACAAGCACATTGGACTTCTCTTCCATGAGTCCAGGCAGGTCTCCTTTAGCATAATGACAGCCCTGGGCTTCCCACTGGCCAGAAGTGGCAAACCACAAACTTGCCTTGCAGCTCAGTAGGTCCCTCCTTGCAGTGATTCCTGCTCTGCCTCACTGAATTTCATCCTTCATTTTTCTATTGCTGATGTAAAGAAGCCATTGAGGGAGCTGTGTGAGGCAGCAGCAGCTCTGAGCAAGACAGAAGCAGCAGTTCTTTGGGGGTCTGCTTGGGGTTAGTGCTGTAGGATCAGTGCTGGGGCTGAGGTGCAGCTGGAGGAGCTGCTCCCTCTGGTGCTTGCAGCCGGAGCTCCAGAGAGGGCCGTGGAGATGCATCACCTCCTGCTGTTATTCCCTTGGGTTCATCAAGCTGATCAGCATCCTTACAGTAAAGGATGCCTCCCTTCCTTGCTGTTCCAGGCACACAGGAGCAGGGCTGAGCTTTGTCCTCCATCCCTCACAGTGCAATTCCCCCACGGCCTTTTGTCCCACATGAGTGCAGCTGTGTTTCCCTGAGCAAAAGGTGAGTTCAGCATCACAGGGAGCTCTTTGTGACGTGCCTTACAACGTGCTGGAACTTGTGTGTGACAGAGCCATCAGACGAGGTTTTCCAGCCCAGTGGTGGCGATAACAGGCACTGACATCTGCTGTTCCCAGGGAGCTCACAGCAGAAAGCACAGCTGCCCCAAATGGCCCCAAGGCAGAAACTGTGGGCACCTGGGTCCCATGGGGGTCCTGTGCCAAGAAAACAGATTCAGGACCGGCTGCCCCTCACCTGTGGGCTCAGACTCACAGTTAATAAGAGATTGCTTCAGTCAGCACGTGAGGGGTTCCTGCTGCCCACATCCCCTCCTGGCTCACCTGGACCTGCAGTGCTGTGGGCCCAGGGGTTGAACTCAGCCCTGTGTGTGCTCATGGCCGAGCGGAGGGTTCAGCAGCCAGAAGTTGAGGCTGTAAATTATGGGATGGATTTAACAAGCCTCTGGGAGGTGACGTTTAAGGTGAGGACATTCTCAAGCTGAGCTGGCAGCTTTGGTGCCCTCCTGCCAAAGGGAACTGAAACACGAGCTCATATTGCAGGTCAGGGCTGGGGAACCCAGAGCCACAGACATTGAGTTCCAATTCTCCTGTTTTATTTCCTGCAGGATGAAAGCAAGGATTTTGTCTCCAGTTCCAGAAGAAAACAGTACGGCTCTTCTGAGTTCCTCTCGCAGGCTGATACAGTGGGGAGAAGGACAGTCCTCCCCTCGGAGCTGCAGGACCCCACATCCAGCCCCAATACCCCAGCAGGGCTCCAGGCAGAAGATCAGGTACGTGAGATCCAGGGAGAAATGGGAGCTCCAAGGCATGAAGCCAAACCGACCTCCTCTAACACAACCCGCTTGTCCACATCAGGGTGAAGCTCTCTGGAGAGCAATGCTTCCCAGAGATGGAGTAAATTAATTAATTACTAATTGCCTATAATGGGGAAAAAAAGTAGTGTCTTATTCTAGATTCATTCGGCCAGGGAATAAAAAGCTCTGCCCTGAGTTATTCCCAGCAGTGTGGTTTGCAACAGGCAACGAGGGGTCATTGTGTTGGATAACCAGGGACTCCCTTTCACTGCATGGTTTGACAGCAAATAAAAGCTTGGCTGAGCTCAGGTCAGTGTAACACGCTGTTATTTGTCAGCTGGTTGCACTGCCTGCGCTCAGTGCTGTGCCCTGCAGGCAGCCCATGGCAGATGGGCTCCATCTCAGCAGCACTGGCAGGGGTTGTTCATTGCACTTCCCACATTGCCAGCATAGCAACAGGTGCTGAGTGTGCTTACATGAATAAAAGGTGATGGTGAAAGCATGTGAGGGACGGCAGCGATGGGTCAGTCTGCTTTGGGCTTATTCCAATGTAAACCCATGAGGGAGCCAATGACTTCCAGACTCCTCCTGCCACCATCCTCCCACTGCAGCCCCACGGTCCCACTGGCTGATGGTGATTGCGGTACCTGTCCCCACAGCCCCAGGTCCTGGCAGGTTGTGATGCTGTGGGTTCATTTGCAGGGTGCTCCCCGTGTTGGCCGGCCGACGTCCCGGAGATGAGCTGTGCTCCCCTTCCACCAAACCAACACTGCGTAACAGAGACAGGACTGTACTGAGCTCACGGGTGTCGCCTCTGTTTGTCACCTCTCCAGAAGCTTCAGCCAGCCAGGAAAGAGTTTTCTGACACCGTTTGTGAGGTACAAGAGCTTTACCAGTGAATTTCTTCCCTCGTTGCTGAAGAGGCAGCTGCAGAGACTTTGCTCAGGGGACTCCCACTTCTCACCTCTGTACCTGCAATCCTCACCTCCTCCATAGGACACAGCTCTGTCTCCGTATGGAAACACAGACTTGTGTACCAGCCATGCTTGCAAACAGAACGAAGGTACTCCTTGGACCAGAGAGAACTCGCCAGTCACCCACAGACAGATGAGATGCAGGAGGTTGCACCCTGTGACTGCAGCTGGGATGGCCGCCCTGCACAGCACTCGGCCCCTCCAGGAGCCCAGCATCTCCAGTGCAAACCTCTGCTCACACTCCCCTGCATTCCCGGCTGTAGGTGGGACAAAAAGTGCTCTCTGGTTGTTTGACACACTAACAGGGCAGGAGGGCAGAACAGCTTTAGGACCAGCTTCCCCCCTGTTGCCGTCCCTGCGAGGAGCTGCGCATGATCTGCTGACAGCAGCTGAGCTCTGATGCTCAGTGATCACTGCACCAACCCCACAGCAGCGCACACAGCAGCAGATCTGCTCCTGGTTTGGCCCCATGGGGGATGGGGGCGCTTTTTACCCACAGCTTTATGGCCATCGTGCTGCATGGCAACAAATCCGCTGCTCGCTCTGAGCTGCTGAGATACAGGGATGCAGGAAGGAAGGCTTTTCTCCTAGTTGGAGAAGCAGGATGTCCTTGTTCCTTCCAAATAGAGGGAAAGCAGCAGGACTGGAGCCCAGACTGAGCTCCAAGGTGGCTGTGGGGCAGCCCCAAACTTGCTCCCCACCACTCAGGAACCCCCACCTGGCACCTGGGTACAGCTCATACAGCCACCAAGCTCAGATGGCAGCAGTGCTGGGGTCACCCCCAGCTCCACACAGCCATAAGGAACCACATATCACACCACGGCAGCTCTGTGCCCCCTCCTTCCCCATCATGGGCTGCTCCTCCCAGCAGGGCTGGAGGGGGAAAAAAAGGTTATTTTTGGGGTCACACAAAAAGCTTCTGGTTTCCTTCCAGCAGTTACAGATGTTATCCCAAATCTGTTTGGTTTTTCTTGAAGCATTTCAGTTTATTCTGTTTCGAGATGCAGCAGGACGCCTCATGAGGCAAAAAAGGCTTTTAAATGAGTCCCAGGGCAGCTCTAATCGACCTAAATTAGGTTTAATTATATCACGTGCTCCCTCCTACTGCTCCGTGGGGTGGGAGGAGAGGACTGCAAGCAAAACAGCCCCAAACCCAACAGCTGAACTGAAAGAAAGAGCAGCTCTGCTGTTCAATGTGCTGCGTTCCTCCTCCCATTGCCTGCAATGCTGGCCCTGAAATGCTAAAAACAGATGATGCACCGATGGAGCAGGAGGGCAGCACCACATTGAAGGGGAGGACGGCTCCGAGCTGCTGCTCCCCATTGCCAGCCCTACATTTTGCAGCACAGACCTCCGGCTCCCAGCTCTGTATATAGAGGTGCCAGCCAACCTCATTGTGCCACGGTTCGAGGAGGAGAACCTAAAGATGGAGAGAGGGGCTCAGCCCCACGACATGGCGAGTGCAATAGGAGCTGACTGGACGGCGATGACTTCAGGAAACACGACGTGTTGCGACTCAAAATTGCACACTTTTTTTTCCTTTCCCCCTTTCTTTTCTCCTGTAAAATAGTCTATGTGTAAATATTGCCACCACGGAAGAAATATTTGTAATTTTAGCATATAAATATGACGGGCTTTTAGAGGAGCCCAGGGTCCAATTCCAAAGGTGTAAATGTATTTGCTGAGCCAGCAAAGGAGCCACTGCAGCGTCCCCACTGCGCTCTGATGGAGACCCATCCCCACACAGCCAGCAGCTCTGCAGGAGAGCAGAGGGGATGGGGCGCTGCTCCCGGTGCTGTGGATGGAGTGAGGATCATACAGGCATTGCAGAGCAGCCCCCAGCTCCGGCCCCTGGCACAGCACGGGGTCCCAACCCGGGGCCACCTCTGCTGGCAGTGAAGTTCTTTGCTGCTGGAGCTGATGGAAAGGACCCGGGTTGGGGGGGGGACGGCGCTTGGGGCTGCATGGAATGTATTTTTAAAGAGGAAAAGTATATATATATATATATATAAAATAATAATAATAATCTATTTTTTTGTATTTGCAGACATAGATTTGGGCTGGGGCGGCTTAGTTAGAAGGCAATAAGGCAATAAAATGTTTTCATAACCACAGAGCCAAGGGAGCAGCTCTCCCCCCTGCTCCGCTCCCCCCTCCCAGTGCTCGCAGTCTGCATGCCACCTTGTAACCACACTGCTCTGCATGTCTCTCCTGACTCGAACGCTGTCAGCTCTACAGTATATAACCAATAAAACTCTTCTCTTTTTACCTGTCTGTGGTGTGGTCCATACAGCGCCTTGCAATGGGGCCGTCTCCTTCTGCAGTACCATCTGCAGCCAAACCCAATCCCACTGCAGCCCCCATTGCCCACCCTTAGGGCTGCCACCTCAGCCAGAGAAGTGGGTGGTTGGAGGTGTGAGCACAGTATGGGCTGACAGCTGCTGCACTGCTCTGCTCAGCCACGAAGCTTTGCTGCTCCATCATCGACAGCCAATCACATCTTGTTTTGCTGCCTTTACGTTGTCTTCCTACTGCCTGCCAACAAATGCAAGGCGCAGTGCATTGCAGCCCTAATGCAATGCAATGTGACTCTCTAACCCTCTCGTTGTCCCATAGCCAACCCGGTGAGATGGCTGCTCATTTAGTGCTGCTCCCGGCCATATCCCACACTGCAGTGCTGAGAGGTGCTGCTTCTCCTCAGTCTCATGGATCTGAGCACTGCAACCAACTGCTTTGGGATCTATTTCTCACTACAGGCAGGACCAGAGCAAGCACCCTCAGTTCCATACAGGTGAACACAAAGACCCCATGTAAATAGATGCCAGCACCTGACAAACCTCAGATACTCAGAGGGCCGAAGAGCAGCACACACCTCCCTGCTGATCCTGCCCCCCCTCCAACAAAAAACCAGCCCCAAAAGCACAGCACCAATCAGTTTTATTCTCAGAAATGCAGCTCACGTACCCACAGAGCGAGAAGCGGTGAGTCCCTGAGAACAGATGGGGAGCGATGCAAACAGAGGGTGCAGCCAATCTCCATCGCATGCATTTGGGACAGAGCCTGGCTGCCTTCAATCCCAAGCTGTGCTAACAAATAGGCAGCAGACGGGGAAGGCAGGGCAGCGGCTGGAAGGAAACCACACCGTGAGGAAGGATGCTGAGAGGGAGAAGATCTGGTGATCCGTTTGATTGCAATGGTTTCTGCTCCTCAGCATGTTGTAGGTGGTGGGAAAATGTCCAACAGGAACAGCCATTAAAGGTGGTAATGAAGGTCCACCCAACAGACCCTGGCAAAAAGAGCAGAGCAGAGCAGAGCTCCTGAGTTGGAATGGGAGCCACCAGCAGAGGGAGGTGGCAGGCAGCACCTGGAGGACAGAAGCTGCAGGTAAAGAGCTGCTAAGTGCTGGGAGTCACACAGGAGCTGTAAGGAGCACAGAGCTCCAGCTCCTGGATGAGGGATGGAAGCTACATTGCACAGCCTGGCAGGGCTGATCCTCAACACGAGGTCAGCCCACGCTGGACCATCTGATCCAGGTCTGCTGGCCATAGGATAAATGTTCTCCCCTATGTTCCTCAGACCCACTTCCCACCTTCTGTCTCAACAGCCAAGGAAACAGATCAGCTACTGATGGATTTCAGAGGCTTGTTATACTGTCACCATGGAACACCATTTCTCTCAGTAGTATTCACCACCATGAGGGCAGTGAGATGCTGGATCGGGTTGCCCAGTGAGGCTGTGGATGCCCCCCTCCCTGGGAGAGCTCGAGGTCAGGCTGGATGGAGCTGTGAGCATCACATGGGCTGGAGGTAGGGAGGTATCCCTGCCTATTGCAGGGGGTTGGAACCAAGTGATCTTAAAGGTCCCTTCCAAACCAAACCATTCAAGGATCCTATTCCAGGTAGGCTTCTACCTGAACAGAAGGGGGGAGGCTTTAAGTCTCAAATAAGCCTGTGCCCTCTGAACCTTCCCTTGGACACTGCTGGACTTCCAGTTCCTAACCAAGCACCACCAAGTCCTCATCTGGAAGGGAAAGCAAGGATGACCAGCTCTGATTCAGCCCATTGTCCCCCCATAACAGAGTTCATCCCCTGTTCTCAGTGCCCATCAGAAGCTCTGTCTATGAAGAAAACAGATACAGTCAGATGGAAGAACGATCTCCAGCTTTAAGACTGAGGCACAAGAAAACAGTGGAAGCAATGACACCAAGAGTGAAAGCCTGCAGGCAAAACCAACACGGCTATAAATAAATGGGGGCTGCAGTCGTGTTTGTCTGCGTATCATCTTCAGGAATAAGGTGAGAGTGCAGAGGGAAGCGCAGGAAATGGGTGGGTATGAATCCAGCAGTGGGACAGAAGGTAAGACAGATCACACACATACAAAGAGCATCAGAGAGAACAAAGAACTGCTTAAAAAGGGAGTAGAAAAGTGTGAGAGATCACAGAGAGATGTAAGTAAAGCTCTAGGAAGATGGATGAGAAAAGTGCCAAGAAGGAAAACAGTGCTATGCAGAGATAGGGGAAAGAATGTCCTACTTGATTAAAGAGGAGCACCTTGCACAATGAGAAGAATGTCTGTGCACTGAGTGAGGAAGAAGGAAAGAAAAGAGTCACTTTAAGGGTAACCTGGCAGCTGTAACACTGTCCCCTCAACCCAACAGAAAGGAAAGAGTTTCCCTTTGGGCTTTGAAAGAAAGGGTTAAAAACCCACCAGGCACAACCTACAGTGATCAAGAGATGAAGTCCTTCGTAAGCTCACTGTCAGGGCAACCCTACTTCTACATAAACACAAGTTCTTCTTCCTAGCTTTTAACATGAGAACATCCAGTTTGGGTCATTTCTCCTGTTGAAAATACTTCCCACTGCAGCACGCTTGGCACACTCCGGAGGGGTGCGATGCTCTGTCACTGGTAAGGAAGGTTGTACCAAAGCCTCAAATGCTGGGGAGGCAACAAATGGGTCAAAAACGTTCTTCGAAACAAAATTAAGCAAAAATGTCTCCATTAATTCTACACTAAGCTCTACAGTTCACAGAAACCAACTTCTAAAGGGCCTTTTCTGCAATTACTGCGTTGTAAAGACACGAATAGGTAGAATAAAACCCTCTAAAACTCCAACTATAAGCTTGGCTTCCAGAAAGCACCCAGAGTGGAAATAAACCTCCCTGCCCAATTTGATAGTAAAGGATTCTGTCTATGCTGACACTTGAAAACAGCTTGTTGAGGTTTTTGGTCAAGGGTTGCCAAGCCAACTGGCTTCTGTAAGGCCATTCTAACACAGCAACTGATGGCCGAGTCCCTTCAGCAGATACTCTGACCAAACTACATGAATGCCTTCATCCCAAGCAGTTCACCCAGCAGCAGCTTCGTGGCTTTGTTATCCCTCTTCTGATCCCTCCTCATCCCCTTAGATGCTGGTAGCTTGTTGTGTGGGCACCCCAGGTGTAGGCTGGCGGGGCAATGTATACATGGCCCCCAGAAATTGGTCTGCAATGCGCCCTGCTTCTCTCAGTCCACTCAGTAAAGCACCATGTACTGTGGCAGGGTAGTTGCGAATTGTGTGCTCTCCTGCGAAGAACAGGCGAGGAATGGGCTGCAAAGAGGAACAGAGAACAATATTATGGCTTCTGCACAGATTCAGTTCCACGTCTGTAAAAAAAATACTGTGACAAAATACTTTCCCGTTACTTAGCATTGCATCAAAGCAAATACATTGGCAATAGAACTTTACTTCAGATGCAATACTTGGAGAAGCTGATAGAGATTTGCCTTGTGGGATGGATGCTGAAAAGGCATTTCAGTGTCATATCTACAATTCTAAGGCCAAATTTACATGCATGTCAAAAACAAATGTCCAGGTCTGATGTTAGAACATGAACTCTAGGGCAATATGTGCAGAAAAAAGCTTCAGCAATGCACATAGATTGGAGCAGTTTGATCTCACGAAATATACCATAGAGAATCGTTTTTATCAATAGCAATGTTTATTATACTTGTATCACCATAAGAATCACCTTAAAGCCAAAGCCCTACAGCTCCCTTCTGCTTTTGCTTTCAAGACCTTCATCTTCCCAAAGGACCAAACCTGTCTCAGGTCTTCACTGTGCTGACTCCCATTCTGGGAGAGAATTTCTGCTTTCTCTCCCTCTGGACTTGACAGAAACAAACCCATCATATTTTGACACATTTCTATGAAGAAATACCTCACCTGTGGAGCACCTGGAATGGCTGGTCCTGGAGTAATTGGTTGAGCCATCAAGTCGTAGTCGTTTCCAGAAGATCCAGCTGCTACGTAGGAGTATGAGCCCCGTGCCCACGGATCAGCGCGCCAACGGGAGACCACAGTCTCTTTGGGCTGAGAAAAAGAGAAACTTCAGTTGCCGACACAGTTCGTGTTCTTTACTTAGCATCAAATACAAAAGATGCAAAGTGAAGGATAAAAAGGAGGGAGAGAGGAAGAGAGAGGGAGAGAGATAGGGGCTGTTCAGCCTGGAGGCTGAAGGCTCTGGGCAGAGCCACTGTGGTGGGCCTCAGTACTGAAGAGGGATCTGCAGGAAAGCTGGTGCACGTTACATCTATTTACATCTATTTTAAGGATATGAAAACCCAGCCAGAAAGAGAAAAGAAGGCACTAACAAGAAAAGCACAGCAAGGAGGATGGACTACATTCCAGTGAAGTGCTGGTGCCTTGGTTTAACTTTTCTACTTGGACAAGATGTACTTGCACAGCAAGCTCTGCATTCTATAGAGCTCATCAGATAGCACAGATGAGAGCTCGGTGTTTTCAGACTTACAACATGTAAGCTGCCAAACTACAAACATGTTAGGTAAAAGTGCACTTAAGAGAACTCAGCACAACTGAGAACTGCTGCTTCCTTTGGGTGGTCGACCATCATACATAAAACAGCAGAAGGCCAAGGATGACAAAGCTGCTTTCGATAACAGCTCTTCAACTACCCCACAGTAAGAAGAACAAATGGAACCCACTCCTTATAAGAAATACTGCTCGTGCCTTCCAGCATTTGGTCTGCCAACTGGTACATTAAATTCACCATCTACTTGTTATACTCCTGTGGTATACAGACATCTCAGTGGAGGACCTACCCATACCAACCTGCGGCACAGCACTGCTGCCAAATATGCCTTTGAGGATGGCAAGACATCGCCCAACAATGACATCATCACTGATGTTTTCCATGATTCCTGCTGCTTCTCCTGCTACCAAGGCCAACAAGATGGGTGCTAACCAGGGAGGAAGAGAGAGAAAAATAAGCAAATTATTGAAACCTTAACATTCCAGCCAGACAAGTCTGACTATTATCTGCAGCTAAATCACAAGGCTAAAAAAACCCCAACAAATTCCACAGGTGATAATATTTCTCAATCATCCCCTACCACGTTGAATTACCAGGATGAAAACAGATGAATGTACATGAGGGTAATACTTGGAATTATCAAGAAAGCTGACATCCTGAAAACCAACACATCAGGAGGGACAGCACGTAGAAAAGGGAAAAGGATTTTCTCTCTAGTTTCTCCTCTAAGCTAAACAAGTCTCCCTCAAAACGCTACAGAAATACAACACACAACAGAAATAAATGATTGCAGCATCACAAAGTCAGTCAGCTCTACTTTGTTCCACCAACCTGTTACCATTTTAACTCTCACCTACGCATCCACAAATAAAGTGCAATTAACTTCTCCCCTTTCAGCCATCTGACCCAATGGGAAGCAAGGTAATTTCACAGATGTAGCCTCAAACTCAGCACTGGTGAACCCAAACTGTCCCATGTTCTGTTCTAATTCACTGCAACCCTCTGCTTCTATTTGCCTTCCAACAAATACTTCTTTGCAGTGCTCTCTTTTGGATCTGAATCTATTCAAACAATAAATTGGCAGAGGTAGATAGACATGCAGCACAAATACCTTTATACAGGTTCCAAAACAAGAAGAGTTCCCCTCTGCTTGCAGTAGTGCTTCCAACGTGACCAAACAAATTGACACTTGGATCCCAGAAGACACGATCGAAACACAACACAACCTGGAAGCAAAGAATCAATAAAATCGGGGGGAAAAATATATAGAAATCAAAATAAAGACAATTACATTAATTGACTTTCATTACTGAAAAGGCGCAGGAAGGAAAATCTGGGGATACAGACATGCAAGCATATACCTTCACTGTGTTACATAGGTTAATACCCATCCTATCACATTGCTTGCTGCTTACCAAGCTATGCTAAATGTACTGTGTCAATCTACTGCTGAAATTTAACTAGTTAAAAATCATACAGGATACAAAGAAGACTCTACAATTCTTCAGGTAGTTTTCAACACCAAAGCCTAGCAAAGGAGGAACAGAAGAAACATTCTCCTTCCATCTACTACAACCCCCACCCCACTGCAGGTCCCTCAATGAGGACTGACCTTGTTAAGGTTGCCGAATCCCATACGTTGCACTGCTGAAGTTTTCCACTCAGGGAGAGGTGGCACAAATTGCACTGCTGGAGGCTGCTGCTTCAGGACACCCAAGGGAAGGGTACACAGCACAGCATCACACTTATAAATGAATGTCTGGCTGGTAGATCGAGTGTTTACAGCGATCACTTCACAGCCTGGAAAAGGAAGTGACAAACTGTCATTTAATTGATGAGGCAAGAGGTTATAAAGAGGTTATAAAGGCCTCAGCCCTGGGTTAACAAAAATTTAGAAGACCATCATAAAAGCATAAAGCCACAGCACAAACCATTTAGGTTATAGAGAAAACTTTAACAAGGTTAACCTAACTTTTAGGCAAGCAACCACACTGTAGAAATATCAAGATGTGGAACTGATAGAGCATCCAAGAAGGGACACAATGGGATAAGCCTAAAGGTTCACGATATTTAAATACATGCATAACTGCCCAGCCAGCAGGGATGTGCTTCTCGCTGAATCAATTTCTCACTGAGTTTCCCCAAGATCAACGCACTGAAGAACAGTATTCCTTCCTTGTGGATCTTATACCCAGAGTTCTAACAGTAGAGCCTGTGTTATCTGCAGCAAAGCCCTTTTACTCCAAAAACTTCAGTTACAAAAGCGTGAAGAGACTGGAGAATGAATGTGAACCTCTTAATTGGTAATTACAGCTGAAAATGGTGGAGTCAAGCCAGCTACAGAAAGAAGCAAAACCCACTAAAGATTTATGAACCTGCTTCCTACATAACCCATCACAGTAAGAAATGCGACTTTTTCTAACTTGAAACTTAAGATAGGAGCATTCCATGAGATCCACCTGCTTTCAGAAGCACTGAGCTGTAATTTATTTGATCGTTCTCCCTCAGAGCAGTTGTTATCATGAGGTGGTTTCCATACCTGAAGCTGTATAGCGAACCTGCCGAACTGCTGTGTTCAACTTTATATCCAACCCCTCTGCCAAGGCCACGGGCACGCAGGAATAGCCGTTCCTCACAGTCAGGTGGCTGCCTGTGAATTCAAAGTCATCGTCCTAAAAATGAAGACACAGGAAAGTCTATGTTTGTAACAGCCACATCACTCCATTGAGAATAATCAGCAACTCTGTAGAGCATTTTCAAAAGAATGAGTCTAGTGGATTTTAAAACCTATTACATTAACCAAGTCATAACTATAAAGAGTTTTAGGAGACAGTATTATTACAGGTTATTTCAACATTCAGAGAAAGCTTCCTGGAATTTCATCATGGAATGACAACATCCAAGAGATCAGCATTTATATTAAAGCAGGTAGCCCTCAAGAGTTTTGAGACAGTTAACATAGAGAAGCTTCCATGCGAATGAAATGGATTTTGAAGCAGACTGCAGAACAAATGTATTAATTAATTAGCTACCTGGTCCCAGTGCTTCAGTGAAAGCGTAGAGAGGGGTGTAGCATTAGCAAATTCCAGGTTTGCAAAATGCCAGTCAAGTATTTGCCTATCCCTTGAAGACAGATAAACATCACTGGAAGAGAACGTAACACAGAAGACATTTAGCTTGTTGCAGCAGGACGTTGTAAACACACTGCTTTGGAAAATGTATTCTACCAGTTCTTCCTCAGTGGGAGAAAAGGAACCAACAAAACACAAAGCAAACACTAAAACCAAACTCAGCCAAGTCAAAGAGGAGCTCATGTATAATGAAATTAGAACCTTCCCTTCAGAAATACAGAGTGTAACACTATAATAATGCCCTGCTTTCCTCATTACTCATCTTTATCATTCCTATCCTTACCTTGGTGGATTGGCTTCAAGTTCCTGCAGCTTCTCTTCCAGCTTTCCTTGCATCTCTGCCAATTCATCGTACTCCTAAACACAACAAAAGCTCACGTTAAGCTCAGCTCATGTTCACAAGGACTGAGAGAGGCTGCACAGCATCCTGCTGGATCTGGCTCCAAGAAAAATAACAGCACGACTCGGGGGTTTCTGTGAATCCTAAATACAGCTCTTAATTTTTCCACCATTTAATTCAGCATGCTGTACCCTTCTGCTGTTTCTTATACAGAAACCTATGCCACACCACAGGAAATGATCTCACATAGGTAGCTAAATCCAAACCTTAAACATGTTAATACACTCTGCCTTAACTAAGGCATTAAATACAAAGATATCATCAATCCAGAGTTACAATCTATTGCCTTCTGAGAGTGTGTTAGAACTGAGTGAGAGTCATGGAAACATTTAGATGAGATTATTTTACTTGGCTGGAGAAGTCTTCAGAGATCACTGGATTGAGTGTTGCATGCATGTCATCCATTACCTTGCAAAGTGCAGTCAGATCTCTGTGTTTACTCTTTACAAGGAACTCTGCTGTAATATCCCGAGGTGGCTTCACTTCTGATGCTTCCTTATACTGCTGATGAAGCTCTTTGATCTTCTCTTTCAAATTTACCATCTATATAAGGTGAAGTAGGAAAAGGAAAGAAAAACAGGGGTAGATAGATTTCATACGAGTTACTTGCCTTAATTATTTCTGAAGAAGTAAAAGAAGCTTTTGAAGGTTAGAAAAGCAGCATGAATCAAAATAGCTCTTTTAGGCCTCCTTCGTCATAGCTGTGGTTGCTGGCAAGCTTTAGAACAGCTGGCTATCTTTAAAAACAGCATTAATAGCGACTGTTCGGTGTTGTTTGGGTTTTCTCCGGAGAAACACAGTGGTAACTTCCTATTCTAAACAGCATCACTGGACAAAATCTGACCTTGTTAAGAAGATCTTTCAATTCCTCCTGTGTTTTCACAATTTTTTTCCAGTGTTCAATCTGCTCATCCTTCACATGTTTCTCCTGCAATCTGGAAGAGGCAAAGAGTAAGAGTCGGCCCAGCAGCACTGAAAAAGCTCGTTATAATATAGATGTAATGCATAAAAGCACACGGGATATTTTAAGAAAACACTCATACAAGTCTCTGTAAACAAAGAACACTTGAGCAGCTGAAATACAAGCCTGACATTACCTAGCATTATTAAAAGGTCTATTACAAATGTCATTACCTTTCCAGTACAGTAAATGGACAGTCAGTACACCCCCGCACATTAAGTCAATAATCCACTATCAGTTACTATAGCAGTGACCTTCAGGAAGCATTCAAGAAAAACATGTGCTACTTTAGATGTCTTTGGCATAGTGTGCTTCAATAAATAGGAAATACACACACAAACAAGAAGCTAGAAGAGACCAAAGCATCCATTAAACATGCAATGCTTACCCTAAGAGCATCATAACCATCTCATAGTACTTTATGTTATAGTCCTCCATAAAATACAAAATTCTATGGTGAAGAGTGAAGTCACTTACTGTATGACAACCTCCAGAGCCTGACCAAGGGAGACAGGCTTATTATTGAGAACATTAAAATCCAACTGATGGCTGAGATAAGAGGTGGCTTCCAACAGACGATTGAATTCTTGCTCCACCATTTCATCTTTCTCTTTTGGAACCTACAAGCCAAAAGAACACACTTTGTTCTTAATACTCTATTCACAAATAAAAGAAAATCTAGGTCACCATAGCTCCGAGCTTCAGGGATACAATACTGGAGTGGCAGAGAGAAAATTTCAGAAGATTACCTTCCCCAGTACAGTCTAAACTCTTAAGACCTCATAACTAAGAATTCCTCCAAACAATGGTAGTCAGACCTCGGCATGGTTCCACAGAAACCAGTGAAAAGCAGATAAAGGACTTGCTATTATTGAGCTAAACAGACCTTCCTGAGGCATAGGGAGCAAGATTCCACTGAACAGTTAGATTCCATAACACTTGTTCAGAATGAGGAGCTGTAAGGTAACTCTCCTGAAGCCTGAAATACCAAGAAGCTGATGGTAATGACCAGCAGCTTTGGTATTATTCTTTGGTATTATTTCTTGGTATAATGAAGGGAGGGTGCAAAGAGGACAGAGCCCAGTTCTCATTAGTAGTAGCCAGTGCCAGGACAAGAGGCAATGGGCACAAAATGCAACACAAGAGGTTCTGCCTGAGCATCAGGAAACACTTCTGTGCCATGCAGGTGATTGAATAATGGGACACATTGCCCAGAGAAGGTGTGGAGTCTCCTTCTTGGGGACACTCAAAAGCTGTCTGGACACAGACCTGGGCAAGCAGCTCTGGGTGCCCAGAGTTGATCTGTAGGCTGATAACAAATACACTGTTTATACTGTATACTATTGATTTTTGAAGGATTTATGGAACTAGTATCAGACTTACAGCTTGTCCGTTTGCTTCATACAGTGGGCACTTCTGTTTGATCTTCGCCAACTCCATGTTCACTTGTTTGCTGACCACAGCCATGGGATTTCCTCCTGGAAAACATTTCTTGCAGTTAGACATTTCAGCTGTACTCTATCTGCAATTAAATAAGGATTTCACACTAAGAGCTATTTTACAGACCCAAAACATAAAAGCTTCCACAGCTACATAATAACTGCAAGGAGCTTCAGGAGATTATGAAAATTCACTGACACAAATGATAACTACTCCAGAGGCCAAAGCAAAACATCTTGTTCTTAATAATCAAACACACACAATTACTTTGGCCAGGAAGGGGAATGATACAAAGCTTCCTATTTTTAATATTATGGTGACCTGCAACTTTCTCTCCCACAATTCCTTCTCGTTTTGTAAAACTCACCAAGCCCTGTTACCACCATTGCTCCCAGATCAGCCACGTAGTTCCCTTTGCGAAAGGTAGCCACTCTTCCTCCCACTCGGTCCTTTCAAAAGCACAACAGATTACAGATCTGTTAACGTTCAGCAACACTTCTTAAGTCATCACAAACTTGACATGAACACAGGCCCAGCACTCTCACAGGCAAAGGTTCAGCAAACAGAATAATGTACATTCGTTTTTGTAAAGAAGCTCTGCAAATGAATTTTGGCAATTAATTTGCCTGAATTAAAGGATAAAACATTGAAACTGCATTAAAAAAAGAAGCCCAAGTAAATTTGGACGGATTTAGCTGCACCTGCAGTAGGACTTACTGTGACTGTAAGAATATCCCTTCACTGCCCACAGGCAGATTACATTACGTACTGTATTTCCTCCTACTGCTTCCTACCACATCTCCAATATTGGAAATGATTCGTGTGTGCTGAAGAGAAATGATTTTAGTGTTGGAAAGGCCATTGGACAATTCTTATGCTGCTCAGCAGACACAGCTATAAACCCAGAAGACAACCACGAATCAGCAGCCCATGTTGGAAATGGAGATAAAAGGTTTTGATTCTTGATATGTTAACTTAAGAGCAACTATTCTCTTCGTGCCATATTAAACATAGGAGAGGGAAAAAAAAAACAAACAGTCCAAAAGAAAACCACAATCAAAAAACCCCTTTTCCTATTCCCAGTGCAGTTAGCAGGATGCTACCCAAGAGGAAGATCAGTGAATTTGGCGCTAATATCCCATGCTACCAATTCATATAACATTGTATATTTCAGTTTTTCAACACCCAATCAGAAATTCAGACGTGTGTAAACATTACTAATGGCCTAAAAAAAGAAAGTGAGTGAACATGAAGATACACCTGAGTCACTGAAGTCATAATGCAAGGATCCACCAGGAAACATTAAACAGCCACACAGCACCTCTCAGGACAGGCAGCACAAAGGAAGGTCTGAAGCATTACTCCAATAAAGAAAACCTCACACACACTCAGCGCTAAAAGAGTGTAAGAAGCACATCTACAAACAAAACCAAGTTGCAAAGTAAAGCCAAGTAAATGCCAGCTTCATTTGTTTTGTTTAAGATTAGCATCAAGCTGTTTCCAGATGTTTAAGTCTGATGGAAAAATGATTTTCAATTTCAAATTAAGGAGATTCTACTTAAAACTGTTTAAAAAAGGAATGTGCTTGTTATTGAAGCAATTTGCAGCTCGTTCATGCACCAAGAAAAATCAAAGAATCATAGAATGGCCTGGGTTGAAAAGGACCCCAATGCTCATCCAGTTCCAACCCCCTGCTAAGTGCAGGGTCGCCAACCAGCAGACCAGGCTGCCCAAAGCCACATCCAGCCTGGCCTTGAATGCCTGCAGGGATGGGGCATCCACAGCCTCCTTGGGCAACCTGTTCCAGTGCATCACCACCCTCTGTGAAACCAAGCTCTATATAACTTTACAATATGTGATGCCTTAAGCACATGGTAATAAACAAGGAACGATTAATGCAGAATACGAAAGAGCAAGAAAAAACATCTTGTCTGACTACACAGCACAAATCCAGATAATGATTCTAACCTACAAGCTCTTGGGATGCAGACTAGCATTCCACTCTCCAGTATATCAGTTCTTAATCACCAAATGAAGAAGATTCCAAGCATTACCAGTGGTGAACACCCTGACAAAACATTCATCCATTCCTAATGAGAGCAGATAGACTTGCTCCCATTGAGACAAGATCAGAACTCCAACATGCCCCAGCTGGCTGCCAAGTGCACCCACCTCTGAGCACGCTATGGAGATGCTTCCAGTCACTGTATCAAGTGCACCAATGCTTTACTGCTTATGATTCAGTATCAAAGTAAAACAGCACAGAAATTCATACCCTGGCTTCCAGAACAGTGACGTCCATCCCAAAACTCTGCAGCTGGCGAGCTGCTGCCAAGCCAGACACACCAGAACCAATGATGATCACCTTCCCAGTCTTCTTGGCTAAACAAAGGAAAAAGAATAAAATAAGTTATAAGACGTAGAACCAAACCACAATATGAGCAGTTGTGTCTAAGATACCAGCAATGAAGAACAGCTTCCTTCTCATTGTCAGTTCAGACTGCACAAAGTTCTTACAGTTAACCACAGAGAGAAAGCTGATGTATGTGTATATATGTAATATGGTAACAGCAAAACAAGACAAGTGTATTTTTAATGAGAATGAAAAATTGGACAATAGTTTATCTATGAAGGAAGGAAAATAATTCTTCAGGAGGGAAATTGTTTGAAGAATCTGATTCTCATTAATTACTGGGAGATGATGTATCACGGTTTTATTTCCTCCAGACCCAGAAGAATAAAGCCTGGAAAGCTTTGGAGCTAGATCAATACTGACCAGCATCTTTCACTCATCTCTTATAATACAAGAACACTCACCCATGGTTAAGACATGAGAAGTTTCTGATCACTAAGGTCAATTATCACTGGATGAATAAAACTTCATACAACCACTGTTAATCTCATTGACGTCAGATGTTAGGTACTGCTGATACCAAACCTCTTTTAATGAGGGTACATTTCCTTTGTGATCATCTCCCATCAGTCATCAATTGGGAACTTGTCAACTGCCATTACGCTTTCTGCATGCTTTATTCCGCAGCCACTGCTTTACAAAGATTTTGCCCTCTTAAGTGTGCTTAACTTAATGCAGCAATGGCTTTCCAGCCTTTATTACTAAAGAAGTAGAATCCTAAAAATAATAAAAGGTGCTCCAAGATTTGCCCTAATAAACTGTAGAATAATAATAATAAACAGGAACAAAAAGAAACCCTATGACTTGGAACAGCTTTCCAGTTCCTTACTTGGAAGAGGCTTCACTCTCTTGTAGATACCGAAGTTGATCAGTCCGTGCCGCTCCAGATAGCTGTGTACTCTGTGAACCAGCACCGTATCACCTGCAAAATTGTCATGATTTTAAGTTATTCTGTGTGTTCAGCAGCACACAACTAACAGCATTCACTGCTGTTCTACTGAGAAATCTGCCTTCCTGAAGTATGCAGTGGTTAACATTCTTCTGGAAGCCACAAACTGTTTTCCATGCTGCACTGCAGTTACAAATGTTGCCTGAAAAGCAGTACAGAGTATAAAATGCTTCTATTTATCTCTTCTATTTATCCAGCATAGAACACCACCTCGACTGAAACTTAGCAACACTTTGCTCTTGTATTGCTTTCTTTTGTTATGGCCACTGACATGCAACTTGTTAAAGCACATGAATGAGAAACTCTCACACCTTCAAGTCCCTGTGAAGTTAAAGCAAACCTGAAAAGCTGCAGGTGAATTCTCTTTGCAAGAAGCTTCCTTACCAACTCATCTATTTACCAGCTCATGTGAATTCTGCTACAGATAAGATTTCTTTACTAAGGGAACAAACTTAGCAACTCGTGAGCATGCTGCAACATCCTGCTTTGTACCTGACTGTTCATCAAGCATTTACTCCATGTAACAGAAGGACTTATCTGAAGTCCTCTCTTGATATGGAAGAGCTTTTTACCAAAGCTGAAAAACAACAGTACATACAGTATGGTTTTGGCAGGAAAAGACCGGACTTACTATTGTAAGGTGCTTCTAGTTGTTGGATAGTCGCCTCAAACGTCAACTGAATCTTTGGGTTATCCAACCAGAGCTGCAGCTGTTAAACAGTAAGACACATTATTAAGCAATACCAAAGAGGCACTTTCCACACGTTTGTAACCAAATACCGATAGGAGATTAATTGCTGTAACAGTCATTCTCTGCAGTGCTGCATCCATTACAAGAAAGTTCACCTTCCAGCATTCTTTAATGATCAATACAATCCATTTTCCTCTCCTATAACATTTAAAGTACATGTCAATGCATCAAATTAGTGACCTCCTAGTCACACATAAAAGAAAATATACATGGAAAGATGTCCTTTTTGAAGCTGCTCCCAGTTCTATTACCCACAATAACTTACTATGAGCAAATGGCATCTCCGTAAAAGTTCTGACTTTCAGGCACTTAAAAAGGCCACTTTCTGATTTCTCTCAAGGACTCCATAAGATGGATCTTAAAGATTACCTCCCCTTATAAAAGCCTCTGTTAGCCTTTCAAAATGTGTGCTGACTTCCCAGATGATCACACAGAGCACAACAGGATGTGAGGAATAGGAATAAAACACCACCATCACAAAAGCAAAGATCTACTGCTAATGATGTGACACAGTAAGCACCAAAACTGGTACCAAAGTGCCTTGCATCTTTTTGATCAATACTGTTACAATACACTTACGGTGCGGTTCCTGATGTACAGAAACACCTTCTGAGTCTGCTGTGGCCCACTGATTATATCAGGGAAGCAGGCAGCTTCTTGAGACGTCATACGGTCATGTGGAAGTCTACTCTGGAAAGCTGCACCCTCCACACCTACAATAAAAAAACAAGTTGTCTACAAGCACTGCAATGGAACCGCTGCAGGAGTGTTTCTGGCCTGCACTCCCTAGTGAATGTACCTAGAACAGCCACAAGGTGACACAGCGGCTGACTTCAGGACAGGCTTTTGCTTACTGTTTTTCTTTATTTCTGGAAGGCACGCAGCTTTCCAAGTCAACGTTTCTTTGAATTACAGGCATCATCTGGGGTTAACAAAAAAGCTGCTCTACTGCAAAAAGCAATCTGAGCAATAAGGAGGGCAACAGAACACAAATCCAGCAAAGCATCTGTAGATTGCAACTGCTTCAGGTGCTGCCCTTCATCTGAGCAGCTCCCACTTTCTGTCAGAGCATGAGAAACACTTTGGAGCCATTCCAAACCAAAGGGCCCACGCCAAAAGAGCACAGCGGCCCTTCTCACAAGGGCCTTCCCTTCTCACAGGCTTTCCAAGGTTGACATTTGCACTGAGTTTCTCCTCCTTAAGCCAGAGGACTCCACCTTGGCTTCTTCTTTTCCATTTTTTTACATACCCATAACATGCACTGAAATGAAATGCAACCCTACTTACACTACTCTGACACCCCCTCCCTAACTCATGTACAACAGATTTGGGTCTCTTCCTTAGAAAGGCTCCTTGTGTAAAAGAGCAATGTTAAACAGGAGATATTGGAAAGACTTTGCTCACAAAGGCACCCGGACACCTAACGATCCAAACAAACACGCTGGCAGGGAACTTCTGGTGCAGCTATGTGCCCCACGTGCCTCAACCTCATTAGGACATTATATAAAGCAGCAAACCAAGGCACAGCTGTAGGAAGCACAACAGCACAAAAGGAGTGCAGAGAGGGAACCCTGCAGGCATAGCAAGGAGAACAGAACGCCGAGATGTGAAATATAAGCTCTGTGAACCTCAGATGTTCTCAAGTCAGTTCCTCAGACAAGACAGAAGTGAGGTCTCAAAAGATACAAAGCAATATAGCCCAAGGGGGGGGGGGGGGGGGGGGGAAAGAACAACAATAATGCAGCAAGGTTAAGGCTACGTGCTGAAAGTGGAATTGTTCAAAATGGTAACGAGTATCAAAAAAACTATAACCTTGCAGCTTGTGTTCCACTAACAAAGATGTTTCTTTTTAAGCCTTAAGTCCACATGCCTGCGGTGCTGTCCTGGGGAAAACCAGGAATTCACTTCGTTCTGGTGCAGCCACACACAGCTTCCAAGCGTCTCTTACAATAAAAGAAATTAAGGAAGAGAATGGTTGCAAAATAAAGAAAGAAAATCCATTTATAAGCAAAGATTAGAAGATCTAACTGCACAATGGGCAGCAGGAAAGAAAACACTCCGATTGCTTATAAGAAATTGCAAGAGGAAATTAAAACCAGAGGCTATAAAGCTCTGCAAGGAAGTAAAGTGGAATTAACACTAGGAAGCACTGAGACACCAATAATGCTTCTGGACAGCAATGTTCTGCCATGGGGAAGAAACACTGCAGTGCTAGCTTCATCCCCTCCACTAACACACAACTCTGGGTCCTCCAGCTGCCTGTCACTCCAACCCCGTGCCAAACACACTACAGATGGAGATCTACAAATGGATGCATGGGATGAACCCTGTGCTCCCTACTATGACACAACAGGCAAACCAAAGCCACTACTCCGACTGCACAGTGCAGGATGGCACAGCCCCGTGCTGAGCACTGGCAGAGTCTCAGCAGCACGACAGGCACAGATTGGCCACAGACTAAGAACACTCACTACCCAGCTCCCTCTACGAGCTCATGCTGAAGTAAGTGGGCATTCTCAGGGTACTTTTAAGGAAACACAGCCTGCCATGCAGTGACAGCCAGCAGGGAACTCTGATGTACAGGTTTTTCAAGCAACATGGCAGTTTTTTGAGAAGCTTTGTGTTTGTAACTGAAACACCAGAGAAACTCCTGCTTGAGAGAGAACCCCATGGTGGTTCTTCTGCTGTTTGTATTTACTGGTTAAAGCCACACCTCTTACAACCCAAACTTTAAAACCACTCCAGGTGAGCCCTGCTACGTACTTAAAAACAACAAAACACAAGACTTGATGTTACGATTCAGAAACAGCCAAAGTTCTGTTGGTGAAGAGAGAAGTTTGGTCGAGTTTTTTTGAGTCAACCATCAGATCTTAAACAAAGGAAATGTCCTCGAGTTTCCTTTGGCAGTGACACAGCTCAAAGGTAAATCACCCTGCCATATTACTTCACGTGGTAAAGGGAACAGAAGCTCAGAACTGCACACTGCTCTCCCTGGGGCACGCCACTTAATGCAGAAATGTCTCTTCCTGGACTGGATTGCTATCTCCTCTTCACACACATTCACCCACACACGCCACTTCCCGATACTCCATATCAGCAAACAATGTGCCCAAGTTTTAATTATCTTCATCCCCACTGAAGGAAAGTTTGAAGACTTACTGACACATCTGCAGATGAACTTGGTTAAGTCACTTGGTTAAGGGATCAGCCCGCTGCTACAGCTTACCCCTAAGCACATATGTAATGCAAATCATGCCAAACTTCCCAACACTCAATGCCTACCTCAGTAAGCAATGCATCCTCCTAGTCCACAGTCTATAAGATCCAGAAATTCTGCATAAGTGGTATAAAGCAAAACACAGCTACACTTCTTTATACAGAAAAAGCAAGGATGCAAGCTCAGACAAACATCCTGAATTTGTATTTGCTTCAAAAAGAGGAACTTGAAGGTCCAGGATTGGTTCTGGAGCCTTTGACTGCATGGCTTACAACCCTAATCCTCACACATCACCTGAAGGTGAAAGCTGCACAGTCAGAGGAAGATTTTCAGTAGCACTCAAAGGAATTCAAGTGAAGACACCAATTCTGTGAATTAAACAGCAAATGCTGCTGGCATCAGTGCCTGGACCAGATGTTGAGTGCAACCAGTCACCAAGTCCACTGAAAAGCAGACTTCTGATGTCCACAACAGATGGATCTCCTGGGCTAACCACTGGGACACATCTCCAACTCAACCCCTCAAAAAAAAAAAGCATGTACTACACGCTTTGTTTCTCCAGCAAATAAGAAAAATAAAGGACTATCAGAGCTGAGGCCCGGGGCTTCCCATGTCATTTAAACTGGGAAAAACTGGCTACATTAGAATCATCTTTTTTGCATCTTTGGACTCCTCTGAACATGGAGAAGAAAGGAGGGATGAGAGATCGGCCTGAAACATTCCAACATAGGTTAGTGCCCTTTTCTGGAGGTGGTACAGACCTCAAGTGCTTTCTGAAAATACCCTTCACTTTCTTGTTTTCTTTTTAGAAACAGGTGGGTACACGACTCCTGCACCTCACTATATTTGGGACACCCACACCCATGCGCACTTGCAAGCATCGCTCCCTAGCTTGGCGGCTCTTGCTCCTAAGTGGCAAGCATCAAACGCCACCCTCACCTGATGCTTGGCCGTCTCCATACCCTCCAGAATTGTCGTCTTGAAGTCCTCCTGCTTGCCCTGTGGAAGGAAAGAGGAGAACTCAGGGACCTTACTCCATAAGTTAAACCATACTGGACATAAAGGCCCGGCAGTTGGAGTTGTAGGTATTAAATGTCACCAACTAACTAAACCCATTTTCTGAGAATCCCGTCTCCTGGAACCTAGGTCCAGGGGCACCAAACTCTGCAGTCTCCTAAGATGTTATCTGTGTTACTGGATCCTTTACATCAGACTTGTTTGGGAAATAAAGAAGCACACAGTATGTAGCATTCCTAGTAGCTAATTACTTATGACCAACTTCATTAACGGCTAGGATTTGAATAATAAGATTACACTTCTCACTGCCAAGATCTGCTAGATGGATAGCATCAGAACCTTAAGAATTTGATCACCTTGCCCTTGAGACTCCTGAGCCTCCTCGTATACAAGGGGATAGCCTGCACCATCCTTAAACCTCTTAGTTTGAACCTCTAGTTCAAACCTCTAATTTGAATCTCTTATATTAGAGGGAGCCTCCTTTTTGTGCTATAAGCCTTTCCTTGAAGGATGATGAAAGGAACTTTACATGAAAGCTTCAGAACAATTATCTGGGCCTCAGAGCCCCTTATACACCAACAGTGCCCTAACAAACTAACCAACCTCTGAAGCCAAGCACGTGCCAGTATTGCCAAGCCACAGATTGCCAACATAACCAATATCCAGCACTGAAGGATAGCAGCCTGTCAATGTATCCAGAGCTGGAAACACGAGAAAAGTAGAAGCACTCATCTGAAAGACTGGAAGAAGTTTCAAAATTACATTAGGACTACACAGAATAGGGATACAGCCCAACTGGGAACAGAGTATGTCTAGAACAGAGATGAGTACAGCTGCAGTGTCTACAGGAACAAAGCCAGTATCAGTCACCTTCCACAAGCTGCTAACCTTCACAGAAGCTACCTCCAAGTCCAACTCGTAAGCAATCCTCAAATATTGATCTAAAATCAACACCTCTGGAGGACAGGAGAACACAGCAGGACTGCTGAGTGCTGCTGGGCTATGAACACCTGCATAAACGCTGCTTCAAGGCAAGTGCTCAGCAAGCCAGGTGTCCTCCGGAGCCCAAACAAACCTCCACTGACACAAATGGAATGGCAGCTTCCTACAGTTTAAGAATTTCATTGGAGTTAACAAACCAAACGTTGTCATATTTTGACAATACAGATGAATACCTACAATGCTACAACATCAGACATCTACAAATAGAACTAGAACAGTCACGGTAATTAAAAGTCTCAACAAAACTCTAAAATTCCTCACTCATTGAGTGTCTCAATTTTAATACTAGCTTTAAAAGAACTGCCTGCCACATTGCTCAATACGGCTCTGACACAAGAAGGACATTTTCACGCAGTTACAGCAGTGGAGTAAAAGTACTTTGATTATCACCAGTCCCCTAACAGGAAAGTTCAGGAAAGAGAGATTGAGACAATGTTTGTACTCTGACTGAAGTCCCAGTTTGGGATTCTCTGGATTAACACATCTGCAATAGCAGGAGGGAATTCCTAACTTCACTTGCATTGTAAGTACTTTATTTTGCAGGGAACATATTCCAGCATTACACGACCTGCTTCCACGCTAGGAAGAGAATATAACAAGCCAAGCATCAACATTTGGAACCTATCATAAGCCATAAATTTGCACTGACAGTTACACTTGTGCCCTCAGTAAGTGAACAAAAAAGATGCTGACATCAGCCTGCAGCACCCACTATCCCTGAGTTAGCATGGGCACTGAATAGAGGGGATGAAACTGCTCTTGGCTTCATTACAAAAAAGACAATATCTCCTTGGTGTGAATAACAGCTAAAATGTTTTTAATGTTAGGTTACTAAACGTAGTACTTGCTTTGATACAACTCTAAGCACTATGCAGAGTCTACATAGAGCAATGCTGAAACAAGGCACGCTAGGGCTCAGATTTTCCCTGCTTCCCAATGGGAAAGTCAGATCCCAGCCGCTAAGGAACAAAGCAGAAAGCAAACTGCTGATCCATCCAGCAAACTACTGCACTTGATCACAAATTGTGCAGGAGCAGAGTGATGAACTGGGCAGAACGGA
Organism: Excalfactoria chinensis; assembly: GCF_039878825.1. Taxonomy (NCBI): domain Eukaryota; kingdom Metazoa; phylum Chordata; class Aves; order Galliformes; family Phasianidae; genus Excalfactoria; species Excalfactoria chinensis. The sequence continues at coordinate 1,701,039 of NC_092846.1, forward strand.
GCAGGAGCTGAACAGGAATAAGGTCTGCAAAGGAACGTACTGCAAAAACTCATCTGATGCTTTAAAATAATGAATAGCACCAAAGGATAGCCAAAAATGAGAACTGAGTTGAATGGGGAAAACAGACAATCCAGATGAAAAGGCAGAGAGAGCACTACTAAGTCTGGCCATTCATTTTACAGAAATCAGGACTGCACTGAATTGCACCAATTCTGGAAAGCAGCAGCCAGGCATGAGAACTGCCAAGTGAGAACTCTAACAGAGCTTACAAGGCACATAAAGGAGATTCAGGAAGGTACAAAGATGAAAACTGGATTTGGTGAAGGCCAACAAAAATGATCCTTGCAGGGGAAAAACAAAAGCAGCAAGCTCCTGAATGCCAAAAGGGATAGTGGCAAACAGGGACTCAAATATCATCCAGCACTGAAAGTCAATTGGGGAGTTCTGTACTGCCAAACTACTTTTTCAAATAAAGAGAAGCAGACATTAAGGGGAATATCTTCTGTTAATGACAAAACACTGCTTTAGCATGCAGCAACTTTGGCAGACTTGCACACCCACAACATCTCAAGTTCCCCACAGCTGAACACGTTAATGGAACCCAGTCCAAATTAGAGCAACATTTCACTAAGACCTGAAGTGCCACATTTCATTTCCTTTTAACATCACCTTCCTATCATTTCAGAGCAACAGAATGCCTGCTGTTACTTTTACACCTCTGTAAGACTGTACAATTTAGGCTTTTCTACGCAAAAAGCAGCCATCTCAAACACTGCCAACAGGTCCCAGGTCTGCACTGCCAACAAACAGTAACGTGAAAGCTAACTTCCATATCTCCCCTACTTTTCAGCGCTGCTCCTACATAAGAACATACAATGGACTCCACTCCTTTTCCTATCAGTGGTGTTTGAATAACAAGTTTCAGAAAGACTTCAACAGCCAACATAGACAAGTTGATGCTCTGGTGTCTGTGCTTTAGAAAATAAAGACAAGGACAAAAAGAGCCACTGATGTGCACACTTTCAGACCCTCTAAAAACACAGCAAGCCCAACTAGGCAGTGACAGCTGGAACGCTCTACCTCCTTCCACCTGCTGACCCTACACCACACCAGCCCCCAGCAGCATTTCTGGGCAGAATATCACAACCTGAGCAGACACAGCCTGTTGGAAAACTGCTTTTAGCTGAATGACTGAACACAGAATGACTGCTGGTGCACAGAATCACCAGCCTGCTGCTGCTTCTGCATTTCCTCCTTCACATTGATTCTATCTTAAACCAAACTCAACAATCACTATTCTGGGCAGAAAATGGCACATGAGGAGTACACGGAAATTGTTTTAGTATAGTAACTCAAGAATTAAAGCCAAGATTTTAGTTAAATTAAATAGTAAATCCCACATCTGCCCAGTTGCATCTACTATAAATCTGATTTTTTTTTTTTAATAGATCAGTTACAACAAGCATGGGGAGCTTTTTTATCTTTGCAAATATCCCAGTCACACACATGAGCTGCAGCATTCCTGCATCTGGAGAGTGATTGGAGGGGCAATTTCTAACAGCTAAAATGCAATGCTGGCCTTTAATGCATTTCCTGACACTGTGAGTATCCTGAAACTGACATTTCTGCATGCTCAGGTGTGTCTGACAGAAAGAAGTACATGAAGAGCAGCAGAGAAGAAGGCTAACAGTTATTCATGGCAGTGACTGACTGGGAACCAGTCAGTTGTTTCTAAAATCACCAAACATGACGAGCTGTGAACTCTCCAAAATGTGATTCTGTGGCTGCTACAGTGCTACGCCAACACGAAGCGAAGTGGTGGCAGCTGTAAATTCAGTATAAGTAAAGAAGAATGGGAAGGGAACTGCTAACCCCATGATTCTCAGTAGCTGCTCCATGAAGAATGACCTTCCCAGCAGAAGGGAAAGGTAATGAGGAGGGCACTGAAGTTCCAACAAACAACATCCAGCCAGAAATTAAGATCAGATTCATTGCTGAAATCCATGAGAATCGCTGTGGAATTAAGTGGACTCTCCTGCGCAGCAACCCCCCAATACATCTCACCTCTTCTCTCTCAAGGAAGAACAGTGGTGCACAAGCAGGTATAGCAGCTAAAGGAAGGGAGCTGCTACTCCAGTCCATACACTTCCAAAGACAAGTCAGTAAGGACTACAAGGTTCTGGATGAGAGGTTTAGCTTACTGTAGAATTCAGTCGATGCACATCTCCACCAGGCTACTCCTGCATTTTCTTACCCTCCTTTCCAGCAATCAAACAAGTGCAGAACAATCATTCAAAACCAGACAGGGGTTCTGTGATGCTGCACCTGGACACCACTTATCTCTGGCAATAAAAGACTTGAACAGCACACCTCTCTTCACTCACCAGATGGCTCCTCGGGCTCACTTTCATTCTCTTCTTCTGCAGGAGCAGGTGGAGGTGGAGGTGGCAGCTTCTTCTCTTTCTCAGCTTTAGCATTTCTCTCTTCTTCAGAGTAATACTCATCTTCTGAGAGGTTTGCAAGGCTCTCATCCATCTCTCTATACTCTACCTGCAGAAAACACAACACACTATCAACACACTGAAGCTGTCAAAGTCCCAACCCTAAAACAAACACTGCAAGCAACAAAATCGCTTCCAGGCTCACAGAAGAGGCCTGAGCTACCTCAGCCAGAGTTATATCTCAGGCACCACATCATACAGGTCTTCAACAGCTCCACAAGCTCCATGTTTTCACCTCCACAACATAACCTGTCTTCGACACCCAAAAGGAGAAGCTTTCTCCTAATACCTAGCCCAGTTTCTGCACATTTCTTAAGCCAGCATCATCATTTGATCTCTGCACTTTTCTTCCCTGCCTTCAGCTCCCTGTCAAACTCAGAGATGACAAACTGCAAGAGCCCAACCCATAACTCCAATTCATCTGTCTGGTTCTGCACCCCCTGCCAGATTCAGCCACCTCTTCATTCACACTTTACAATGCACTAACTTAGAAGTTTCACACCTGCAAGTTCCCTAGAAGCACTATGGCCCCTAGAGGTAACTTGCAGAGTAGTGGCAAGGATAAAAAACAATACAAAACAAAATAACCCATAATAACTGAGAAGAAAGATTCCAGCCCCACCTTGTCCCATTCCCAACATGAGGAACAAGGCAGATACAACGCCCACATTTCTCCAGCACAAAGAAATATTACCAGCTTCAGAAAAAAAAGCATGGCCCATCTGAAAGGAACACAGGAACCCCAAGAGAACCCCACAGGAACACAGGGAAGTTCTGTATGCTGCTATTAAATTTCCCTGCCTATTGCTACCTGATTTCTACTGAAATAAAACTAAGTACTTCTCAAAATAGGCAGTCAATGGAAAATGAAGAAGAAAGCAGCTGGTGCCCCCCCAACACCCTGCAGGCCAGTCCCAAGCACACTGCAATGAAAATAAGTGCTTTTTCTGACCACAGAATGAGACGCATTTCACTTTTACCATCAAATCTGCCTCATTAAGGAGATGCATTAATGGCCACAATTCAAGGCAGCACTGGGAGCCTTGCACACAGGAAGGCATACATTCAGCACAACACCAACCCGTGCAGTTGTTTGCTCATTTTCAACTCTTTACACCCAATTCTGTCCAGCACTGTTGGTTTTTACTCAGTTGAGTGAATGCAGCACCTCTAGGATCTGTTGTGAGCTCCCATCCTAAGGTAACTCACAGCAATCCTATAGCATCACAGGTGTTTAAAACCAAAGCCCTCTGGCCTCTCCTCCTCCTTCAGCTCCCACAGCATTCAGAGCACAATGAAACCAAACAAAAAACCATGCTTCTCCCAGGGTGCATTTATTAATCAACCTGGATAACCTCCATTGATTTCACAGCACAAACACAGTGACTCAAGGCAGGGCCACCCGGTGCTAGTGGGAAGCAGTTCTGGGAACACTATATCATAACCTTAAGGAATGGATACTGCCAACACAGAGAAGCAGCATCAAAATATACCCCAGTAATTCCTACCTGTTAACAAAGCAAGTTAAACCCTCTGCAGCTGCACCAGCGTGACTCTGTCATTTATGTTTGGAAGAAAACGAGTTACCTAGTGCAGGTTGCAATTATTGGCAGCTGCTGGAGACTTTTACACCTCACAGCTAAACATTGCTGTCATTAAGGTTGGAAAAGACCTGCAAGCTCATCTGCTCCAGCCCCACCCCCACCATGCCCACTGACTGCATCCCTCAGTGCCACATCTTTATGGTTCTGGAACATCTCCAGGGATGGTGACCCCACCTTCTCCATGGGCAATTGTGCCAGTGCATCACTACTGCTTTAAAGAAGTTGTTCCCAATACCCATCCTGACCACCCCATGGTGCAACTTGAGGCCATCACCTCTCATCACTGTGACCAAAAGCAGAGGTTGATCCCCCACTGCCTCCTTTCAGGCAGCTGTAGAGAACAATGTGGTCCCCCCACTGCTCCTCTTCTCCAGACAGACCCATCCCATTCCCTCAGCTGCTCCACACAGTGCTGCGTTCCAGAGCCCTCACAGCTCCATTCCCTTCTCTGCACACACTCCAGGGCCTCCACGTCTTTCTTTGTACTGAGGGGCCCAAGGCTGAGCCACCAAGGCCCAACGCTCACCTCCTGCAAACCACCCTGCTGCTGTCACAACGGGATGCCTGGCTCCCCGGCACAGCCCCGCTCAGCACAGCGCCCCCGCTCGCTCAGGGGGCCGGGCCCGAGGCCCGCTCCGCCCCCATCCAATCCCATCCCATCCCATCCCATCCCATCCCACCCCACCCCGCTCCTACCTTGGCCCGTTTGCGGCGGCTGGTCCGGCGGCCCTCGGGGGTCTCAGCGATGCCGGTGGTTTCTCCGCCGGGCGCGGGGGCGGCGGGCGGTTCGGACGTACCTCCCGGAGGCGAGGCCCGGGGCGGCTCCTTCTTACGAGGAGTGCGCTCCGCGGCCCCACCGCTCTCAGAGGAGGAACCCAGCGCTCCCACGGCAGCGGACGGAGGCACCGGGGCCTCGGTCCCGCCCTCACTGCCCGCCGCCTCCGCGGCCTTCTTCCCCCCGGCCAGCATCGCCGCACCGCACCGCACAAAGGAACCGCGAGCGCGCACGGCGCCGCCTCCTGACGTCACTTCCGGGGCGCGCGTGCCGGACGCAGCCCGCGCATGCGCATCGAGTTCCTCGCGAGCGGGCGGGTTCACCTCAGGAGCGGTGATGGATGGAGCGCAGCTCAGCGCTTTGCTGATGGCACCGAGCTGAGCGGCTGATAAAGAAGAAAGGGATGGCAGCCAAGTGGGCCCGTATGAACCTGATGAGGTTCAGTGTGTACAAAGTGCTGCACCTGGGTCTGGGTGAGCCCAGGTGAGTGTGTGGAGGGAGAGAAACGATGGAGAGCAGCCCTATGAAGGACTGAGAGCTAAAGGTATTCAGCTTGGAGGAGGCCCTGGGAGGCCTCCACAGCCCTTAAAGGAAGGTTAGAAACAAGGAGGTAAGGTTAGAAACAAGGAGGTAAGGTTAGAAACAAGGAGGTAAGGTTAGAAACAAGGAGGTTTATTGAGGTCCCTTCAACCCAAACCATTCTATGATTCAAGTTTACCCTTTTCATTTTCAAAACTATTATAGGCTCCTCCTGTAAAACTGTGTCCTAAATCCCCATCTGTAGTTCTTTAGCTTCCACAAAGCATACATCATCATCATCTCATGTTCCTGAGGCATCATCATGCCCACCATCTCAGAATGCGTTTCTCCCTGCGATCAGAAAAGCAGATCTAAGCTAATAGTAAAGCCTTGGAGAACATTCAGGCACTCAAAAGGATCTTTTCAAGTTCCAACATACAGCAGATCAGATTTTGATATGAAGTGTTTGCATTTATTCCGCTCCAACGGCACGGACAGACCCACGCTTGACTTCCATCTTTATTCAACAAGAGTAAACTCAATTTCACATCTCATCTGCCATGACAGACGCAGAAGCCACTTCTCCAACTACCCCTTTAGCCCTTCCCCAACCTATACAAACAAACCGTATCTTGGATTACTTGCATTAGAGTGACCACAGGCAATATTTTCTGTGTTCCCACAGTTTCAGTAAAGTCCAAATGAATGAAAAAACCCCTGCAGACCTCAGAATTTAAGTTCAATGTGGATGTGCTGCCCGAGCATCGGACCACTTCCATCTACACCATTAAATTAGGCAAAGGTTGACAGAAACGGAGGAACCGAGGTGTGGAAATGCTGTTAACCATTATGCTTACAAGCAAGAGGGGGAAGACCAAAGAACTTCACTTCTCCATAACATTCTTCTGCACCCCCAGAAGCAGAATGGAGGACAGCCCAACCAATACCAATACTGAATACAGAATAATCCTCATTTTCAAGGAGGCCAGGATTTATTTCTTCGGCTCTGGCTCATCCGTATTCCCACATTTCAGAGGAGCAGCATTTTTCCTTATGACAGACATGGATTTAACTCCAGCAGAAAAGCTCGTACTTGCATTAAACTCTTTTTAAACACGGTGACCAGGTAGTACAGTTATGATGTAAGAAACCCACGGCATTCAAAACCTCTTCAGTGAATGAAGGTAGAGACAGAGAAAGTTCACAGAGCACCGAGAAGGGGAAAAGGATCAAAACCAATGTAAAACTTAAGAAACAGGTGCCAAATCTATATGTGATACAAATCTATATGGAGATAAAAGCCAGAGCATAAGAGGCCTTGGCCCCCAAGACGTTATTCTAATGTAAGTTCCATCACTTTGTTTTTGGTTAAAAAAAAAACCAAAGTCATAATTTAATACTGCTTCAGGATTCTCAGATTTGTCGTGCTGTTAACATCACACCCGTCTTTAAGAGGATGCTCCTAACTTTACCTCTGGATGGAAGCGTTGTCTCTGCCCCACAGGCTCCTGTCACTCTTGCTTTGCATCTTTCAAGGCTTGAAGTCTTTCTAAAAGGGGTGGATGGGAATAGTGCCACATTGAAAAGATCCAGTCAGAAACGGGGAATCCTAAGTTATCTTTGTTTAGTTTGATCAAAGCAGAATACAGGTCTTTAGCCTTTCCAAGTTCCTTGGCAAATGCATCCGCTTGAAACTCAAACCGTCGGCTTAATACAGTCAAACAAAAGGAGAGAATCTGTGGAGAGAAATACATAAAAATTACCTAAAAATCCAACCATCTGCACTATTTACTGCTGTCGGTAAATAGCCACTGCTGTACCTTCCTTCCCCCACCCCACACATCACTGTGGCTGTAGATTGAGCTCACTAAGATTTATCCAGGCCACACACACAACTGGGAGCCTTACATGGAGCAGCAGCACTACGAAATAGCAGATAGAGCACCTAGAAACCTCCAGCTCCTCTCCACAGTAATAATACAGTCAACATAAAATTGTTATTTAAATAGGACAGCACTTCAGCACCCACATCTGAAAGGCAAGTTCAAAACCATACCTCATTGTAAGGTGAAAAGATAAACTGGAAAATAATCATCAATCCTATCAGGGTTGGCTGAGTCTCGTAGAAGCCAAATGCAGCAAAGAGTTCTTTTCGGCCAATCAGAACAGCAAACAAGAAGAAGCAGAGGAAGGAATTCATCTGAAGAATAAAATAGAGTCAGATTTCATAACTGGCAACTGTTCCTCCATTCTTCTGCAAGAAGCAAGACCAATTCTCCGGTTCATGCTACCCATCAACCAAATAGGGCAAGGGAAGGATGGCAGGGTACTGCATGCTCAGTAAAGATACAAACATGAAGATAAAAGGGAAAAAAAAGAAGAAAACCAACAAACCAACATTCTGTCCTGGAGCACAAGTATATCATGTGAACGTACACGTCTGCAAACAACTTGAAACAACCACCACCAGTTTGCCACAACTTACCTGGCTGATAATGATGTTTTTGACAGTATGACCTAGCTTCCAGTGACCCAATTCATGACCAAGGACAGCCAGAACTTCTTCATTTTTACATCCTTGCTTTTTATTCTGAGGGAAGAAGAAAGCCAAACTGAGCACAACTGAACCCATTTTTCACTTATTGTTTTCTTAAGGCACTGAAGTTTCCCAAGACCAGCACTGCCATGCTCTTCCATTCTACCAACACATACAAGCTCTTAGCAAGACCTTTTCAAGATGATATACAGAAAAAATGAAGTTAGGAGTTCAACAGTCTTTCTACCATGAGGCAGCAATGTCTTATTTCTATCTGTGCACACCTGGAACAACGCTGGAAAACTTGCCTTCCAAACTCTCCCCAAAGCACTTTTGCCTGCAGTAAGAGGCACTTCAATGATGCACTGATAAGCAAAAGCACTCCCTTCAAAGGGAAGCTTTGCTGCAGCAGTCCCAAGAGTAGAAACAAAAGCTAAAAACTCAAACAGGTCCCTCATTTCACCAGTCATAGGGAAGACCTATTTGTTAAGTGCAGGAAAACAATGGTTTGCTAAAGGCCCTGTGGACTTCTGAGGTCTCATTGGTGTTATTGGCATCCACTTCACAGTGATTCAGGGATACTTTGATGATGGAATGTGAGGTTTCCCACTTAGGACCCTTAGAACACAAGGGATAATCTCACCAGTAAGTAGAGCTAAACAACAGAATGAAAAGCAAAGGGAGGGTAGGGAAGCATAACTCACTTTTGTTTTAGACTTCGTTTCTTCATTCTCACCCTCTTCTCCTTCTACTGGCTCTTTATTCAATGCAGAATAATCCTCCAGGAGGGTGTCAAACAGCACAATCCGCTTATTCTTGAAGAATCCATAGAAGTAAGCATTGCTATGAGAGGAACGCTTAGAACCTGACAGGGAAAAACAGATCAGAGACCATAATTCAGATCATCCTGCTCATAAAAGCTTATACGTGAAATCTTAAGACAGAACAGATGCTTTCAAAGGAATTGCCAAAGTCCTGATACAGCACAGACATGCTCAAGCAAATGATTTCATGGGCTGAAGCGTATTTTAAGTACATTTTGTCTCTTCTACTGACTGAAAACCGTTCACAATTCTGAAGCTTTGGGGCAGATAAGGAAAGAGAAGATGAAGAGATGAACGACAGAGGTCAGGCAGTCCCTTGATATTGTTTGAAATAGGCAAATTCTTAGTTATTCTCATCTAAATTACCTGAATGGTGGACCTACAGGCTCTTTCTACTACTGACAGAATGTAGGCCAATAAAACCATCTCTTTCCACAGAAGACACTGCTTGAGTTGATCCCACTAAGTTCTCCAGGTCAAAGGAACTGTTCGCTCTGTTTTGCCAGGAAAACTAAAAATCCACAGATTTCAAGTTATGAAGTCTTTGTATTCAAAACCCTCACCTTCAACAACATACACTTTTGTCAATGGGAAGTCAATGCTCTTTGCCATGACTTCAATTTGTTGCTTGAGCTCTCCCTCAGGAAGCGGAATGAATTTATCAAACAAAGGAGCAATGTAGTCTGCATAGATTGTAACGAGCACCTGAAAAAAAGCCAAAATCGTGTTTAGTCTGAACTACAGGCTAAGGAACTGATGGTCTTTATCACAAAACCTTGCTGTGAGGTACCATATCTCTTCCCACTGGTACCAGATGCAGACTGATGCAAAATAAAATCTAAGACATCAAATTGGCATGGGCAGTTAATACGAGCTATTACTCCTGAGCAGGTGCAGTGACAACACGACAAACTATTTATTAAACACTGCAGACACTAAAACTCCCACGAGATGAAGATTCTTCCCCTAAGCTCTTTTCAGTCACGCGTTATGTACAGGTCAGCACATCAAGCCACACATTTGGAAGGAACCCAAACGTATCCTCATACTCACCAAGGACACAACTAACGTGAAGAGCCAGGCATAGATGAAGAAGTAATCTCCCCCTATTTTAATAATATAAAGCAGAAGGGATGTCACTGGCAACAGAATGCACTGTGTCACGATAAACTTCTTGATGGCATCCTTAACGAAAAACCCCAGTGTCTGCAAAGGAAAGACAGCAGTGACATTTACAGCATAAACACCAATGGGTCTCAGCAGTCAATGAGCTGATCCTTACACTGAACAAGCAGAAACAAAATAAGACAAATCATGAAACAACCCAGTGGGAATAGCAGTATTCGCACTGCCCGCTATACATGTAGTACCTGCTGATTGAAGCCATGTTTCTCTTCTATGACAAAAGTGTTATATAAACTCCATGGGAGACCAGTCAGGGCACTGAACAGCGTTGCGAGCAGCAGGAACACCAACGACTGAACAATCTGAAAACAAAAGATCTGATGTTTACTGAGCTCTACTGCTGTTATTCCTGCTGTCAAAACGGATCCCATGTCAGTGGTGTAACCGAAGCTGGTCAGAAGCTAAAGCTAGATGCATTCACAGGAACAGCATTTCTGAGTGTCAGATTACCGACTGCTGGAGCAGCCACCCTTACACCACAGCAAAGGAGCTGCTGCTTGATGCTTGAAAACTGTGTCAAGCAGCTGATCCAGCTGAACGGTCCTTTCTGCCCTTAGCTTACAGCACGCACAGACGGATCACATCTACAATACTTAAAATAAAGAAGCCCTAAAGCCCCATCTGCCAGCTCTGCTAGCCGAAACAGCGCTGAGATGTGGCTGACTCCATGTTTAAGGCTTTCTGTAGCATTTTAAGACTGCTTACCTCATATTCCGGTCCAAACCCAGCACGGCCTGAAATCTGACCAGACAGATTCCAGAGAAAAGGAATTCCTCCGCAGATAAGAATCATCTGGAAAGCAAAAACACAAACCACAGATGTGAAGCAGGCTGTCACCTCGTCCTGCTATGAGGTATGAGGTTTTCTTCCCCCTCCTCTTCCCCTGACCTTAGCTCTATCTTTTCCATATATGCGAGCACTCATTGCCCGCTGTGACTCTTAAGCTCCAGAGGGACCTATTGGTATTCCTCCTGTTCTCACAGGTTTGTCTTTCTACCTCCTGCTTCATTTGAACCTACAAATCAAAGCAGCTGCAGCCCTTCAAACACAGGAAGGGGCTTTATTTGTAATAATTGAAAATCACTCCAATACTCCTTCATTATTTGGAAAGCAGAATTGGCTCAGCTGTGCCCCGACGCATAATGGTTCAGGCTGTAGCTGAGCAGAATTATTCAGCACTGCACGGAGAAATCACACGCTATCTGACCAATCTTTTCACAAGGCAACATAGGCACAAATAGAGCCTGAACCACTCAGATCTCAGTTGGATGAGAGATGCCACAGCGCCAACAGCACGGGATCGCTCCAAAGGATTTCACCATTGCTCCACATTGAAAATCACCACCTGATGCTGGAGCAGCTCCGGTACTTACAGTGCCCTCCAGCTCTGAGTACAGCCCTGACCAGAAGCTGAAAGTACTTTTGTCCAACTGATACAGCCGAGATTTCTCAAACGTTTCTGAATCCATGATCTGTCCCAATTCCCACGGCACGTGTGTTGTTGTTCTGTACACCCGCCTCTGAAGAAGAGAGAAAGAAACTTCAAACCCACTTCCATTACTTTGAAGGGGAGAAATAAGACTGAGAGAAGTCACCGGTTGGAAGAGACCCTTAAAGGCCATCTGGTCCAACGCCCAGCAGTGAGCACCCACAGCTCCATCAGTGCTCACAGCCCCTCCAGCCTCACCTTGGGTGTCTGCAGGGATGAGCATCACCACCCCAATGAGCAGCCCATCCCGGTGCCTCATTGTAAAGAACTTCTTTATATCCAATCTAGATCTCCCCTCTTTCTGTTTGAAACCATTTCACCCTACTAAAGAGTCTGTCCCCTTTCTTACAGCCGCTATAGGTCTCCCTGCAGCCTTCCCTTCTCCATCTGCACAGCCCAGCTGTGAGGGCACAGCTCACATCCCGCTGCCATCCACCAGTGCCTCCCTTTGGGCAGGGCTGTGTTCCATCCTTACACCCCCAGCTCGTACTGAGCGTTGCCGTGCCCCAGATGCAGACCTTGTACATGGACTGAACCTGAGGCTCCGCTGTTCGCACTGCTCGTCCCGTCCGGGTCCCTCCGGTGACATCCCGCAGCGCAGGACATCGCGTCAGCAATAAGAACCGACACGGCGGAGGAAGGCGGGACGTCGGACCGCGGCGTGGAGGCCTCGGCGTGGCACAGCGCCTTCAGCCCACGGGCCGGTCGGAACCGAGAGGAGCGAGCAGGGCACGGACGGGCCCACACCGGCTCACACCGGCACCGAGCGGCTCCTTCAGCCCCGCGGCCCGCCCCGACCCCCGGCCATGCCGCGCGGAGGGAAACGAGCTCCGCCCGCCGGGCCCTCCACGCTCCCACCCGCCGCCCCCCGCCCGAGGCCGGCCCCAGCTCAGGCCCAGCCCCGCCGCCGCCCCACCGACCTGCCGGTGCGCCAGGAAGGCCTCCCACAGGTACACGGCCCATGAGAAGAGCAGCACGGAGGAGAAGATGCGCTTCTCTGCGGGCAGCTCTGCCCACAGCTCGCCGGGCAGCGCCATGGCCCCGCGCCGCGCTCAGCTTCCTCCTTCCGCCGCCTGCCCTGCAGCGCCCCCTGCCGGAGCGGAGGAGCGGCGCGGGGTGAGCCCGGCTCTGCGGCGAGGGCGGAGGAAGGGATGGGAGGAAAGCCGAGCGAGACCGGACCCGATGGGGAAGGGACTGAGCCGGGCTCTCCGTGGTGCCCGAAGCCACTAACGTAGCATTTGATGGACATCTGATGCTGCTTTCACTGCAGCATGACTGCAGGAGCGAGGAGTTTCTTAGCAACCTAAAATGCAAAGGAGCAGAAACTCCCACGCAGCTCCTTCCTGTGACTTCAGCAGAGCTTGAAGGGAATTCCCACCCTATTGGATAAATGCAGCTTTCAGTACTGAAGCCAGTCGTGTCCATTCAGTCCTATGAGCCCACAGAAGGCTCCTTCCCCCCTCACTTCATCCAGCCCTACCAGGAAACAATTATGTATTGAGTCAGTCCGAAGTACAACAGAGCTGCTCTCTATAATCATTAACATCCAGCCCTACGTTCAGGTGGAGGCAGTGATGGTACCAACAGGGGTCTGCCTGGGACTGATGCTCAACACCATCAGTGACATAACGAGGGGATCCTGGTGCACCATCAGCTCACACAGAGACAGAATTCCATCTCTAGGATTTGCGATGCCCATATAAACCACATAAGAAATGCAAACTCAATCATGATTTTTTAAATGATAAATGATTTGGAAGTTTGACATAAGGAAGTTTGTCCCACAGCCCCAGGCAAACTCTTGTGATGCATTTCTCTCTCACACAGAAGAGCTCCATCCACACCAAGCAGAATCCCTTCTTCCTGCTGGACAATTCTAGCATCTGTTTGGACATTGTTTACCAACAACCATTTTGGAGGATGCTTTATTTACTTCAGACACCCCTGACCCCAGGTCGAAGAAACAAGACCACACTAAAGATTTACTGTACAGTAAATAAATGGGTGAAAAATTGTAATTTATTGAAACTCATAACTCAAAAAATATAAGATGCTGTAGTGTACAATATGTTACACAAAGCACCCTCGGGTGCACATTCAAGTCAACTCCATCGCCCCAAACCCTGGTACCCCAGCACTGTTCCATACACAGTCATGCACATGTACGCTGCAGGAGGAAGCCTCCAGTACTCGGATGTGTTAAATAGCACCAAAATCAGCAGTCCATTGGAGAGAAAATAAAAGGAAGGAAGGGGGGGGGGGGGGGAGAGGAGGGAGCTAAATTAACTTGGCCAATGCTTTTGACAGATATTATACATTCATGTAATTAAACAGTCTAAACTAACCTAAACAGTGTGTACTGTGACAGCTACTGCTCTGACGTGAATTCTCCCCATTAGCAGCAGTGCAGGCAAGCTGCTCCGAGCAGAACTGCTCACATACTTCCCACGCAGAGCTCGTCTGCCTTTTTTGTCGGAAATAAATCTATGAGGGCAGTGGAAAATTTGGATCTTTCAAGAACGACTACAGGCCTTAAGTAATGGAGCTGCTTTAAGGCAAGGTCTCCGCAGCCCGTCAGCGCCTTGTCCAGGATTGCCCTCAGGTTTTCTAAAGAAGGGGCAGGTGAGGGCTCTGCCAACAAGGGCTGCATTTCTGTGAGCTGCCCGGGATCACTTTGGGGTACGACGACGCTTTTGTCGTCACTTGTGCAGCTATTTGGTGGGGAGTCCTTCTGCTCCTCCCCCTCTTTCTGCAGTGCTGTGTCTACGGGCAGCTGCTCGGGGGACTCCCATTCCACCACCTCATCAAAATCATCGTCGTCATCGTCATCTTTTCCCTCACTTTCCTGAATGAATTTTAGAAATGAAGACTCAAACCCCATTGGTTTATAAGTCTTTAAATCAAACGGTCTGGGAACGGGAGGCTTCTGAAATTTGTCTTTTGCAGCAAAAAGCACATTTCTTTTGGCGTTCTGATTCACCGCGCTATGATCGCATCCTTCTGCTTCTTTCTCCCTTGGCAGTTCTAATTGTAAACCGGATAAATAAGAGCTATTTTCTTTTTCACTGTTTTCAGAAAGCTCTTCAGTGTTCCCCGTGCCCGACTCCCTGACGTTATGCTCTTCCAAACAGCTGCTTTTGGAACCCTGGTTACAGTTTAAAGTGCCCGAATGCATGAAGGCACTCGTATCGAAGCTCTTGCTACTCGACGGACATCGATTTTGCTCCTCGCTGCTCACATCCTGATGCTGGCAGTCAGCGTTTGAAACAAGAGGCTTCTCCGTTTCTTGTGGACATTCAGGATCGGCCGATTTCTCCTCTTTCACTTCCACGTCTTTTTTATCCAGGTCTGAAGCCGGCTCAGAGCAGGACTGCTTTTCAGTCATTGTGCCACATTTAACGCAAAGAACAAGTTTCTGAATCCTCTGCTCTATGTACATGTTGGTCATCTGGTGTGTGCGTTTATAGTGCCTCAATATACTGCTTTCCAACTTTACGACAGACAGACACCCCACCACCATGCACGGGTACTGGGTCTGGTTAGAATTCTCCTGACACATTTGCAAGGCTTCCTCTTTAGTTTTGAAACTAAGCAAATGCTTATCTTTACTTCTGCTAGGTCTTTTCGGTTTCTCTTTCACCCCCTTCCCATTCTGCTTGTTTAGGCCAAAACCGCCTTTCACACAACCTCCCCCACCTTTATTTTTGTCTTGATCCTCTTTCTGATTCCCAAAGAGATCGTTGTAATATTCACTATGTCGGAAATAAACGTGCTGAGAATAGTGGCTGTAGTTTGTGAAAATCCGATTACAGCCGTTGAGGTCGCAGTGGATTTCAAAATCCTTGTTTATTTTCTCTCCACTGGCGTGTTCTTCTATGAGGTGCTGTTTCAGCTTACTGAAGGTACAAAACACAGCAGGGCACTGGGCTTGATTGCAAGCAAACCTTGCAGATTCAGTCCCAGCAAGCAGCTTTTGGTCATCCAATTGTTCATTGTGGAAGTCACTACAATGCTTAGCGAGGTCTTTAGAACAGAAAAAACGCTTACCACAGTCTTTATGTTTGCATGCAAATATTTTTTTACATTTGACAAGTTCCCTTTTTGTTCTTGCTTTGTCTTTTTCTAAGCAAAGCTGTTCCTTATTATACTGGTGAACAGTCCTGTAATGGCGAATCAAACCTTTCTGGTTGGTAAACGCAGAGTTGCAGCTTTTATGTATGCAATGAAATGGTTTGTGGTACTTATGCAGTATGTAACATAAGTTTCCTTTAGCAACTGTTCTTTTACTTCCTCTCCCTTCTCTTGCTTCCAGTTCTTCCCTATGGCCGTCCAGAGTTGCTATTTTAGATGATTTCCTTATGTTACCATCTGTTTCCTCACCGGACTCCAGATCTGTTTCAGAACTACATTCCTCCTTTTTAGGATGGCACCGCTGTTCCGATCGGTCAACAAATTCAACCTTGGTTGGACAGCCAGGTGTTGGAACAGCGCTGTCCGAACACAAGCCAACATGATCCATTTTTTCACCAGAACACACCTTGTGAGTCACCTGCTCACAGCCAATCTGATGCTTGTTTCTATAGTGAATCCTAAGGTGTGTTTTTCTCGTAAACGATCTTTGGCAAATATGACACTTAAAAGGCGAGTACCGATGCTGGAACATATTTAGTTGTAGAACCATTTCCTTGGAATAGTTATGCTTTCTAACATAATGCATTAAGAGAGCTTCTCTCGTCACAAATTCACACGTGCATCCCTGGCATTCGCAGAAGAACGGTTTAGCTGCCAGCTGAGTAAGGTACTGGCTGGGCAAGTTATCTTGCTGCTCTTGGAACTGAAGCTTTGAGGTAGTTGCATCAACTCCTGACTCTGGGCACCTTGAGTCTCTAGATGAACAGGACTGCAATGAGCCCAAAACATGCTTACTTCTGGAGGAACTCTGAATGTTAGAGTTTTTTAAACTGAGATGTTTTAAGCCTAACATGAGTTCCAACATGTTATCTTCAATATTTGATTCTTTAGAACTGTCATAAAAAGATGTTTCTGGAGAAGAAGGATATGTTTCTTCCTTGAAGCTGTTGTTTCCTTTAGCATTTATATTACAGTAAGAACTTTCTGGAGAGTCAGTATTTCTGTCTGACTTATGACCTAACTCTGTACTACCATCTGTAGGGGATTGACTTTCCGGGGCATCATTCAACAGATCAAGAATGTCTTTAGTTTTCACTTCCATACCTTTTTTACCTTTGAAGTTATACGGATGAGCCCTGCGGAGGTGTTTGTGCATACTTCTGGAGTTCTTGTGTGCAGAACAGCAGCCTTCGAAGCCACAGGAAAACTTCTTTTCATCAAAGCAAACTGCTGCATCGGAACATTGCTGCTTCACGTCTGCTGAATGGAAGACTCCTTCCTGGGACATGAGAAAGCTCGGAACTGTCTGACCGTGAGCCAGTGTTTCAATCAGTAAAGGAGGGACCTGGCCTTCATTCACTGAAGCAGTCCCGCTGTGGTTTCCACAGTGAAGACTGCAGTTACTTTCGCTGTCTAGATCCTCACTATCAGAGAGAGCTTCTTCTTTAATCTGGGGGATCTCCTCTGATCCTGTGGGATCTAAGGTTTCGTTCTGATGGGAATTTTCAGATTGCTCGAGCAATTGAGACTCTTCAAGTTTCACCTTTTGCTTCACTTCCCCGTTGGACACCGCGATATTGTGCACTGCAAGGTGATTCTGAAACTCAGTTTTTGAATAATAAAACTTTTTGCAACCAAAGAAGTTGCAGGTATACGAAGCATCCCTGAAGTGCTGCGCCTCATGGTGGTAAAGTTGCCCCAAGTCACTGAAAACAATGTTACAGCCGTTTAGCTCGCATTTATAACGAAGATCATCATGCGTTTGTTTGTGATTAAGAAGCTCATTAACTGACCCAAATCTGGCATAGCAGTCCATTGACACACACATATATGGTTGAGGTCCACAGTGCACGCGCTCGTGTTCCCGCAGATGAAAGGATGTCATGAAGTGTCGGCGACAGAAAGCGCACTTTTCCCTCCTGTTTTTCATATCCAAGTAGTGCTTCGCGTTCTCGTCGTTGTTTTGATGCTCGGCTTTCAGATGCACGCTTAAATATTTGAACTGTTTAAATACTCTAGAACAATCTGTTCCAGGACACGGGTAGATGTCTCTGTCTTGTAGCTGGCAATTCTCCAGTTGGCTGAACGTGACGTATTCCTGTGTATCATTGCCAAAGTCTTCGGAGAGCTCTGGTTGATGGGACTTCTCCTGAGGTGTTGGAGTGGGGCTGCCGGGAGCTGTTGTCTTTTGTGGTGATCTCTCTTTTTTTAGTATGATTTTCTTTTTAGGTCTGTGTGTTCTACTCGGTGGCATCTTAACGTGTTCCATTACGTGCGGTACGAAAAATTCCTTTCTCTTGAACTTTTTTGTACAGACCGGACACGTGTAAATGCCATCTTCCATATGCATCTTAGAATGATGCAGTATTCTAGCCTCTATACACTCCCTTTTGCAAAGCACACAGAAAAATTTGTACTGAAGCCATCTCTGGTACCGTTCTGAAGAACCAATTGGTTTTTTCACTCTTGCTTTTTCTTTATGGTAGTTTATCGGGTCTTTTCCATCATAATATTTGTGGTCTTTTGCCTCATCGTAATCACTGAAGAACGTTTCTAACATGTCCGTTTCGTTGATTGACATATTACAGCTTGCATCATCCTCAGAATCAGAACCTGCTTTCCCTAAAAGTTTAAGGCAATGTCGCTTTAAAGTCTTCCAGTCCCAGAATTCAGGATCAAATGGCCAATATGCTTTTAAAGCTAACAGCAGCTCACAACGGAGCGAGTTTGGAACCAGCGCATTTTCTTCATCAAACTTTTGATCCGGTTGCATGTAGAGCTCCTCCAACATATTAAATCCACTCAAAGTTGGCTCCAACAAGAATTCAGTAAGCTGACAAGCTCTTCGAACTTCAAGGTCTTCTGGTAAAAGGCATGCTATTGTTTTACACACCGACGTCTTCATTTCATCGCTTCCATTCGATCTGATCTGAAGGGCTCTCACACACAGAAGAACAGACACAGCAAGTCCTGCTTCTTCTGCCTGTTAAAAACAAACAGCCACAAACGTTACTTTCTTTTGATAGGTACATGCATTCCAGAGCTGTCCTCTGAAAGAACTACGTGACAATAGCATCCAATAGACTCAGAATGTATTCAGTCTTCTGAGTGTTGCAAGCCTGAGTTCACCAGCATCACCTACAATATTTTAAGCTACCTTATATAAGGAACCTGCTCAGCGAGGGGATCCATCTCACATTTAGTGCATTCTGTGGAAGAGTCACACTCACCAGTTTAGATGTCAGAGCACAGAATATCTCAAGTTGGAAAGGTCCCAAAGGATCACTGAGTCCAACCCCCAGCTCTATACACAGCCACACAAAAACCAGATCATGCATCTGAGAGCAGTGACCCAACACTCCTTGAGCTCCAACAGCTTGAGGCTGTGCCCACTGCCCTGGGAGCCTGTTTCAATGCCCAAACACCTGTGGTGAAAAATCCAGCTTGGCCCTCCCCTCTCACTGCTCCAATGAAACAATTCCATTCACATCCAGTGCCTCAGGAATAAAGGATACTTACTTCAGACTGTATGACTCTTATCAAGAAAAATAAATGCTGCAGAGTCTTGGCAATGATGCCAAACTGACGACATCTCTCCAAGAAGGAATCTAAAGAAGGATCTATTCTTCTCTGCAATTTGCTCCAGAAAAGCGTCAGCTCCCTGCAAAGAATTAAAAACAGAACATAAGCACGTTGCTGATATACACAACCTGCATGGAGTCTACACACTTTAGTGTTGATGGCGCGATAATTTAAGTGTTGACAAAAAACACTGCACTCTTCCATCAGGTCTTTATCTCCTAGAAATGCTGACAAGAACAGTTTACTGTGCCTTACTTCCATACGTGCATTGGATGAAAACAGTTTGTCTACCGTTATTCAACGGGTAAAGACAAGAGGATTTATTTTGTTTAATACAGACATCTAGAGTTGAACAAAGTGTTTGAACTCCCTTTATAGCCAAGAAAGAAATAAAAGCCATAACCACAATCGCAGAGTCTTAACTTTTTAGACAGAAACTCAATCTGGGCACAATGAGTCACAATACAGCTCTCCCGCAGGGCATGAAGCATAGCTGCTGACATCTGCATTCCAATGATACAACTCTTCCTCGGTGCTTTAAGACTCTAAATCTCTGAGATTTACAAATATCTGAAGTTCAGGAGTCAAATGGATGGAAATGGATGGGGTTGGTCTCTTTTCTGTTGTGTGCTGCAACAAAACAGGAGGCAACCAGGAAAATAAACTGCAACACAAAGCTCCATACAGATATGAAGTACTTCTTTACTGGGAGGGCAGCAGAGCGGTGGCACAGCTGCCCAGGGATGTTCCAGGACCACAAGGAGGTGACACTGAGGGATGTGGTTTAATAAGCAATATTGTCAGTAATGGTGGTTTTTATTTATTTTGCCGTAAATTATCTAAACAAGTATTTTAGCCTGATATATTTCTCAAGTTAAAAATACATCCACTTCCACTATGTACTTTTTGTACTTTATTAGCTTAATTCTCTCACACAAAAGTCACTAAGCAAAGTAGAACGAAAAGCAGCAGTAATATGTATGACTTACCAAGAGCAATACACGTTTGCTGTTTGAAGCTGATGAGTAAGGTATGTTGTACAAAGAATAAACGCAGTGTTTTCCTGCCCCTCAGACTCCAGATTACAAATGATGTCCAGAACTTCTTTGCAATCCACCTTTGCAATCTAAAGAAAATAAATTAAGAGCACACTTACAAGATAAATACATGTTTACCCAGTCAAAGGAAGCTGTCCCAAGCACACAAACAAAACGCTGTCTCCTTTTAATACACAGAGTTCACATCACACGTCTCAGCTACAGAACAGTCTCAAGAGTTGGTAGGAGTGAGCTCTGATTCCTCCTCAGCGTTACTTTTCTTTAGGACCCTCTTCCATTCGGGCTGTTAGCAAAATGCACACATGTAACATAAAGGCAATGCTATCTACAACACTCAGCTCTGCATTTTACAGGCATTCTGTATTTATTTCCTTTTGACAATTAAAACCCAGGTCCAAAAAGGTCAACAGACCTGCTGAAAAAGCCAATCCCGCGGACCCTCTGCCCATAAGCATGAATTCCAAACAGTCACATTCCCAAACATGACACTAAACCAGAACACTTCTACCTGGTATTTTATAGAGGTGAGACAGCTTGCAAGGCAAGGAAGACTTGAGACTTCCTTCAGCCCTTTCTTCTCAAACCAAGCTTTCACAGTGACAGTTAAAACAGAACTCACTGACTTACCTCCTTTGATGACAGTTAATACTGTCACCTCCAATAACTCATTGGATATATCGGAACTCAGTTGCTACACTCCTTCAGCTTCAGTTCTCAGTACTGCACAGATAAGCACCAAATAAAGAGAGACTGATTTACTAACCTCCTTAATGGAGTCCTCGTTAGGCAGCATAGAACACACACACGTGATGTAGGCTTGGCGAAAAGATGCAACATTTGCAATATCTGGAGAATCCGCACACAGCTTTGACAAGAAAGTGGCTTGCGGGATGCAGTTGGACTTCATCAAATGTTTTATTCGCATCTGCAGAAAGGAAGGCCCTTCTCGTGTAATCAATTTATTAGCTAGGGAAAGAAAAAAGCCTTTGAGAATGCATCCATTCACAGCTGACACCTCCCTGAAGTTGCCTCCCTTCACTCAAGAGTTCATTAAGACGTTGTGCAACGTGGCCAGCTCTCTTACAGAGTGCTATGGTGATAAGAAGGAAGTGTGTTCTTATACTGCATATAATCATGCACACAAATCCAGGAACAAACTCTGTCTGATGAATCAGAGAAGTGATGGAATTGCTGACACACTCCTGCATGGCACACATTAGACTCAGCGTTCTGCAGCCAAACAACTTAGGGAGCAAAAACTCTTCTTTTAGCGGAAAAAAAGAATTCCTTTTGAAAGCATTTCCTATTAATGGCATTTGTAGCATAGCTTCAGTGCAGATCTGGCAGTGAGGACACATTATTCAGTGTGCCAGGGAGAAAGTTTCAACCATAAACAGAACTGAGCAACACATGAATACACAACACACACATCCTGCACAAAGCCATTGGAACTGTAACTCATGTCTGAGGTCAAATCATTGTTTCCCCACCAAAAGTGCACTGGGTTACTTGTTAACAACTCCACCTCATTGCCAGCACCTCCTGCTTACCTTCCTCTGTTTCTACAGGTTGCTGAGATAGGATTTTCATAAGAACTGGGTTTTTCCATACTCCTTCCCTTGTGATATCCACCAGCACTTGGAGGTTGTTGTTCCCAAATTCCAGCAAAGCATCGTGTGAATCCTGAAAGAATGGAAAGAAATCGTTCAAAATCTTTGTTCTGTCAGTCTCAGAAGCTTCTTAAAGGACTCCTAATGAAACCATTCTACTCCACGGGCCACTTAAGAGACACCACATTAAAAACACACAGCTAACAGGTATCCTTCACCTCTTCCCCCTCTAATTATATACACCTGCTCTGAGTGTATCACAGCATACTCAACATGGAATGACTTGGGCTGGAAAGGACCTCAAGGATCAAGTTCCATCCCTCTGCCTTATCTATAATGGATAAACAAGTACTACTGCACCACCAAAGCCTGTGCCCACTTTTAAGTTGATACTGACCCATTCACCACCTGGACAGCTTTGTTTCCTAGTGACTGACAGGCTCAGAGCACGAGGCTCTTCAAGGAGGCTGAGCATCCAGCCAATTTGGGGTCAGTTAACAGAGAACGTGTGCAAATCTGTGAGAAAATCACTCCCAGCAAGAACTGCATGAAATAATGAAAAAGGACAACAGAAAGATGCACGTACTAATTTCAATCACCTTCCTCACATAACACACCAGCTGCGTAATTTTACATGAGCAAAAACCCTCTGCTCTGCAACTTGGGTTGTAACAGAAAGCATTACATCTGTAGGATGTAACAACAGTGGGACTAGAAATAGAAAGGACTTACTTTAGCAAGTAATACTTGATCAACCTGAATATGCCCTGTGACAAAAGGCTGTGGGTGACATGAGAGCAGTGTTGCTAACAGAGACAAAGGCTTTCAGTCTCCCACAGCATCTCCACAACTAACTTGTTACAACATGGAAAAGGGGAAAATAATGTGGGTGGCAAAATGAGCTCAGCTGCCAGGTTCAGAAGCTTTGTGACCAACTACACAGAGGCTGCAGAGCAGCTTCTCTTACTGGCATTTTTCAAGGGTCAATGCTGGGCTGACATTTCCAACATCTTTATTAATGGGTTGAATAGTGTGGAAGAGTATAATCTCTGCTGGTCTGTATCTCACACAAAACCTGGAGGTCAGCGGGCACGCTGAAGAGCAGAGCTGTCATTCAGGAGGAGCTGTAGGAAGGAGCTGACAAAGACTTCAGCAAGTTCCACGCAGGGAAACACAAAGTGATGCACCTGGCACATAACAGCCCAAGGACACAAGAAGCATTCGGATCATGCTCTCAGAAACATGGTTTGGATTTTGGGTAGTCCTTCATTGAACTCAGTAATCCTTGTGGGCCTCTTCTACCTCAGGACATGCTGTGATTTTTATGTAATTCAAGATGTTCACAGCTCTGACTGTTGACAAATTGTGTCACATACACAAGACAAAGAAGAACCTCTTAAATCACACACGCTTAATGCAGCAATACTGCAAGAGATGGCTTTAGGAAGGCACTAGTTCTCAGCATGCATTACATAGAGCAGCGTGACTCAAACATCCCTTCTGGGAACTATTTATCAGAGAAAGAACCTGCATTACAGAGTTTTGAGCTCTGCAGTTCCACAAGACACACAAGCACAAAAGACAGCTCCTGAATACACAAACTCATCTACAGACAGGTATGGGTTACACCCAGAAAGCACTGTCCAATTCACAAGTGCCAAAGATACAGGTACATTTTTGAGCATCATACTGCAGTAGCTGAGGTTTGCTGCCTCTTAGTGATATTGATCCCAAGTCCCTCCCTGCTACTGTGTTCCATCTGAGCCAGAAGCCGCTGCCTTAGACTCAATAAACACACATCGTCTGCTGCCTCCCCTGCAGCAAGATGTAACTGCAGCACAAAAATATCACACAACCATCAATTCGAGCAAGGCTGAAGTTGCACTACTGAGCAGACTGTTGCCCTCAGATGATGACATTCAGTGATCCAAACAACCAGTGCAAACAGGGTGTCTCCCTAACAGCAGCTCTTCTCTAGGACAGCTCTACTCACCTCTGACATCACATGCTAAATTGGATCAAAGTATATAGAGTGCTGTGTGTGTTTCTTATTAAAATATGTAACCAAACGTGAGTTAAGACTGAATAAGGATTTTTTTTTAAAAAGAAAAATATATATTAATAAAATATGCAAAATTGGGAAAAAAAAGAAATCCAGAACACTTACCTGTATGGACTGATGGAATTCTAACCACACCTCATGTGGCAATTCACTTTCAGGAATTGAAAGGAGCAGCTCAAAACAACTCCTGGAAAAGTAAGAGGCAAGTGAGCAAGTTACCCAAACAAATCCTGTTCTTATGATAGATAACATTTGTGACAGACATTAATTAACAGAGGAGTGACACTGAAATACATTTTGCTGTATAAATCAATTAAAGGCCAACACCAGGCCCAGAATCAGGCATTAGTTGTCAATACAGAGGAATATTCCTTCTCACTGTGCACAACCTGCCTGGGATAAGATTGCTGTGGTCAGAAAGGAAGTCTGTTCAGTGCAGCTTGGGACTTCATACTACAGAATTCCTACTCTTCTGAAATGGAGGAGGAAGTCAGCCCTAATTGCTGATCCTTCATGTGAGCTGTCAGGCTAATGCCTGTTTTTAAGGAGAAAAAAAACAACAAGGAAATGACTGTACACATTTAGAACATTCGTTTTTCTTTCAGGGGAAAGGACTGATTAACACTGGCCAGTTTCTTTGGAGACAAAGCAGTAAGGCTGCTGCCTACACTGCTCACAATTGGGGTTATCTAACCTCACGTTGAGCACATGGACAACATAAACTCCAAGTGCTGCACTGAACAATGTCACCAGGCCAAACTATGTACATCAACTACAATGCAGTGCCTAGAGACACCACAGTGCTGTCGTACAGCAAAGAAGCTCCCGCAGTTCACATCAATACTGAGAAAGAAAATCAGCCCAGGTCTCCCATACAACAAACAGAATAATTGCTCTAAGTTAGACCTACATCATTCAATAGTTCTAATTCGTGTTAATTATTGCTTAATACCTCCTCTCCCAAATGGTAATTAAAAGACCCATAACGTACTCCCCAATTTCACTTTCTTTATTCAGCAGAGCAACTCCGGGCCAAATAAAGCCAACACTTCATATTTGCATACAATTATTATATCACCACTTTTATAGACAGCAATTTAATTGCATTAGAGAATTGCATTAGGAGAGCAGCACGTATAGTCCACCTGCAGCCAGAAGTTACTCTGCATTTGTTCTGAGCTGAATTAACCCTTAAGGACAGAGTGGTAGACCCGAGTTAGTGAATTAAATTACAGCAGTTTATTAGGCAGAATAATGCTGTGTTAGACATGCAAAGACAGCAAACTACCACACCTGCTGCTCACAGAGGTGCTATGAAAAGCAAGAGCTCTCCTCCTGGAAGCAATACATGGACTCACTGCTCTAACCATAGTTATTACTACTTAGACATTCAGATCTCCTCTCTTTCAGTGGTTGAAAAAGCACATAAAACACCTTGCGGAAGGTGTGGAAATGCTGAACTCCCCTTCAAGTGACTGCCTTAACAGCAAGGACTGAGTTGGGCAGATACTCCTCCCAACCCCTATGATCCTGTGCTTTGCAGCTGTGGAAATAAAGCATCCTCAATCCTACTTCATCCAAGTGCCACAGCAAAGACCATTCCTTTTCCCTCACATTCACACCACATGAGCAGCACCGCAACCATTCCAAGCTTTCCTTCTATTTTCTAATGTTAGGCAATGGACCAGAACATCCTCACGCTGCACCAGCATCAATTGTAAGGAGATGATGGGAAGGAGTATGAAAACACTGTTGTGTCTATGACAGCTCCCAGAAGCCCCATCAGAACAGCACGCTTCCATATCCCTAACCAGGTTATATTCCTCCTCACTCACAGAACTTAACTTTCACCTCTAATTCCCTGCCTCAGCTCCACTCTCCTTCCTATTTAAACTTATATAGAGATATGATGGGAGAGCTCAGAGTGAGGAAAACAGCACATCCAACAACCTGTGACACAGAACTACCCACGACCTCACACGTTGTCTCTTCCATTCTTCAGATTCCTCTCAGCTGTAACCATAACAAGAACACGGTGATTCTACCACACCAGCCACACAGTCAGCCAAGTGTACAAACCACACCCCGACAGATGAAAGAAGCTGAACCACTGAGCCCACATACAAAGACAGGAGGTAAACTGTTAAAGCTAAATGAGCAGGAAGCAGCAGAATAGTGACTAAGAAAACAAACAAAACAACAAACAAACCCCAAAAGGATGTGTTGTTTTTTTACCCCAAAAGCAGTAAAAATGACATTAAAGCCATTTTCTTTAACCCTTGACAGCAGATCTGGTAGAGCTACTGATGGTGCCCCAATGGTGGTTGGTAAAACAGTGGGACTTAGAGGATGCCATTGCCACAGCAACTCCTGTCTGGTGAAATATCACCAAGAAAAAGTATCTGCAGAAGCATAAAAATGGATAAAGCCATGCAAACCATCATCAAAGCTGTGAATGGCATCACTCCAAGGGACTGAATCATTGCCAGTTCGTGGAGCTCCTTACAAGTACTGATGCTGCTTATGGGCCATTCTTTGTTTTTCTGAAGGAAGGTGGCTGGGTTGGGGTAAAACATTCAAAAGATCTTACAATCCGGGGGATGAAATCAAAGCATTTATGGAAACTGAAGGAAATTCCGTGCCAGAACTTGAGGTTTAAAAATGGTGGATGGATTTAATCTCTCCTTTAAATGAGTGAAATGTGTCTTTGAGGTCAAAAATCATCTCGGTGTTAAGCTTTAAACTAATGTGAATTATGGCAAGCTCAAGTGATGGCAAATGATTTCATGCATTTTGATGCATTGGCTGGAACAGAGGAAAACACGCAGCCCTGCTTTCCATTCTGATAAAGCAATCTGAAAACAGTGTTCAAAATTGCTGAGAAATACAACAATTTTTGGTATATTTGAGACTCCATTTTCAGTTGACATTAATATACGACCTGCCAATCTTCAAGAGGAACATGTAGAGTTGCAAATCAACTCTAAAACCTGATCATGTCTCTTAGCATGGGAAGATACCCCTCACTTCACAGTCACACCTTATTCATGCCATCACCTTTTGGCAGTACATCCATTTGTCAGCAACTGCTTTCATGGATGCAGCACAGGAAGAGCAAAATTACATGAGAAATCTCCGTCAGCACCCTGAGAGCTCACTGAGAGCTGCAGCCACTGCTATCAAACCAGGCACTGATGCTTGGTTACACAGCTACAAGGTCACATATCCCACTAGTGCTGAGGTGTTGCTGTTGCTCTTGTTTTAATAAAACATATATTAGAAAATAAGTTATTTTTTGCAACATTGAGATATTATATGCGAGGCCCAAAACAATCCCTCTTCACTCAATGCAGCCTAGGTTGGATTGGACAGCCATGAGCTAAAGGATTTAGCAGCGGAAGCCTTCAGTTTCCATGTCAGCATCTTAAATTAAACAAGAGGATCACAAAGTAATTCAGGAGAGAAGGAATCTGATTTTATGTATTTTTCTCACCTAGACAGAAGGAGAAAAAAAAATAAACCTAGTTCACATTTGCTCTTAACTCCAAATATTAAAGAAAAAAGAAGCATCATATGGACATACCTGGTTCTGAAATGCTGACTGATATTGCAAGCTCATACATTACAAAACAAGTGCTGTAAAAGCCTTCTCAAAAAGAACACCAGCCCTCAGATCACAGAGCAAGCCAGCTACTGATAACAGAAAAGTCCGCTTACTGAAAGACTAAACTACTCATATTTGACAATCAACTTTAGAGCCAAGGTTCAGAAACTTCGTCCTTCTGCCCTGAAGGGAACTTCATCAACAAGGAACAACCAGTGTGCTGCTCTCCTTCTCAGCTTAAGGCCATTAACTGATGGTTCTGGGAGCCCTTACACTGATTCTCACAACCACAAACAGCTTCTCTGCACTTGAAAGTGTCTGTGAGGAAGTTAAAGAACTTCCAACTTTGCTTCCACCAGTAAAGACAGGACTAAAAAGGAGAATTGCTTTGCAAGAATCATTCTGCTTTCAGAAAGGGATCTCCTTGTAACTTCCTTGCGCTACAAGCAGGAGGACACACAAAGTCAGCAACTGCACAGAGACTGATGCAGGTTTCTTCATCTACACATGAAAGTCTGGCATTAAAGATTGTGTTCAATGAGGACTAAGCTTTTTCTACTAAAAAAAATAACTTTTAGAAGCTTTATGAAGGAACTGAGTCTTCTGAATACCTTCAACACCTACCCAGGTATGGAGGAACAAGACAATACATCCTAAACACAGCTGTCAGTTTAAGTCTTAACGCTGTATTTCAACACCTCATTTGTCAAGTACTGTTTATGCTTTTGATTTAATTAACCTTAAAACATTAGTGTACCAACTTAACACTTACAGCACCAGCCTGCCCAGCACCAAGAGAACATCCTCACATTCCGTGGTCAAGTAAGGCCGTGCGTTTGCAAAGCTTTGGATGGAGATCCGATAGACTTCCAAGAAAGGTAAAATATGTTCTGATGCGCCCCGACTGCCGGCGTAGTGAAGAAGGGTCTGAAAGAAAATGGGGTTTTTGTTATTAGTTCTCATAGTGCACTTTAACAACGGCATGCAATGCCAGGTAGGGATGGTGGGTGAGTTCTGAGAGTGAATTCTTATTCTAAAGGAGGGCTTCTTCTGTACAACTGACACAAAGGGCAGATCCACAAATGTAACATTGGTATCACAGAAGCAACAAGGTTGGAAGAGACCTCCAAGATCATCCGATCCAACCATCCACCTACCACCAGTACTGCCCACTAAACCACATCCCTCAGTAGAACATCCCAACACTGAGATTAAGAGCATCTACCAAGCTGTACTATATTAAAGACACACATATACCAAAACAACAAACACGAGGCCATCAGTAGAGAACTATGGAGTCCAGATCACACAAGTATGGACCCATCTTCCAAACACAGTCGCACAGTACTGAAGAAGTCACCTAAAATCCAGCCTGCTTTAAGAAAACAATGAAGTTTCATTTCCTCAGCTTCTTAAACCTTCAATCAGTGCTGCATTGTTTTCCTACTGACCACTACATAACACAGAGCAGGCGGGGTGGGCTGAGCTGAGGACAGCACAGTCCTGCTTCCAGGTAGCACCTCCTCTCCAATAACAGGCACCCTACAGCCATGCAACTGGTGTTCTTATCAGCTACAACCTCCTCCAGCCCAAACCAGGCACCAACACGAAGGTCAGATGCAAAGAAGAAAAAAAAAGGCAATGATGCTGGACTTGCTGGGCTTTGGGCAATCCTCGGGGCCAAGACTGTATGGGAAAAGTTCAGTTGTCGTAGAGGTGTTTGGTCAAGTCCCATCACTTCAGGTTGTGCCTCTGACAATGCGTGGTTACATTAGATTGTGACAGGACATTGCTGAACAGGAACGATGGCGAGCATGCTAAAATAAATGTAGTCATTACAGTGGCCAGAAAGTCCTAAAGAGTTCAACAGAGCAAGAAATAAACAGCCAGCTCCATGCTGCTCTGTGCACTGCTCAGTGCTGTGTCAGTAATTAACTATTCCTCAACAGTCCTAGGGTCAAAATATAACGTAGGCATCCACTCAACCAGCACAACCACATGTGATCTTCAACAATGAAATCTATGGAAGCATTAAAAATAAGACTGCTTTGCAGGCTATTCTCCCAGAACTCAGTAGCATAACCCCTGTATTGAATTCAAGTATAAACTAACCCAAACCACGATGCTTTAAAGAGGCTGGAAGTTTACAGAAGCCATAAAGTTTACAGAAGCCATCCTTAAAAACCAGACAAAACTCATTAAGAAAAGCAATGAGTTACTAATGATTGTTTATTAGTGTAAGTGCCTCTCTAAGAAACTGGTGAGGGATTTAATAAATGAAATAAGGCATCAGAAGAATTACAAAGGCTGTCAAGCCTTAATTCCTTGAGATACTCGAGTGATTGATGACTATCATGGAATTATCTATGTAGAAACCCTGCTAGGAGCCTATCGTTATAGTGACTGCAGAAATAGAATATCCTGATGGCTGCACTTGTCTAAAAGTACATCCATTAACGGCAGCTTACCCAATTTAGTACTTGGCCATGACAGGCAGGTACATCATTTCCAGGCTGGAGGGGCTCTGAGCATCACATGGAGCTGTGGGGGTCCCTACTCACTGCTGGGAGTTGGACTGAATGGCTTTTAAACGTCCTCTCCAACTCAAACGATTCAGTGACACTATGATTCTACAGCAATACAAGGCCTGTAAAACATTCTACAATGTTTCCCAAGAGTTTACTAGAAAACAGCAGAGCCTTCCTGTTAGCCCTGTCTTACAACTGAGGTCATCTGAAGTCAGCAATTCCTTAAGTAGCCAATGACAGGAACTTCCCCTGGAACAGATATACACTGCAGCCATCATTACATCCTCTTTCCTTTGACTACAGTTATAGATGTAACCAGAGTGCCCTGCAGACAACAGAGGCCACAAACATCCACCTACAGCACAACCCACAGACTGACCCAAGCCCTCGGTTCTGCACTGATTCCCAAGCAGGTATTGCAGCACTGCAGGGCATAGGTGCACTTCTCACAAAGCTGTTCTTACAACAGCTTGGAGTTTAACATAAAGAAAGATATCTCCTCTTTAACAGACCTGATCACAGCTGAAAGTCCTCCAACATTTTCACCAACCCAACCGGTGCTGAGGATCAGCAGATGAGATTCTTTGAGCTCACCAATACTGGTCCATATTTACAACAGAGCAACCTCATGCACACAACCTGATCCTACCACTCGGTGTCTGTGTACATACAGACTTACCCCAACAGACTTGTTCCTCATAAGGTGCAGTGCATCACAACAGCTGCAGAGCCAACCCACTATTTAGGTGCCGAGACACTTAGTTGTGTCATCCTGAACACTCCTCTTCCTCTCCTGCCCAAGAAGACAACATCACCAGACATTGCCCCCAGAAAGAACTGCAGGAAAGCAGCACAAGTTTCTGTGTCGCCAACACTGCTTCCCTTTGCACAGAGCTGTCTGGATGCTATTTGGTTCACCATCTGTTGTGCCCTGACAGCATCAGTTGCTCCCACAGTGCCAGATGTACCCACAGGATGACAAACCCTCAAGTATTTTAATGGCCCTCACCACAGCTACACCTCCAGACCCTACTTAAACACAACTGAAACGAGTTTCTCTCTAGGCAAGACCTGCAGCAGTTCGATGAGCTCATGACATCAGTGGTGGCCTGCAAGCTGTTAAATACCTCAGTTCAACTTTCTACTAGGTTTAATTCAGAAGCAGCCATTCAGTTTTACCACTGGAGCTCCATGCCACATCCACAGACATCCCCAGTTAGAAGGGGAAGCCATGATGGAAAATCAATACCCTCCCACAGCAGTTTGACAGCACAACAACATCACAAACCCACACCCCACTGGAGTGACTGGGTGACAGCCCAACAACTGCATGTCCTCCCCTGGATCTCTAAGAGAACAATTATGACAGTCAGAACTATCCAAAACTGATGACAGCACTCTTTACGTTTATTCCGGATGAGCAAATGAATACATGTGTTGGTCACCTTGACAATATCTGCTGCAATGAACAGCACTGGAGGTAATTGTTGCAAAGCCTTGAACAAGGCAGAAGTAACACATGTTACAGAGCTTTCCATGTCACAGATCTCAGTGCACACAACTTGGGAGATAAACTGCAGTACATGTGAACTGCACCCTGAAGCTTGCAAAGCACGAATAGCAGAACCTATCAAACCTTTCCAGCTGTGGTAAATTCTGAGCACCCTCACTAAGTTTGCAGACAGCTTGAAGTTGGGGGAAGCATCAATCTGCAAGAGGGCAGGAAAGTGCTATGGAGGGACCTGGGCGGGCTGGTTGCTGGGCTAAGGCTGATGGGATGAGCTTCAATGAGACCGAGTGCTGCACTTTGGGCACAACAGCCCCATGCAGTGCTACAGGCTTGAGGCACAGCAGCCAACAGCTGTGCATAGAAGGACCTGGGGGTGCTGGTGACACTCAGCTGAACATGAGCCAGCAGGGTGCCCAAGGAGCCCCATGGCATCATGGCTGTGCCAACAGCAGCGCAGCCAGCAGGAGACCATCCCTCTGTGCTGGCACTGCTTGGGCTGCACCTCAGTGCTGTGCTCATTGCTGGGCCCTCATTGTGTTAAAGACATGGAGGAGCTGGAGTGTGTGCAGAGAAGGGAACAGAGCTGTGAGGGGTCTGAAGCACAGCACTGGGGAACGGCTGAGGGAATGAGATGGGTCCGTCTGGAGGAGCTCAAGGGAAACCAGATTGCTCTCTACAACTACCTTGTTGTGGGGAGGTGAGGGTTGGCCTCTGCTCCTGGGTAACAGATGGGATGTGATGGCCTCAAGCTGCACCAAAGGAAGGTCACGTTGGGCATTAGGAAGATCTCAGAATCAGCAGCGATGCAACGGCAGAGGCTGCACAGCGAGTGATGGAGTCACCATCTCCAGAGGGGTTCCATAACCGTGGGGAGGTGGCACTGAGCTCCATGGGCAACAACACTGCGGTAGGTGGATGGTTGGACCGGATGATCTTACAGGCCTTTTCTTACCGACCCTACGACCCCCCCCCCAAAACACAGCATGGCTGAGCACTCAGCCTACAGCAGTAAAACAAAACACAGCATGGCTGAGCACTCAGCCTACAGCAGTAGAACAAAACACAGCATGGCTGAGCACACAGCCTACAGCTGTAAGCCAACCCTGTGAGGATGACACATTCCAGACCCACATGAGGCTGTTGGGCACAGTCAGCAGCTGGTGCTGCCCTTCCATTCAGAAAGGAAGGCCGGGTGTGAGCAGCAGCTAACAGGTTGGGTTTTAAATCCAACAGCATGATGTTACCGCACAGCTCCCGCAGCAACAACTCACTAACCGCAGGGGTTACTATGGCACAAAGAAGCAATGCCCACCGTTAGCCAAGGGTAAGAAGTGAACGGCTTCCATTCACAAATGGCTCCTTACCGTCGTACCGGCATTAAAGCTCCGCTCACTGCCCGTAACACCCACACGGCGCTGAGCTCACACCGTCCCCCCCATCACCACCCCGAGGCCTGGCGCGGCCCAGAGGCGCAGCGCCCCGCGTCACCGCACCCACAGCCCCGCACCGACAGCCCCGCACCGCCGGCGCCCTCCCGGCCGCAGCTCCACGCCGTGCGGATGAACGTCGCTCCCCCCGCTCGTGCTCCGCCAACGCCCGCCGCGCTCCCGTTACCGAACCGCAACGGCTCCACCGCGCCGTGAGGGCCCGTACCTGGCAGAAGCCGCGGCAGTAGGCCCGGGACGACGCCTCCGAGACCTCCTGCTCGCACAGCTCGGTCTGCAGCTGCCACAGCCGGCCCCGCAGCGCCGCCACCAGTCGCGCCATCTCGGCCCGCGGAGCCGCCTCGGCCTCAGCGTCCGCCATCTGCGCTCGGCCCCGCCGCGCGTAGGCACGGATCACGTGACGGCGCCGCCGACCTCAGCGGCCCGGGACGGCGGCACGTGACGCCGCACGTGACGCGACGCACGGCGCGTCGGGCACGTGACCGGAAATAGCCGACCGGGGGGGGTGCTGGGTGAGCCCTTCCGGGTGCATCCGGAAGTGCATCGCTGCGGTGTGAGCTCAGTGCGGATCCGACGGGGCTTCAGGTCGGAGACACCGCATCGTTAACGATGGAGCCGAGGTAGGAGAGCGAGCAGCACTAACGGACACGGGCCCGGATCCAGCTCCTTCCGTGGGTCCCAGTCTGTGGGTCGGGGTTCGGAGCCGGGGGAGGGTAAAGGGTTGTGTGTATTGTCCCACCTGGGCAGGCTATGGGAAACGGGAGGGGGTGAACGCAGTCTAACCCCCTTCCCTTAATGAGCTCCGGCAGTGGTACCCCAAAGGTCCCCCCACCCCACACACCCCCACTATCCTATCGGCCACCCCCCGCCCCACACACCCCCAGTATCCTATCAGCCACTCGTGTGCTCACAGTGTTGGGGGGGCACTTTATTGGGGTGTGGGGGTTCCATTGAGCTCCTATAGGAATCCAATGGGGAGCACCCTTGGGGTGTGTACCCTTGGGGGGAGCCCCACTGTTATAGGGAGTCAAAGGGGGGTGAAGCGCAGGACCCCCCCCAGGTGCCGCCGTAACCAGGGCTGAATGCGGAACAGGCTGATGGCAAAATCCCGGGGCTGGTGGCCGGGGGGGGCTGGGGCACGGAGCAGCTCCCCTTCAGCATTGCGGCCCCCGGTATGGCAGGGATTGAAGGTGCCCCAGCTCAGGACCCCGACCTGCAGGAAGGGGGAGTTTGGGGACCCTATAATGAATGTGTGTGTGGGGTCAGGGCGGAGGAAGTTAGGGACCCCCCCATATAAAAATCACCTGGAGGAAACGGTGTCGGCGCTCCACAAAGAGAGAACCCCCAGATTCACCTGGGAACATATTGGGGTATGGGGATATGGGGACAGTACAGTGACGTGGGGACTTGGATGTAAAGACAAGCGAACATGGGGACAATATGGGGGTACGGGAATGTGGGGATGGGGATATTTGCCCCCCCCCCCCCCCCCCACACACACACACCTTTGCAGGCTGCATCCTCACACTCACCGCCACGCTCCTGCCCACTGCACAGGAACCTTTCTGTCACCACATCCTTCACAGAGGCATTGGCATGGGGCATCCCGGGCTGCACTGCACCCCCCATGCAGGAGGCGCGCTGTGGGGCAGAGCAACACTATGGGGCAGGGTCCTGCTGGGACTCTTCCCTGTTGTGGAGGATGTTTGGGGCTGTGGGTCACTCTATGGGATAGAGCTGCGCCTTGGGGCAGCCCCACACCTCTTCCTGCTCCTTGATCCTGACGTTCAACCTCCTGCCCTCCAGCGACACAAACTCGGCAGGGACACGAGTGCGGCCCATCAGCTCCACCTCTGTAGGACATTTGGAGACAGGAAGATAATATGGGGATGCGTGGGATTCTGGGGACATGGGAACAGTGAAACAGGGATATGGGACACTGTGACATTTGGGGACATGGGGACAATGTAGAGATGGGGAAATGGGGATGCAGGGACAAGGAGATATGGTGACAATATTGGAGGGGGGAAATACAGACACAGGGATATGAGACATTGTGACATTTGGTGATATGAGGACAATGTGAGAAGGGAGGTATAGGGACACATGGAGGTGAGAATGTGGGGATGATGTTGGGTGCCCCCACCTTGCTTTTGGCATGTGGTCCCTGGTGCCATTCTCAAAGCTCTGTTTGCATCCTCAGTGCAGGGTATGCAGATGCGCCTTTTTTGGGGAGGGAATTAGATTTCTTAGTGGGGTTCAGGACCCCGTCAACATCATCCTGCCCCCCCCTACATCCCACTGTCCCACTCACCTGGGGGCCCCTGTGTCTCCCACCTCCTTCACCAGCTCCACCAGGGCCACATCATAGTCGTAGAACTCAGGCACTCCCCGTGCCACCTTCCCCCGGATGTTAAAGTCCTCATGGAGTTTCCACCCCTGGATGGAAATCTCCTGACCCCCTGCTGCAGACCCCCCAGAAATGGGAATTGAAGGAGTCCCAATGGGGTGGAGAGGTCCTGGATTTTGGGGTCCCAGTGGGGTGGGGGGGGTGGGATCAGGATGAGGGGAGTCCCCAATGTTGGGGCCTTACCCAGCTCGGCGCTCCAGGCGTGCGGGCTCTCACCCCCCAGGAAGCAGTGAGCAGCTGTCAGCACCCAGCGGCCCCCCAGAAGGGTCCCTGCACAACGCTGCTGCACTCCAGTCTGGGGGAGTACCGGGGGGGAGGTGCAAGAACACAGGGTCTGCATTGGAATCCCTTGTCCCCATTGGGTCCTCCCATCCCCAATGGACTCCTCCAACCCCAGTGATCCTCCGTGACTTCCCCCCAATCCTTAAGGGATCCCAATGATCCATAATGGGCCCTCACCCATAGATTTCCCTCCCCCAATCTTCACTGGATCCCTCAATCCCCAATGAATCCTCTCCATCCCCAGTGAATCCCCAATAAATATTCCTTTGACACCCAGCACCCCCCAAAGGATCCCCCATCCAAGATGGTACCCCCTCCATCCTCAGTCACCCCCAGTGGATCATCTCCAACCCCAACAGATCCTCCCCAGTGCCCACCCTCAGAACAACATGCCACGGTGGCCGGGTATTGCCAGCAGGGATGATGACACCACAGAGGTCCCCAATGGCAGTGGCAGCCAACGCTCCCTCCAGTGCCTGGCGTAGTGCCGACGCATCTGCCAGCTTGAAGGCATGGCGCTCATCCCGGCGGTGCGAGGCCACTGCCTCCAGCTCAGCCATGTCCACCTCCAGGGTCCCCACCCCAAAAGCATAGATGTCTGGGGGTGAGGAGTCAGAGGGTGAGAAAGGGGGTGGGGGGCACCTGGAGCGGGGTTTGGAGAACCTGAGTTGGGATTGAGGGCACTGAAGGTGGCTGAAGTTATCAGAAGTGGGGTCTGGATGTCTCACATGAACATTGGAGCACCAAAAATAGGGTTGCGAGCACCTAAAACGGGGCTTGGGGTGTGTAGAACAGAGGTCAGGGCACCACAACAGGGTTAAGGGCCCCTAGAATAGGGTTTGGGCCATCTGCCATGGGGTCTGATCATGGGGACAGGGCGAGAGGCACCAAATGGGGCACTGGCCCTGGGGATAGGAGGAAACCAGGGTATTGACCCCACTGCTGGAGCAACAGCAAATAGAGGCTAGGGCAAAGGGACGCTGGGTCAGGGATGTGGAGACAGGGTGGCCTCCAGATGCCCAAAACCCAACTCAGGTCCCCAGAACCACTGAGGACACTTTAACCCTATTCTTCAGCTCCTCAAAACCACTCCCAAGGTTCCAAAAGTCTATCTCAATGTCCCCACACCCCCTCTGTTCCCACTGGTGTCCACATGGCCCCAATCCACCTCTGAGGTTCCCCCAAACCACCTTGAAGGTGCCCAGTGCTACCTCAGATGTTCTCAAACCCCCAACTGAGATCCTCAACTTCACCTCAGAGATCCTCCAAACCAACCTCAGTGTCCCCATTTCCCTGCTGTCCCCACACACCCACCCAAGAACTCCTCGCGGTCCTCTTTGATCTTCAGCACGTCCTCAATCTTGGCCACTGCGTCCCGGGGATGTCTGCCAACGTTGAACCTCCCTATAGAGCAGCATGATGGAGCTCAGCCCAGCCCCACAGCATCCACCCAAGCACTGTCCCCACATTGTCCCCACCATCTGTCAGCAGGATGATGACATGCCGCGTGTCCCTCCACACGTTGGGTTGGCCGTCACGCGTTGACCACTCCTTATGGAAGAGGATCATGTGGTAGACCTCCAGCAGCGCCCCATACATGTTGGTCCCCGTTGCGTTCCCGTGCACTAAAGGGACAACATCATGTTATTGTGTCCTCAATGCATTCCCAACTTTGGGGTTGCCCACTTTGGGGACGTACCACCAAACTTCATGGCTTCCAAGCGCGCAATGACTTCATCAGCATCCAAAGAGTCATCTTCGGTGGTAGAGATGATGACATGCGTGTGGGTGGCGAAGGAGACGATGGCAAACCTGAGGGGCACCTCAAAGCTGCTGAGCTGTGGGGCAACAGGGAGATGGGGATAGCTCAGAGCACCCATTCCAGACCCCCAACCTCTGAGACCTACCTCCTTGGTCTCATCTCATCATAGTTTTCCTGGTCTCAACTTCACCCTGTGGTGTAACCCCATCTCCTCATCTCTCCATGTTCTCCCAATGGTTCCACCTCTTCATCCCATGATCCCACCCCATCTTCCTCATCCCCCCACGGTCCCATTCCATCTCCCTGTGGTCTCCCCATGGTCCCACCCTGTTGTCCCCCTCGCACCCTATCCACGATGGTCACAGCGCTCTGTCGGAAGAGCTCAAAGTTGTCCTGTTGGACGCTGCCAGACGCATCCAGAAGCACGTAGACATGGAGGGACCCATTGTGGCTCAGTATGATGCGGCGCCCCAGGGACGTGTCTGTCACCACAATGTCACCATGATGTCATTGTGATGATGTCACTGTGATGATGTCACCACAGTGTCCCCCCAGCTCACCACTGTCAGCACGGGCACCCGCCAGCTCCAGGATGGAGGTGAAGGAAGAGCCGAGGCCGCTGCTGATGTCCTCGGGAAGGTCGTAGGAGTAGGGGTCTGTGGGGACATTTGGGGACATCGTGGGGATGTGGAGATATGGGGACAATGGGGGACATGCAGACACTTGGGGACTTAGGAACATGGGGACACATGGGGACCTGAGAACACAGGAAAAAGGGAACAATAGGAGGGTATTTAGGGATGTGAGGCTATGGCACATGGGGATACAGCACATAGGGACATGGGGATTTGGGGGAACACGGGGGTATCTGGGGATACGGAGACAATATGGGGACATGGATATATGGGACATATGAGGACATGGGGACACAGTGTCACTCACGGCGGCAGGTGGGCTCAGGCCCAGACCACCTCCCAGTCTCCATGCAGTGGCGCCGGGGAGGTCCCAGTAGCTGCAGTCCTGCCCCACAGTGCACCCCCACCTCGGCCCCATGGTGCCGCCCCCCGCCTGTTGTCACCCCCCCCGCTGGTGTTGCAGGGGGGGGACAGTCACCTTCTGTGGGGAGAATCAGTAGGAGGTACAGAGCCCTTGACCCCCAAGGGACCCACACACTTCATAGGGATTCCCCAACCCCATTGGGATCCACCCATCTAACTCCTGTTTTCCACCCCCCTAAAGCCCATATAGGGACATTGGCCCACCCCATAACCCCAACCCCCCTCAGATATTTATCGTTCCCCTCAGCCCCACAGGGACCCTCGAGTCCCCTCCCAGCGACCATAAGGACACCCCCACCCCCCCCAAATCATGTTCCTTACCCCCCTCAGTCCCATAAGGACCCTCCAACCCCATCAACCTTTGGGCATATAAGAGGGATTTTGAAGACTTTAAGGGCTATGGGGACCTTGAGGAAGGTTTCTGGGGTCTCTAAGGGGGATTTTGAAGCCTCCCAGGGATACTCTGTCCCCCCTAACACCCCCCCAACGAATTTTGGGGCATTTCCCGGAGGTTTGGGGGCCTTTTGGGTCGATTTCGGGCCCTTTAGGTGGGTTTTAGGTCTCCACTCACCTCCATCGTCGCACACAGGGGGGGATTCGCTCCATACCCCCCCAGCTCTGCAGTGCAGCTCTGCGGCCCCTCGCAGCACGAAGCCGTCATCGCAGGCGAAGCGGAGGACGCTGCCGGAGGGGTAGGCGGCGAGTCGCGGCTCCACGGTGCCGTGAGGGAAAGAGAGCGGCGCGGGGCAGCGGAGCGCTGGGGGGTTGAGGGGCAGCAATGAAACCCCCCCCTCAAAACGCTCCCGGGGTTCTGTTTCCCCCCGGACCTCATTTCCGGCGGACTCCTTTGGAAATGCCCCGTTGCGGGGAACCCCAAGCACCGGGAAAATATTTTTTCATTGCTGCTTCCTACCCGGCCCCTATTAGAAGAACACCTACTTCCTGCCTAGCCCGGAATTTACCCTCCACTTCCGTCTTAAACCCGGAAGTGGAATACCCGCGACCTATTTCGCACCTCGGCACCGGGCGGGCTCCGAGCGGCCCCTCGGGGGAGCGCAGCGCTGCCGGGTCCGGGCCGCTGGGTGCGGGTAAGTGCCCGGCGGGCACCGCGGGGAGCAGCGGGGGGAGGCGGGGAGCGGCACCGGGAGCACCGCGAGGAGCAGCAGCAGCCACGGAGCCATGGCCGGGAGTGAGGGCTGAGGGGGGAGCCGCGGGGATAACGGGGGGGGGAGGGGCGAGAGGAAGGGCCGCCCATCCGGCCTTATCGCCAACCGCTGAGGACCACGTGACCTCCCGGTTCTACCTTATCACCTCCAGTCCCCCCCGCTGAGCCCCGTTCCCTTCCGTTAACCCCATTAACCCCAAGTGTCCCCAATGACCCCATTACCCATAGAGCAAAACTGCCTTGAGAGCAGATCGTGCTGCCCAGCCAACATCCTTCCACTGACAAAGATGGGGATGGATGAGGAGAAACACAGAGATAAATGAGGATAAACATGGAGGTAGATGAGGAAAAACATGGAGGTAGATGAGGAGAAAGGCTGCATGTGCTGCTGCTTCGTTTTGTGTTCCTAACCAAGACATCCATGTCTCCTGTTAGATCCACGTGCCACTTAACAAGGCTGGGCAATTCATGCTGCTTTCCACTTTTCCGTCAAGCTTTATCTTTCTATGTTCGTATTGCTACTCCATATTGCTACTCCATATTGCTACTCCATATTGCTACTCCATATTGCTACTCCATATTGCTACTCCATATTGCTACTCCATGTCCAGCCCTAACAGAGACCAAGAGCTCTTATCGTTATCAAAATGAATGCAGCAACAGGGATGGCTGAGCTCATACAGACAATAAACAGGGACGTTCGCAGTGCCAACATGTCCACCTTCCTATGGAACATGTGACTTGCATACTTTATTGCATGGGAAAGGACCGCATGACCAAGACTTCAAACAGTGAATTTCCTGATGGAATACGGAATCCCTCCTTTTTATAGTGTGATTCCTTTGATGGCATCTGAAGCGTTAGATTTACCTATGCAGGTTTGACCTGTACAGGCAGAGTTTGGTTGATACGTAAGGAAACAGGCTTTCTTTTGTCAGAGAGGGTTTCTGCAAGCTTACAAACATCTGTTTCCTGCAGTCCATGTCACGAGCTATTGCAGCCATCTTAGGACTTGACGTCCCACCATCAAGGTGGATGACAAATGGTGTTGGAAGCGAGGCGAGCACTGTAGGCTTCCAGCCATCTGTTGGGCTTCATTCTTAAGTCATTGGCCTGCTCCCTTTGGCATCCTCTGCTGTTCAATGTGAAGGCACAACGTGCAGCTGAGAGCTGGAAGAGAACAGGGGTTAAGTGACAAGGCCATCCCGACCAGCTGGGGGGACTGAAAGACATCAACGTCTGTTTAATTTTTCTCTCTCTTTCAGGATCCATCACAAAATGTGAAAATGAAAGGGGGAAAGTCTGCAGGTACCACTGATCCCAGGAGACCTTTGTATCGCGTGTGTTTGTCTTGGTGAGTTTGCATTTCAGATCCCACGTGGATAAACACAGCTCAAGGCCCAAACAGGTGTCTGGCCCATGAGAAAGGGCTCGTGGGAACACACACAGACTTGCTTCTGCACGTAGCAAGAAGAAACTTGTTTGTGAGCGACTGCTCTGCAGCTGTAAGCAGGTCTCTCCCTGCTTTCTGATGCTTTCTTGCCGTAAATACAGCACTGAGGGGTGCTGTGGGCATTCTGCTGGCCAGCTGCCCCTGCTGAGGTGAGTGCCTCTATTAAACTGATGGATATTAACTTGCCTCCACGTATGTTCTTTGGGATTGATAAACCTTAAGCAGAAGCACCAGCCAAGTTTGCAATGATTTAAGTTAAGGCTCAGCTCGTCGAAACACACATTTCCTTCCATCTCTCAAACGTGCAGTTGAATTGGTTGTGTTACCTGCGCTTCGATTAACATCTGAGGAATGCAGTGTGAACCTGGAGAGCTACTTCTTTGTTTATTAACAGCTAAAAAGGCACCTCAGTGCCTTGTCTTCCTCCTGCTACACGATGTGTGTTGTAATAAAGGATTTCCTTTAAGCAGTGATTGATGATACCAGTAACTGAAGAGATGTGAATTATACCTTCGCCTTCCAAGGGCTCTTCCTTTTAAGAGCATCCTGTGCTTTCTGGGTGCTCACAGACTCGCTGTAACAAAAGGGGCTGGTCAGCACAGTGTGCTCCTCTCCCCAAGCAGCAGCAGGACGATACCCATGGGGTTGTTCCCCAACGTCTTGCTTTCCTGGGGTCTTCCTGCCCTCTCTCTCCTCCTCCCACCTTCCCATTGGCACTGCAAGGGACGAGGTGGGAAAGCAGCAGTTCCCGGCAGGCAGCCAGAGGTGTGCCTCCCTCCCACTGTAATGCAGGTGATAAGGAAACATTCCCATCTCGTTGGAGGGTGGAAACCCAAACCTTCCGTTCACAAAATAAACCCCCTCCCGGACTGAAACTCAAACCCAATTGGCAGGGAGAGCTGCTCTCTCCTTACCACAAAGGAGAAGCGCACGGCAGCAGGAGGCCGGCCCTGCTCCCCCATTAGGGCTTCTCTTTGCGGTGCCATGAGGTCACAACGAGACCCCATCCGGACCCCCCGGGCTGAGCCGTGCCGCCCCGCAGCGCCGCTCTCCGGGCGGACCCAGCCCGCTCCCACCGGCGCGGCCGGCAGGGGGCGCTGTAAGGCGGGGCGGGGCCGGGCCGGGCGCTGCGGGCTCCGGGCGGCGCCATGAAGGACTGCGAGTACCGGCAGATCCCGCCCGGTGCCGCCGCTCCGGGATCCGCCGCTTCCCCTCCGCCCGCTGTACCGGATCGTCCGGGCGAGAACCCGCGGCCACGTCGGAAATGGGAAGTATTCCCGGGCCGCAACCGCTTCTACTGCGGCGGCCGGTTGATGCTGGCGGGGCACAGCGGAGTCTTCGCCCTCACGCTCGGCCTCATCCTGACCACCAGCGGGCTCTTCTTCGCCTTCGAGTGAGTCCGAGCGGCCCCCGCTGCCTCCCCGCGTCCCCTCGGTCGTTCCCGTATTGCGAATGAGCGGCCGGGACCGGAGGAGGAAAAGGAGGATGGGGGGAGGAAGAGGAGGAGGAGGAAGAGGGGGCAGCTGCAGGACGGGTTCTGCTGTGTTAGAGGTCCCCGCTTCAGTTCTCCTCCCCAAGGGGTAATTTACAGCGTGCTGTGTCATAAAAGATAGCTGGTTCTGAAGGGATGGTTGGTAACTGCACGTATATGTCTCTTGTCATTTCACAGCTGCCCCTTCCTTGCCCGTCACCTGACCCTGGCCATCCCCATCATTGCAGCCATCCTCTTCTTCTTCGTCATCAGCTGCCTCCTCCAGACGAGCTGCAGGGACCCCGGGATCCTGCCCAGAGCCACCCCCAGTGAGGCTGCAGACCTGGAGAAGCGCATCGGTGAGACGGCTGGGCCCTCTGCTGCCGTGCTTCTGCACGCTGTCTGCTTAGAGCTTTCCTTTCTGCTTTACCCCATTGCTTTCCCAGGCAGAGCCGTGTGCTTGTAGCACAGGGGCAGCAGCAGAGCAGGCTGCTGCTCTGTACAGAGCTGAGATGAAGGGGAGCTCATGGCATCAGCATCCTGAACGCGGTGCTGTCAGCAGCTGTGCTGCAGCTGGGGGTGCACAAAGTCCCCATTCAGAGTCACACTGCTGCACTCACGGAGGCAGACAGGCAGAGCGTTCAGCGTCTGTGCCGTAGTTCAGATCTGAGGCTGGGATTTATGAGGATCTGGTTTCCAGTTGATCCTACAGACCTCGGTTTCTTTTCCCTCTCTTGGAAGAGCCAGTTCTGCCCTACCTGAGTTCCACCCCGCTGCCCTTCTGTGGCTGTAGTGCTTCTGCACAGTCCCATCTCTCACTGTGATGGGCACTGAGCTGCCACTCCTTGCTCTGGTCAGCACTGGGAAGGTGGAGGGGCTGTGCAGCAGGAGATGAGAGAGCAGGATGGATCTGGGAGGTGGAATCCATGCTTGGGATGAAGTCAAGGCACTGTGGGTTTGTAACCTGGAAGCAGAAGTGCAGCGGGGGGATGTTCAGTACTGGGATGCTTTGGAATGAGAAGGAAGTGAGCCCTTAATCTGTGCACTCACTCCAAGTGGGACCATCCCTTCTGGAGGCTTCAGTGGGTTTCAGAGCTGCCTGTGGTAAACCACAACAAATCTCTACTTAAGCATCCTGATAGCGAGGGCTGGGCTGAGCAGCCTGAGCCCCATAAGGAGGACGAGGCGATGTGATGGGCTCAGCCCCCAGCTCCTTGCTTTGCACTGATGCAATGCCCAGGAAGGTGTGTGCACCCATAGTCTGTGTGACCACCAGTAAGAAATGCTTTAGCAAAGCTGACATGGAGCATTTCCCATCTGAAGGCAGTTGCAAGGCGATAATTCTGCACTTGACTAAAAAACTGGCTTGAAAATCTTCCCAGAGCAGTTATCTGTGTTTCTATTTATAAGTGCTGACAGCAGTAATCTGGCTGCAGATGCTGCCTGCTGCACCAGCTGTTGCTGGTAATATAACCCATTTATTTTCCTCTTACCTTGCTCTGTTTCATCTCCGTTTTCAAAGCCTTCCCCAGAGTGAGAAAGGTGCTGTTTCAAGAGTGGCTGAAACAAACCGAATAACCCAACACTGCAGACATGGCACAGAGCTTTTCCAGCCCTCAGTTTTGCTGAGCTGATGATGAGTTTCCAGCTGTCAGCTCCAAGCGGAGAACACACAGGTTGAAACACACAGCATGTCTCCAAATCCCATTTCATCCACGAGGATGAGGAACCCTCTTGTGCTACTGATGTGCACGGGTCAATGCAGTCTGCCTGGAGATGTGCTGTGCTGCTCTCTGATGGGGTTGTGCCAATGGGGTTGTGCCTGGCAGCGGATTGTGGTGCCACGGGGCACTGGGGTGGCTGGGTGTCCCCTGCACTGCTCTGACTGTCCCTTCTCTCCCTTGCAGAT
Source organism: Excalfactoria chinensis (assembly GCF_039878825.1). Taxonomy (NCBI): domain Eukaryota; kingdom Metazoa; phylum Chordata; class Aves; order Galliformes; family Phasianidae; genus Excalfactoria; species Excalfactoria chinensis. The sequence goes on from NC_092846.1 coordinate 1,745,512, forward strand.
GCCATGGGGACCTCCACGTACCGCCTGCCAGCCCGCACGATGGAAGTGGTCATCAACAAGTATGTGGTGAAGCTCAAGTATTGCTACACCTGCAAAATGTTCCGTCCCCCACGCACCTCTCACTGCAGCGTCTGCGACAACTGCGTCGGTGAGTCCGGATTGCAGCAGTGCCCATCCCATGGCTGTAGGGGTGGCTGATGTTCCTGAGCTGATTGCTTTTGCTTTTCACGTGGGGTTATAAAGGGAGATAGAAAGAGGTCTGTCCTCTTCCCATTTAAACAGAAGTGGCTCGGGTTGAGGGCACAGCATGTCCAGTGCTCCGTGTCTCCTTCCCCTGCTTTGGAGGGCAGTGTTCCATGATGTGTGCTTAAGGCCCCACCAAGCACAAGGTTTGCAGCAGGCTCCGGCCTTTGGGTGGTACAGAAACTGCTGCAGGTTGTGGTGTAGCTCACCTGTGTACCCACCCAGTGCCCTCTGGCTGTGGTGGGGCAGGAAGACAAGAAAAGCTCCCGAGGGCTCCATGCAAGGAGCAGTGTGAGTGGGCAGAGGAGTGGCACAGGGCTCAGTGGCATGAGCAGAGGCTTCGCTCCTTGAGTGAGGCTCCTGGTAGTCCCCCATGGAGCCCTGGAGCTGCACGTTGCACTTCATTGGGGCAGATGGAGCAGCAGAACCCCATGGCTCTGGTTATGTTTGGAAGCTCCCATGTGCTTTGTGTCTGGGGATAGCTGTGGGTGGCCAGGGCTTCTCCTTGTGCTGGATCTGCTGCCTGGAAAGCAGCCACAGGCAGGACAGCATTTGGAGAGGAACAGTCTGGGAGAGCAGGCACGCACTGACTTTGTGTCAGAGTTTTGTTTGTGTTGGTGTCCCCCGCAGCAGGGTTACAGCAGTGCTTCAGTCTGCAATCCAGCCCTTTCATTAGAAGATGGGAGTGTTTCCACACATGCTGCACCTGCCTTGGGTTCCCAGGCGGTTTCTTGGATTGCGGAGCCATATTTTCATAACTTTGTGTGTTATTTTCTGCAAGGGAAACAGACACACAGGGAGAGCAGCAGTGCTGCCTGTACACACCCAGTGCTGCTGGGTATTGGAGAAACTGCCACGCTTTCCCTGCTCGCTTTCAGTTTTAGTAATGGGAGATGTTACTGGTCACAAGGCTTGCAAGCTTGCAGTGCTTGGTGATAGGGAAGTTTTGACCTTAAATGTTTTTTAATAAGGGGTGTATGAACAGGCTGCAGGGCTTGCTTCGAGCTTCTCAGCAACGATGCTGTGCTGAGAGCTGCTGATCTCGGCGCAGTGGGTTCAAGCTCAGTTCTCAGCTGGTTGTCAGAGACTCAGCAGCGAGTGGAGGGCAGCAGCAGCCCTCACTGTGTTCCTGTGTTTCAGAGAGGTTTGATCATCACTGCCCCTGGGTGGGCAACTGCGTGGGGAAGCGCAACTACCGCTACTTCTACGCCTTCATCCTCTCCCTCTCCTTCCTGACAGCCTTCATCTTTGCGTGTGTCGTCACCCACCTCACTCTGCGTAAGTACGGCTGGCAGCAGCAGCAGCAGCAGCACACCTTGCTTTGGGTGACAAGCAGCTCGGGGCCCTGGGGCAGCATGAGGTTGCAGTGTGGGTTTAAGCCAGGCTTCCCAGTGCAGGTATCCCAAATAAACAGGGGCTCATGTTGCAGGGAAGCCCAGACTCACCTCTCTTCTCTCTGCAGAGAAACCTTGTGAGCTGGTGACACAGTTATCCCCCTCCAGAGCAAATGCCTTCGGTGCTGTCCCAAGTGGGTGGGCTTTGAGCGCGTCTTCCCTTAGCCCTGCAGGGGGGGTGACCTTTCTTTCAGCTCTAAGTCTCCTGGACTTGCACTTGCTGACATCTCTGCACAGTTGCAGCCTGCAGGTGTTTTTGGGCAGCCAAACAGATCCCTTTGGCCTGCAGGGGCTGGTTGTGTGCTGGGGAGTAAAGTGTTGCCTGGAGTTATGAGGCTGGCTGGTGGAATGTGGTTCTTTGTCCTATTTGCTTTGCAGGCTCTCAGAGAGATGGATTCCTCACCACCCTGAAGACAACACCTGCAAGATATCCTTTTGGTGCCAATAGCTGCTTGGACAATTGGGCACTGGTGCAGCAACAGTTAACTCTGTAACAGAGAAGAGAAGCTGGCTCTTTGTAGGGGTGGCCTGATGTATTTACCATGGTTTAATTCAGTCCCCAGGTACTAGGTTGGGGCAGACAGGTGTCAGGCACTCACAGCCTGATGGCATCACCAGTTTGGTTACATCTTTACTCCCACTTCTAGTTCATTGCCAGGGACTAAAGTTGGGTAGCAAACTTGATTCCAGCTTGCAAGGCTCTGTGGGAAGAGGAACATCTGGAGAAAGTTGTGCCTTGGTGGATGCCCACAGCATGGCATGGGGATGGAGAGGTAGCTGGGGTGCTTTCATGGCCCAGTTGGTGTGGTCTTAACTGTGAGTACCTCCCCCAAACAGTTCGCGTTTCCTTGCAGGATGACTTTGTTTCCTGAGGATTCCTTGACTCTGGTTTCACTGTGCTGGAGCTGGTGATTTGTTTTTTCTCAGTCTGGTCTATTTTGGGCCTCTCAGGTTTTCACACTTATTTAGTTGCCTCGAACCTGACCACGAATGAAGACGTGAGTAGCCAAATCCTCATCCTTTCACCCCAAAAGCTGCCAGGGGGCTGCCAGCCCTGTTGTTCTCTCAGAAGAGATGAGGCTCCCCAGGATCCCCTGGCCGTAGTGCAGGACCTGAGTGAGGCATTCTGCCATAATCCACTGAGGAGGAAACAGCATCGCTCCCTATTTGGGGAGCTGAGAAGGGGAACAACAGCACGCAGCAGCATGGGGGGAGGACAGCATTGGTGTCAGGCTGGGAGGCAGCGCACTGAAACGTCAGAAGGGTCACGTGTGGGGTTTTTATTTTCCATTCTGTGTGTGGCTTTACTTCAAATGAGGAGTTCAGTGGTTAAAAAAGCAGGTCCCTGAGATTTGGGTGTCAGCCTGGGACGTGGGTGATCTTAATTGGGCATCCTGTCTAACCACAGGTTTCCTGAGAGACCCTGGGCGAGTCCCTTTGTCTCTATTAGTTCCTCGTGTCTAATAAGCAAAAAAAACATACACAGCTGTCTTCTGCGGAGGCGTACCTTAAAGGCTGGGGTGGTGCAGACTCAAAGGGCTGAGCGAGTGCCCTGAGATTGTATGGAAAAGCAGGATTGGTCTGATCCTCAGAAGGAATCAGAATTCACCCTTCTGACCAGAAGTACCTGTAATCCTTGCTGGAAGCTTCCAGCACTGCATCCCAGCAGGTTTGCATCCCTTTTTTCTTTGTTTTTTTTTTCTCCTCCCTTTATTTCTCCCCCTTTCCCCATTCTGTTCGCTGTGTTGGCAGGTCTGCACCGGGCTGTCACACCCCGGCCCTGCCAGCACCAAGCCCAAAGCACGTGGCTCCTCCAGCTGTGCTGCCCACGTCCCAGTCATGTGCTGCATCTGGGGAGGGGGGGGGAGTAAAAACAGAAGGAGGAAACGGGGTGGTAAATGTTTCACTGCAGCCAGGGGCCCAAGGCTGGGTGTAGCATCTGCCCACCTGCGTGTGCCTACGCTGAATGTGCCCCGAGTTTCAAAATCAGAGTCCTAGTGACAGCTGCTCAGGGTGAGGACATGAGATTGTTTCCTCCTGTTGTAGCTGGGAGTCCCCTTGCTGTTTGTTTCACCTCTGGAGCACAAGAGGGAGCGTTAGGCAGAGCGCTGCTCTGAAGGGCTTTCAGCCTAGCAAAGAATAAGGGGGTGAGGGTCAGGCGGTGGCGCTGATGGTGCACAGCATAAAGCACTGCTTTGGAGCTTCTGATCGCAAGGCTGAGCCCAGGCAGGGGCAGCACACTGCCTTCATGCTGCCGTGTTGCTCATCACACAGAGCAAGGAGGTTTGCATTAAGCCCAACCTCCCACCTCCTGAGTGAGGATTTGAACCAAGCCCCCCATCACTCCATTACCTTCCGTCACCTCTTTCCTACCTTAATCTGCATCATGTCCTTTCCTTTCAGATCAAAGGTTCCTGGTCAAATAAGAGGGGCTCAGAGTTTGCCAATCCTTACAGCCATAAAAGTATCCTCACAAACTGCTGTGCGGTGCTGTGCGGGCCATTCCATCCCAGGTGAGAGCCTTTCTCCTCAGATTAACCCAGAACACTTGGCAGCATCCCACCAGATTCTCTTAGTGTTAGTGTTAGTCCAGGGACCTGCAAGCAGCTGCTTTCACTGCTCTGTCACCAGAGGGTTCACGGGAGCAGAGTTAGGCTGCATGCTTTGCAGCTCCTCGTTGCTTCCTGCGTTACCTGCTGCTCTTCATTGACCTCAGACGTGCTGAAATGCCAGCATTGCCATTCAGCAGTGCTAAATGTGGCTTCAGGGAGCCGAGCTGCGTGCTGGGAGCCTGCAGAGCAGCGTTTCAAACGGATTCTTTCCATATTTAGTTTGTATTCCTGTTACAAAGTCCTTTTGCAGCTCCCACTCGGCTTTGTGGCAACCCAGACCTTTCACTGTGGGCTGTGTGGTGGGCAGGGAGCTGTGGGAGGCCTCCTGTGGGCCGTCAGCTCTGTTTTAACAACAGCTGCCTGCACGTCAGGAAGGTTTTATGATCAGGGTTTACAGGCCAGGCCAGCAGAGGGTCTGCAGAAACCATCGCTGAAACCTGTTTGCTTCGGTGGCTGTGCATCCAGTTTCCATGTCCTGCATCTTAACCCTCCTCCCCTTACATCTTTTCCCTTTTGTTTTCCAGTTTGATAGACAGAAGAGGCTTCATCCAGCCAGATGTGGGGACGCCAGCCAGTCCAAAGAGCGAAATCCCTTCCTTTGGAGCCAAACCTGACACCAGCATGGTAGGAGGCGTGCCGTAGCAGTGCCGGGATGTAGCCCAGTGCCTGCCATGCCTGCGCCTATCTCCAGCAGTACCTTCCCTTCTCACCATCTCCCTGGCCTCAGGCAGGACAGCCTTGTGATGCAGAGCTGCCAAAGACTCGCTCGAGCCATACGTTGCCTTTTTTTTATTGTTATTATTTATTTATTGTTTTTGTTTCTTCCTTTCACTGTGATGTGACCTGCCTGGACTTCCGACTGATGCAAGACCCCCCAGGGCTGCCTGGTGCCAGGAAGCAGGGATCCCTCCTGCACCTGGGAAGCAAAATGGGTCTGGGGAGAGCCCTGAGCCTGGAGCATTGCTCTGGGGAGTGGCTGCATACCCTGCTTGGGTGGTGAGGGGCTGAGGATGGGGCATGGGGCTGATGGAGGGATCCTGCTTGGAGCTGTGCTGCTGAGCCTTGTCTGCTTGGCTGCTGCAGGTAGAAGCTCCCTGGTGCCGCTGTTGTATCCATGAATCCTTCTTGCTCCTCCGTGCCAATGCAGAGGGGTTGTTGTGTGTCTTAGTGGCCAGGTGTTCAGTTTGACCCGCTGCCAGAGTGGCTTTTCTTTTCCAGCAGCTGCTGTGCCTTGCTGAGTTGTGGTTGTGCAGCTGTGGGAGCTGGCTGGGCATCCAGGCTGCTGCTGGCCCTGTGTTCTGTCTGCTCAGTGGGGGAGTGCTGGGGAGATCTTGGCGTGCTGGCTGTGGCTGTAGGACAAAGCTTTGCAGCAAGGGCACAAAGGAGGACCCTCGTAGTGAGGAAGAAGAAACATACACCATCCTGCAGCTCTCCTTGTGAGAAGCTCCAGCTGTAAGATTTGGAATCCTTAACTTGCCAGGGAAGCCTGGCTGCATTCAGCATGTAGGGGAATGGAAGGCTGCAGGGTGACTTCCCAAGGGCTGTGCCTGCCCCAGGTGGTTACACAGAGGGGACAGCAAGCAGGTTCTGATCTCTGGCAGCCTCACATTGCTTTGGGTTTGGGGCCAGCAGAGAACTCAGAGTGATCCCTGTGTGCCTTGGTGTTCCCAGCCCATGGAGGTGTTGGGTGAGCCGGGCTGCACTCCCAGCTCTGCAGGTTGCTGACAGGAGCGGTTAGAAGGAGAGTCACAGGCCTTGTTAGCAATACTTGAATCGTGTTACTAAAAGCTGCTGGATAATTTTGCACAGTTTGTAGATATTTTTTTTCTATGTAATGTTTTTATATTCGACGTAGATAGCGTTGGACATGTTAGCACCAGGGCGGAGCCTTGCAGGGCTTTATGTCAAGCTGCCTGCTTGGGTTTCCTGGGAGCTGCAGGCAGGGGGTTCAGCCTGGATAGGGGGCAGCCTGTCGTGCTGAGTTAGCCAGGGCTGTGCTGTACGCAGCAGGTGACTGAGCCAGCCCACATGGAGGGCTGCCAGCTTGCCATGGCCGCCAGCTTGCCTTCCCCTCTGCAAAGAGCCCTGCTGGCCCCAGGTGTCCAGGTGAGAGCGTGGCAGCTGCTCCACTTCTGCTGCATCCCAGCAGATGGCCCTCGCTGAGCGCTATGGGAGCAGAGCGGCTCCGTGCCATCCCATGGGCTGCGTGCTTCAGCCTGGAAGCCTAAAACCCACCTTGGCATCCAGAGAGGCTGCTGTGCCTCCACGTCCCCACAGCTGTGCCAGGGGTTTGTCCCTGCCAGCAAAGGCTGAACAGGAGGGACTGGGGCTGGGGGAGCAGCGTGCAGGGTGTCAGCGGGGCCCAGGCTCCTTCCTGTTCTTATTGAAACCAGTTTCCTTGATTACTCGTTGTAATAAAATTCTATTTTTAAAGAGTTAATTGCTTGGATTATTATTTTATTCCTTTAAGACAAAAGAGGATGTTGATGTTGGATGGGGCTTTAGTCACAAGGCTCGCCTGGAAGCCTTCCCCCAGGATGGGGCTGCAGAAGGGGGGTGGGCACTGAGCACCTGTAGAAGCTGATGGGGTTTGCCTGCAGGTCTCAGGGCAGGGCCGGGTGTCACCCTGCTGGTGCAGTTCTGCATGGAGCCCCACACTCCATCCATCACAGCTCACACACCCCGTGCCCGTCGGCGGTACGGCACGTAACTCTGGTGTCTTCCCCAGGAGGATGCCTGCCAGGACTTCGCTGTTTCCTGCACAGCCTGATGGGATGTGCCCCTCTGCTCTGCCCCTGGCCCTGCGTTCTGGGGGCTGAAAGGTAAGAAAGTGCTTCCTTCTCCTCCTTCAGCCCATCTCATCTCCGCTGCATGTCCGGCTCTGAAGCCCTCCATCACCTTCCAGCTGTGCTGAGACCTGCATGCTCCCACTGCCTTCCTGCAGCCTGGCTGAGCACGGCAGGCTGCTTCCAACCCCCCAGTGTTGTGAGATGGAGTTGAACTGAGGGTCAGCCCGGCCCCGTGCTGTTTGCAGTGGTGCCCTGCATGGTGCAGGGATGTTTGTTGGTTGCCTGAGCTGGGAGCACGTTACGATTCCATCCCTCACCTCCATCCCCCCCCGTGCCTCAGTTTCCCTGTGTGTAACATGACATTTGTCCTTCACTGTGCCTGCCATTGAGGTGAGTTCTTTCTCCTCCTTCCCCTCTCCCGGGGCTGTGCAGTGTGCTCAGGGCAGCACGGAGCTCCGCAGGCCGGCAGCCCCTCTGCCCCTCTTGGAGCAGCCCAGGGAAGCCAAGACCCTACGAACCCCCCAACGATGACAGCCATCAGCACCGCCCGTGCCTCTGCTCTGCTGTGCCTTCCCCCTTCCTGCTGGGAGAGAGGGGGGAGAGCAGCCGTGTGCAAGCCAAAGCCTTTCTGAGCCCCCCACCCACAGCAGGGGCCAAAAAGCCATACAGCTTCCCTCCCGAGTGCAATACTGCGTTCCTCCTGCCTCCCCCCCACCATGGGGAAGGGCCACGTACTGAGCCAGGGCTCCCAGCATCCAGCCCTACCTGGGGGGGGTTGGGATTAAGCCAGCAGCGTGTTGCCCACCGCATCCCATTCCATAGGGTGGTGCACGGTCAATGCTCGCCCTCCCCATGAGCTTCCCACCCCCCGGTCCATCGCTATGGGGCTCTGATGGAGGGGATGGGCCCCTTCCCCATGTGCAAAGGGCTTCGAGCCTGGTAGGATTCTGCCTTTTACTTTTGTAACAAAATAAAGACTTTCCCATTTCCTGTCTGCGTGGTGCTGGGCTCCATCCCACATCCCTCGTTGCAGCTGTGTGAGTTCAGGGGCACCCGTGGGTGCTCTGAGGGTGGTGGGTGGCCATGCACCCCCCCAGCAGGGCACAGAGCTGGGGCTCTTCCCTTCACCACCCCCCCAACTCGCACCAAAACCGGTAGAGCAGAATATTTCTGCAGCTCCTGCGCAGCTCATCGCCACCAACATTTGGCAGCAGCTCGGTGCTTCTGGCAGCACCTGAACCCACGAGCTCCACGCTGTGCCCTGGGGGGGACCTGCCCCCATACACGGCCCCATTTGTGGTCTCTCCTATGGGGTGGGGGGGGGCAGAAGTGCTTTCTATTCCAAACCACAGCCCTTGTGCACCCATGAGGTCCAGCAGTGGGCTTCACTTTGGGTCCCAAACTCAACAGCCCCCACCGTGTGGCTGGATGGGGACCGGGATCACATAAGCTTGGGACCAAGAGCTGCCAGCCCTGAGCAACCCCAGTGGGGAGAGGATGGCAGGGATGGGGCCGAGGGTGCTGGCACAGCGTTGGTGAAGCCCTTGGCCCCATCCCCACGTGCTGCCCGCCCGCCGCACCCTGCCCTGTGCCGGCGTGTGGGAACAGGCTGAGAGCGAAACTGCAGCGCAACGCCGAGCTCAGATCCTAATCGGAGCCGCCAGCGCTGCTGGGCAGAGCTCACGTCAAAATGAGACTGACAAAAAAGAAGTAATAAAAATCCCAATTCTTCCAGTGAGGCATAAAGAGAGCGAAAAGAGCCCGGTGGGATGAGCAGAGAGGGTGGGGGATATGGGGATGGGTGGGGGGAGAGCTGTAGAAGTCTTAATGGGGATCCAGTGGGGTTTGTGGGTGTGGAGCTGCCCTGGGCTTGGGGACGTCCAATGATGGTTCAGTGTTTTTAGGGGGGTTGGGGTTGAGTACGTGCAAGTGCCAGGGCAATTCCCCCTGAGCAGGCAGGGTGGAGGAGTTGGGAATGCCCCAGTCCCAATCCTGGCCCCGATCCCTATGGCAGTGCTGGGGTAAGGTGCTGCTCCTCCTGCCTCGATTTCCCCACCAGTGGGAATAAATACCTGCCCTTCAAGCCCTCGCAATCACCAGCAAGTTAATCATCATATAAAAATGACAGCAATAGGATTTTTGGGGAGGAGGCCATTTTTTACAGCCAGGCTCACCCCGTGCTGTTTCTCTAAGGGTGGTTGGGATGGGAGCACCGGGTGCTGCCGCTTTCCTGCTTCACCCCAATGTGACGACCCCATTGCTCCCTGTTCTGAGCACTCCTGGCAGATGGGGAAGGGTCCTCCCATTGGTCCATGGTCCCCCATCGATCTGGGGTCTCCACTGATTCCTGGTTTCCCATTTATTTGGGGTCCCCCATTGATCCGGGTTCCCCCATTGACTCAGGGTTCCCCACTGATCTGGGGACCCCAGTGATTGATTCCAAGTCTTCCACGTATTTGGGGTTTCCCATTGATCTGGGTACCCCACTGATTCCAGGTCTCCTATGGATCTGGGTATCCCATTGATCCAGGCTCTCCCACTGGTTCATGGTCCCCCACTGATCTGGAGCCTCCACTGATTCCAGGTCTCCCATTCATTCGGGGTCTCCCATTGATCCGGGGTCCCCAGTTGATCTGCCCTCCCCCATTGATTCAGAGTCTCCCACTGATGTAGGATCTCCCATTGATCCAGACTTCTCCATGGATCCAGAGGGGCATCCCATTGACACAGGGGGGGGCTCACCGTGAACCCCAGGACCTCCCTGAGCATATCCTCTCCCTCCCGGCACCCACCTTATCCAGGGCAGGGTGGGTGCCACCCTCTCACCCCTTCCCCATCACCCCTGTGCCTCGGGGCGCGATGACTCACGGCAATTTGATTTTAAGGGCGGGCTCGGCGGGGAGGAAGCAGAGGAGGAGGAGGAGGAGGAGGAGGAGGCTCCTTCAGCCTCGCTGGCTCCTCCCGCTCTCGCTCGGGGCTCCGACGCTCAGCCAAAAGCGAATCGGGGCGGTGAAGCTCAGCAGAGGCTCCGACGGCTCCCGGCCCCAACTCCTCGCCCCGACGTCTCGTCCCGCTCCTCATCCGCCCGCAGCCATGGCAAGAAACCACCAAGTGCAGAAAGCCAAGCTGGCCGAGCAGGCCGAGCGCTACGAGGACATGGCGGACTTCATGAAGGCGGTGGTGGAGCACGGCGACGAGCTGTCCAACGAGGAGCGCAACCTCCTCTCCGTCGCCTATAAGAACGTGGTGGGCTGCCAGCGCTCGGCGTGGAGGGTCATCTCCAGCATCGAGCACAAAACCGAGGAGGGAGACGACAAAGCGCAGCTGGTGAACGAATACAGGGAGAAGGTGGAAGAGGAGCTGAAGGGCGTCTGCAACGTGGTGCTGGACTTGCTGGAGAAGCACCTCATCAAGAAGGCCGGCGACGCCGAGAGCAAAGTGTTCTACCTGAAGATGAAGGGAGACTATTTCCGATACCTGGCCGAGGTGGCCTCGGGCAACGACCGCAAGGAGACGATCGACAGCGCCCAGAAGGCGTACCAAGAGGCCATGGACA